>NC_090278.1:23237675-23600175 GCF_040414725.1 Anabrus simplex | reverse complement strand
GTATGAGCCAACTGCGAAGATTCTGTTTGACGCCGGCTACACCGTGATTCAGGGCGCCTTCATTTTGGGCTCGCTCAGCAGCTGTGACGGCGCCAACACCAAGAACCTACACAGCAAGACATACTCTAAGATGATGTCCAACCTCTGTATCTCGGTCACGATACGATGTCTAGAATAGTAGTATTCAAAGTGTTCCACACGTACCACTAGGGTTACGCAGGGTCGTCTCAAGGGGTACGCAACTTTGTCGTAGCTTCTGACTTTTTAATTCTTTCAAATTAGTGTATGTAGCACTGAGAGGGATAGGTTATATGGCGACAATGGGATAGGAAAGGGCTAGGAGTGGGAAGGAAGCGGCCATGGCTTTAGTAAATAAGATGCATCTCCTGGTGTGCAAATGGGAACCCACAGAAAAGCATCTTGAGGTCTGCCAACAGTGCGGGAAAGCTTTTTTCAGTGAGTGGTTAACAAAAGAGTTGAGCCTATTCATGTAAAAAGCTCATGTTTTGATTTAGTGTTTTTGTCTACCATTAACAGAGTCCCCTTTCCTAACCACTCATTCTAAAATGTGTGTCAGTTTGTACCTCCCGTTGACTAGGTATGTACAAATGCTTACTCATGCTGCATTGCACTTTGTTTTATTTTTTGTTTCAAAATCCACTCATTCACTTCAGTTCTTTTCAGTAACTGTATATAGTACATTAGTAATTGTTGCATTAATAATTATACTCGTGTACATATATATTGTTGCTAGGCAATGAAAACATCGTAATACCATTCACGAGAAAACCGCGTTCCTCCATCTGTCTTAAGAAGGCTTGCCGCTTCCTTGACAAGGGAACAGCAGACTCCAAAAATGATCGAATAATTGGTCTATCGTTAAGCATTGAAAATGCCAGGAACAGTTCTCTGGCCACTGCTGACCGCTCAGTTTTGGACTTGTTCTGTAAACTTTACTCCGAAAGAGTTACGAGGTTCCCTTTGCCCAGCGACGATTATATACAGTACTTTATTATTATTATTGGGGAACAGGGTAGTGTAGCAGCGTAGCTGCATCCTGGTTCCTGCTACCGAGCTCGACAGCTGCAGTCGCTTAAGTGCGGCCAGTATCCAGTAATCGGGAGATGGTCGGTTCGAACCCCACTGTCGGCAGGCCTGAAAATGGTTTTCCGTGTTTTCCCATTTTCAAACCAAGCAAATGCTGGGTCTGTACCTTAATTAAGGCCATGGCCGCTTCCTTCCAATTCCTAGGCCTCTCCTATCCCATCGTCACCATAAGACCTATCTGTGTCGATGCGACGTAAAGCAAATAGCAAAATTGATTCCTGCTCTTGCTGGGATGGATTTTTAAGTTGAAACTCCCGTTGTGTCAGGAAGAGCATGCGACCTTAAATCCCCGGCCACAACTCTTTCATGCCTTTCATGCCTCAGTGCATGCAGGGACACCGAGGAAGCGGGATAAGCTGCGGAATTTGTTGTTGTTGTTGTTGTTGATGATGATGATAGTTAATATTACTTGGCATCCAGCAACCATAATTTCTGGTATAATCGCAATATACTCATACTTCGGACGTACGAAGGTAAAACAATTAGATTTGGGGGGTACGTCCACCGAAAAGTTTGAATACCTCTGTTCTAGAGACATCTACGTGGAACACATAACGAGTCACTGCTAGTACATCTAGGCGGCAGCGTTGGAATGTAGTGCCTTGGTAATGAGAGTGTTGTGTTTGTGTGAGTATGAGTGCCAGTGCACAACTGATTGATAGAGAATTATTAAATTGTGACTGCGAATCTTCTGTTTACTATTGTTAATATGTTGTAGTAGAAATGTGTGAGAGGAAGTGGGGCTGAGGAGTGTGAGTATGGTCGCGTGCAGGAGTGGCAGGTTGTGTGAATGAGAGAGAGACAGGAATGACTGGTATCTGTGTGAGAGTGGAAATGTTTGGAGATAACTGAGTCAGTGAATGACTGACTGTGAACGAGCCACTGAGTGTCAGAGAGCATGCACAAGAGTGAGTGGGAATGCATTGCTCAACTTTGTAATACTAGCGAGTGATACAGGTTTGCTATATTGGGTATTTTATGCATATTATCCTGTTTTCTGTAAGTATCAATCAATAAAAATCAATCAATAAAAATCAGTCAATCAGTACTGATCTGCATTTAGGGCAGTTGCCCAGGTGGGAGATTCCCTATCTGTTGTTTTCCTAGCCTTTTCTTAAATGATTTCAAAGAAATTGGAAGTTTATTGAACATCTCCCGTAGTAAGTTATTTCAATCCCTAACTTCCCTTCCTATAAACGAATATTTGCCCCAATTTGTCCTCTTGAATTCCAACTTTATCTTCATATTGTGATCTTGTGATATTTCCTACTTTTAAAGACACCACTCAAACTTATTCATCTACTAATGTCATTCCACACCATCTCTCCGCTGACACCTTGGAACATTCTCATAATTGTTCCGTATTGTAAGTGACCTTATATCAAGAATATTACAGGAATATTTATTGAACCACCTAATCTATACATTCCACAATTTATGTGGTCAGACTTTTACATAGTACTAGAGAGTTCTAGGGTACAATTTTCGCCCTTTGTTTAATGGGCATCATCAGCCTAACTCAATCTTAAAACAATTAGTTGTGGAGCCTATCTATTCCTACAGTGTGATAATAGACTATTAGTGTTGAAACACTGTGGTGTCTTAAAACTAGCAATACATAACATCTAAAAATATAGACAGACACTGAATTTATTTAAAAGTATTGATAAATAACGATCTAAAATGATCACTTACTCAGTCTTAATAACATATGCGTCTGAAACTAAAATAGATCTTTTTCATTTTATATACTATTAAACTTGTGTGGTCTACAGTACTCGAAGTTCAAAATATCTCAGGGAACATTAGACCCGTAAGCAAACTAACACTCTTGTAAAGTGAGGGACCAATGTCTGTTGTATTTATGCATCATTATGAAACAGGAGTGGCTGTGCTGTGAGGTATTACCGCTAATGTTGTCAACAAGTCATGAACTAAATGGAGCTTTAGTTGACTTTAGTGAAAGTTATATGGTCGGATATTATTTGGAACTGCTGGACCATCAAGACGAGCTTCAGAATACAATGTCCCTTGCAGAGGGATATAAGTCAGACAAGCTATAGACAAGATCTATATTCTAGAAATACAGCAGCCCATTCAGTCACTCTTTTGTCTAGTCCAATTGCACTCATTTCTGCCAGTAGCCTCCCATGATCCACCCTATCAAATGCTTTAGACAGGTCAATCGCGATACAGTCCATTTGATCTCCCGAATCCAAGGTATCTGCTATATCTTGCTGGAACCCTACAAGTTGAGCTTCAGTGGAATAACCTTTCCTAAATCCGAACTGCCTTCTATCGAACCAGTTATTAGTTTCGCAAACATGTCTAATATAATAAGAAAGAATGCCTTCCCAAAGCTTACATGCAACACATGTCAAACTTACTGGCTTGTAATTTTCAGCTTTATGTCTATCACCCTTTTTTTTATACACAGGGGCTACTTATTATAGCATCTCTCCATTCATTTGGTATAGCTCCTTCATGCAAACAATAATCAGATAAGTACAGTACTTCAGATCTGGTACTATATGCCAACCCATAGTCTTTAGTATATCCCCAGAAATTTTATCAATTCCAGCCGCTTTTCTAGTTTTCAACTTTCGTATCTTATTGTAAACGTCATTGTTATCATATGTAAATTTGAATACTTCTTTAGCATTAGTCACCTCCTCTATATGGACATTATCCTTGTTACCAACAATCTTTACATACTGCTGGTTGCCAGTCTTGACCCACATAACACCTCCAAGAATACGCGGACAAAACAACCTAATACGCAAGTTCAGGAAGATAACAATGAACCCAAGTCTTCCCATTCATGAAAACATGGCTGTTGGGTATTGCACCAGGAATGCCAAAGGGCGTATTTCTTTTCGTGGAACATAGTTCATTATGTCGCCAAGTATTTGCAACTGGACGTCACGGAACAGCTGATTGCAGCGTGCAAGCTAACAAGACGCTGTGGAAGCTCAGAGCGAGTGAGAGGGTACGTCATCGGCTGTGACGTAATCACCACGTGTAGCTCACTCGCTATCGTCTGGAACATTCCAGAAACCTTTTTATATCTCGGAAACCCGTGAGATATAAAAAATGAAGCATATCACCGTAAAGCCCAATACTTGGATGTCACCGTATTAATATTTCAAGCCAATAGACCCACAAGTTACGGAGATATTGTAGTGGAAAAAAACACATTTTTCTGTGAGCGAACAGCAGTGACCTCGACTGCGCATATAAAAGAGAGCGTTCAGGGAGGTAGAATCAGTTATGCATCGTAACTCAACCGCGACGGTGTGTCGTGCTGACACTCTGCGGGTCACGAACCTGAAACTTAGCCGTTCGTAATGTTGTACTATTCGCCGGACTTATAACATTTTTCAGCAGTGCGTCGATACTTTGAAAATATCCAGCGTGTGTCGAGAGATTAACTTGGAACTTATAAAATTTTCAGCCCGTATAATGTGAACTTTAACTTTCGACAGTGATCACTCGGGACTTATAACATTTACCGCATGTGATAATGTGACTTTAACATTCGACCAGTACAACTCAAGACTTATAAAATTCGTATCAATGATACTCACGACTTAGAAAAAGTCTTGAGATTAACATTTTCAGTGATTATATTTATCGGATGTTATCTTATTTGTGAACAGTAATACAAAACGATACAGTGAATCTTAAGGTTATTTTACATTAAGGAAATATCAATTCAGCTGAAGGAAATTAACAAATATTATTTGCTTAATATTGGTGCAGTGAACAACTAGGAACATCCAAACATATGTTCGTGTGTGGTTAGAGAACGGAACTTTCACTTCACTCTTTAAATCCATTTTCAATCCAATACCGAGAACCCAGAGAGGCTGTAGCATTATTTTTCTTGTAAATATAATGAGTTGTACTTTGATCAGTGAACAGTGTAAATAGAATGAACTATGTTTTGAACTGTGTTATAAAGAAAGAATTTCCAGCAGTGGACTGTGCTTTGAAACTTCAAACTGTGCTTTCATTTCAAAGTAAAATCTTTGCCATACAAGTATCTTTACTTAGAACTATGCTTCTAATTTCAACTTCAGATGTTAGATTGTGACATGAACTGTAATACTTAGTCCTATTTTACTGACTTCCAAATAAGTAGAATTGTGCTCGTTCAACACTCTTATAAGTTATTTCTAGTTTCAATACAATTTAACACATGACCCAGAAATCTTGACCGAGTGTTGCCATTATCATATCAACCTCAACGAGATACGACATGGTATGACGCGGGAAATGGTGCATGGTACGACGTGGGAGATAGTACGTGGTACGAGGGACTGAACGTGGTATTTTGAGGGAGATGATACATCACGACATCAATGGAGCTTATCAATGCTGTTTGCTGTACTACATTTCACCAGTTCCTGCTGAAATAATAATTCAGGTGATATGAGTGCCTTTAATTTCAAAACTTCAACTGCAGAGACAGTGATAAAATTTTGAAGTTATTTCAAAGTGATAAATAATCCAGTTCAGTCACTAATTCGTCTACGGGTCTACCCCCACCCCTCACGGTATACAACAAAGACACTAAAGCACTTGAAGAGGGCCTCCTCAAAAGCTACCACATGATCAGACAAAATACTACTTATCTAGGCCGAGAGTTGACGCACACGAAGCGATCCGGCTATACATGACTAGCTTTGAGAGCTACGAGGGTGCTATCGGAGTGCTAAAAGGGCTGAATATTAATTTTGTGAAAGTATTGCCCAACGCACAATGAAGCGTTTCGTAGTGAGGACCCCCATTAACGGAAGTAATGCGAACGAAATCCAGCTTGCATCGAAAGTACACGATATCCCCGTATTCTCCGTGGTGCGGATGAGAACGGAATAGGCCAGCCAAGGGCAATCTATTCCTAGTTGCCGTGGCAGACACCCCAGGAGCAGACAACCTGCGGAAAATGCGGATGCAGGCAAACATGCTGGTGTCGGTCGAACCATACCGCCCCCCAGCCACTGGCCCCCAATGTGGAGTGTGCCAGAGGCATGGCCATCCAGGGGCGGCGTGCCGATCAGAGCCCAGATGCCGCAGATGCGCCGCCTCCTATCAAGGCAAAGGGCCGAAGGGTGACAAGCGTGGCAACCCAAAAGCCCAAGCAGGCCCTTCAATGCAAGCGCTTCACGCAAAAATAACCCAGGCCCCTCAGGCAAAAAGGACCCCTCAGGTCCCGCAGGCCCTTCAAGTACAACGGGCCAAAAACAAGGCCCTTGAGGCAGCCAGAACCCATCAGGCCGAAGTCTCTTAAAATTTAAACCTACTCGGACGGAGGCTGAACACCACCCCGGGCCCTCAGCCCAACCAGCCCCCACCACCGTCAAGAACAAGAGCAAGATCCCCAACCATAATAAGAAGGCAAGCCCCATGCGAAGAAACCAAGGCAGATTAAGTCCACGCAAACTCCTCCCGGGCAGCCACAGGGCCAGCCCCCGGCAAGCTCCAACCCCCGCAAGACACCTGCCGATAGCAAACAAGCATCCGCAGCACCACCCTCTACGCCCGCACCCGACGCCACACCAACACAGGAACAGGCACAGCAGTCAGTGGGGAACATGGCAGTAAAGGCGTTCAGGGAAAGGATAGAAGAAATCCTGAAAACCTTCTTCCCGCACCTGAACCTCACGGGAGTCATAACCACGGGGGTTTTGATGGCCAACATGCTCCCATTCCCCTGGCTAAGGGACATGGCTAATGCGGTCTCCGACCTCCTGACCCGAGATGGCTGAGCAACCCAACGAAGATAATAATAATAATAACAATAATAATATCACCAACACACAAGGGCTTCGAGTTCTAATATGGAACTGCCAGGGCGTCAGGTCAAGAAAATATGAACTCGAAGCCTTCCTAACAGCGAACACCATACATGTAGCACTCCTAACAGAAACGTTCCTCCCACCGGGTAGGAAGTTCACCGAAAGAGGCTACAAAATACACATAAGTGATAAGGCTAACAGAGTTGGAGGAGTGGCAGTCCTGGTAAGGAAGGACATCAAGTACATGGAGGTAGACATGCCAGAGCTGGTCAAGCTGAAGGCATGCGGAATAGACCTACCAGTGCAAGGAACACTCATAAATGTCATAGCGGCATACTCCAGACCGTAAAGCCTAAACACTCAGGACATAGAAGCAGTAGTAAGGCTAAATCGAAACACAATGCTAGGAGGGGACTTAAACTCGAAACACGCCAGCTGAGGGTGCCTGAATCCAAACCCAGCAGGCAAAAGGCTGTATAACCACATGCTAATCCAGGACTATGTGGTAACAGCCCCCAGCGAACCCAGGTTCCTAGCGCCAAACGATCAGGTCGAAGATATACTAGACATAGCCCTACTGCGATATATTCCTCAAAGGCATAGCATAACGGTAGTGAACGACCTTGGGTCGAGGTACCAACCAGTGATATTTACACTAGATGCGAACCCAGAGGAATATGAGAAAAACCCCAAGCGCCGGCTCAACTATAAAGCAGCCAACTGGGGCAAATTCGAACACAAGCTAGACACACTCCTACAGGGAAGCGAAGGCATGCTATTAGACAGCACAGCCCAGGTCGACGAAGTAGTCAAAACCCTAGTAGAAGCAATTCAAGCAGCCACAACTGCGAGCATACCGCTAAGCAAACACAAAGAATCCCCTCTTTTCGAGATTCCAGCTCACATATAGAAGCTAATACGCAGGCGCAACAGCCACAGACGTAACTGGGCTCGACATCACAGAGACTAAGATCGCGAGATGAAAAACGAACTAAACACGGAAATACAAACTATATTACTGGAATGCAGGTCGGAAAAGTGGAACAACCACCTCAAACGTTTCGACACAAACACCAGGCCAGTATGGAATCTAGCGAGACACTTCACGCGAGAAACACACAGCATCCCTACCATTAAGGGACCTAATGGTCCGGTATGCGTGAACCGTGATGAAGCGGAAATCATAGCGGACTCGATAGAGGCGGCTTTCACTCCGAACGAAATACCATCTGACCCAGCCTTCATCAGGCAAACTGAGGCAAAGGTAGCAGAATTCCTTGAAAACGCACCTAAGACGGAGGTTAAGGGGACAAATATACATGAAATTAAGTGGATTATAGGTCACCTTAACCCCAAGAAGGCGCCTGGCCCAGACTAGATCCAGAATGTTATAATTAAGAAATTAACTCACAAAGCCCTAACACTACTTACAAGCATTTTCAATACAATATTCAGACTCCAATACTACCCTGAACAATGGAATAGGGCTAGGATCCTCGTATTTGGAAAACCAAGCAAAGACAAGTCAGACCCTAACAACTATAGGCCCATCAGCCTTCTGGACGCCCTCAGTAAAGTATTCGAGAAAATACTACTGAAAAGGTTAATAGGGCATATCAAGGAAAAAGGAATAATTCGCAACGAGCAGTTTGATTTTAGGAACGGACATTCTGCCCCACAACTGCTCACGCGATTCATAGAACAAGCCACCATAGGTCTCAATAAACGAAGGGACACAGGATCGGTTTTCCTCGATATCCAGAAAGCATTTGACAAAGTCTGGCACGAAGGCCTACTAGCGAAACTAATAGACCACGAATTCCACCCAGGCTATATAAGACTTATTAAATATCCGGAGGGTCGAGAGTTTAAAGTAGACGTACACAACACACTGTCTAGTACGCGAAGGATAAGAGCGGGAGTAGCCCAAGGTTCCATTATCGGCCAAATCCTCTTCGTCCTGTATACAAACGACATGCCTACTACAGAACTCACTACCACACACCTCTACGCCGATGACACTGCTATCACAGTACAACATCCACGACCATCGTGCACTCGGAAGTGGCTTCAAGTAACGCTAAGAACTCTCGAGCCATGGCTAACGAAATGGCGCATCAAGGTCAGTGTTGACAAGTGCCAAGCTGTGCTGTTCACAAGAAAGAACAGATACACTCACAGACCAGTCAACATGAAACCATTGAAGCTTTTCAACCATGATATCGCATGGCATGACAAAGCCATATACCTAGGAGTAGTCCTCAACAGAAAGCTCACCATGCTACACCACATCAAAGATATCCAAAGAAAAGCACACATACGACTTAGCCAGCTATATCCTATACTGAACAAAAAGTCCAGTATAAACACGAAAGTAGCCATAAACATGTATAAGGCCCTAATTAGACCAATAATTATGTACGCAGTCCCAGCGTGGGGGTTCACTGCAATGACGAACCTGGATAAGCTGGAACTAATACAAAATAAATGCATACGAGCAGCGGCTAGACTCCCGTACGACACACCAATACGCCAACTACGCGATATTGCGAAATTCAGCTCAATAAGGCACCACATACGCAAACAGACACTAAAAATGTACAGAAAGTTATGGGGTAATAAGATCAACCCGCTAGTAAGTGGGATCGGACGCTACGACGTCGATCTTTACACAAAGTATCCCACACCGAAGCACATTCTGTTCACCCACAGGGTTGGGTGGGCGAGGTGCCGATAGCCAACCCCCTCCCCCAAGCTGACGCCTATATACCACATAAACTCACACACTGCAGACAACATGTATCTATGTAAATATGTTCCAGGTGTCTTTATACCCAGGAAACAGGCGAGGAAAGATTGATAAGAAGTACAACTTAAGAAAAAGACCTCAACACAGCCAGGCTGCCAAAGACGTATCAGTCCACCTCCGCCCCCAGACAGGGATATGGGAGCGGAATACCAGCCCGCGCCCGCAAACGGCATTAATATTTATCTGATTAATGTGTTATTTCACTCCTATTTAGGTAGAACACTGGACATGACAGCAGGCAAACAGCCGGCACTCCAATGAGAAACTGTATATACATAAGTTATTAATAACCTTAGTTGTAGATCTGCAGTGACAAGTGTGTTCCAACAACACCGCATAGAGGGACATCGACAGGCGGAAGAAGATAGCATCTTGCATCATGTAAGGCTTGGCTCTAATTCCCCCTCTCCAAAAGAAGACTTGGCACCAGGGACTGCTGGCTGCTGGACATTGAGACGAACCTGTGGCCCAGAGCCCAGACGCTAGCAGACCCGAGCCGACCCGGCAGTGACAAGAAGGACTGATCCCCATAACAACAGAAAATGGCAAGGAAATGGTTATGATTGCATGACACATATTCCTAACTAACACAACCTCTGGTCTTTTTCCAGCCCACATCCTTGCATGTGCTATCAAAAGATGTCAGGTTTTACATGTAGGCTCTTTTTTCTTTCTGCCTATGTGGTTTTTCCCTGACCCTTCAATACCATACATCAACACCACCTAACCAATACAAACTCTTGCCGTGGTAGCGAGTCTAACTCGGAAACTGGCAGATACTCCTTGTATCACTTCCCACTCTCCCTGCTATCTCTTTTCTACTTAGAAACTAATAGCATGTCGGAGGCAATGTAGATTGTGACGATTGCCACGCCGGGGGAGCGGCCTACGGGGGCCCCCCCGTTAAAAAAAGGGAACCTGGGACATGGACGAGCTGACTATCTTAGCGGAAGGACGTACGTGCCTCTCGCTCTGCTTTCCTTCTCCTTGCCAGGCGCTCAGTACTTCTTAAGTGCTAACCAGGCTGCTGTACTTAATTAGTACGACTTCGAAAGTGCTTTTGTCTGAGCTGAGCACTTCTAAGTGCTCGCCTTTCTCTTTCAGGAGTTTATTTTTCAGGAGGACCAGGATGGAGAAGCCGACCCTACCAGTGAAACTGGTCGACCACGACTACGAGGGAGCCTTCGAGAAGCTACAAGACGCGCTCTATACGATGGAAGCCCCCACTATGAACGCCCAGGGCTGGTGGTGTTCAACCGGTGGGGGGAGGACAACCACCAGGGGACGCGCCGCGTATACGACCACCTCAACGCGACCGCGGAGTCCATCGAGGAGCCACTCCTGCAGATCATCGGCCATATGGTCCCTGCCTGGGCGATCATCGTTCGCCCTAAGTACGCAGCTAACTTCAAGGTCTACGAGGAGCGCGCGTCCCAGCAGTTCCAGGTTGCCCGGCTACCAGGACTCAGGGAGCACCTGGACGTCTCAGGCTACCAGGAGGCAGCCATACAGATGGAGCCGGGGAGCGAGGACGACGGCGGCGCTCCCGAGCGCCGCAACGGCGCGACCCCAGTTGGAAAGCTGTACTTTACGAAGTACACGCATACCAAGAAGGCCGCCAACCAGGATCGTCGACCACCTACCAGGATGAAGTGGACGCAGGCCTACCAGGAAGGGCCTGTTACCCGGGCGCAAACCAGGAAAGCGCCCGTGATGGTGGAGAGCAGCACAGCAGTGGAGAAGGACGCCCCCTGGCGTTCTGAGGCTGCTGCCCAGGCCCAGCCTGCCTGCATGTCTGTCGAGCTGCAGACCTCGATGTGCGCCCCACAGGACAGGGAACGCATTCGAGTGCTAGCACCGACCGACGCCGCCGCCGCCAGCCAGGAGAAGGAAGAAGACGGCGACGCAGCGGAGCCACCAGCTACCCCGGGGTCACCAAGCCGGGAGGAGGGCCACCAGGACGAGGCATCTTCCCTTGCCGAGAAGCAACCCCCGAGAAGAAGAAGCAGAAGAAGACGACGCTGGACCAGGAAGCGGAAGGCGACGCCGGCTCATCAGGAGAGGGCCGCCCAGCTGCAATCCAGGACTGCTCTCAGGACAACAGTCTACCGAGGAGCCAATCAGGGGAGGACCTCAGCGGGTGGCGGCAACCAGGCCCGTCAGGAGAGGGCCGCCCCGCCGCAACCCAGGACTGCTCCCAGGACAGCAGTCTACCGAGGGGCCAATCAGGAGAGGACCTCAGCGGGTAGCGGCAGTCGGGTGAGAGTGAAACGTCCCCCTCAGCAGCTCTTGCAGTGTTTCCGCTGTCTGAGGTGGGGCTACCGTCAGGTCAGCTGTGGGCTTCAAGTGAGGTGCAACCGCTGTGGTGGTGATCACCACTATACGGCCTGCGCAACACTTAAGGAGGCGCCGGCGTGCGCCAACTGCGCGGAGGGCCACCCGTACTCGCATAGCAGTTGCCCTGTCTACCGGGCCATTGCGCGGGCAGAGAGGAAGGAGGCCCGGCGCCATGACCCACCCCCTTCCAGGAGGCCCCCGCCGCGGCGGGATTGGCCTCATTCTCCGGGATCGGAGACTGAGTAGGAGGGACCCCAAGGAGGTGGTGCCGTGTGGCGGGCCCTAGTGGCACTCGACGATGGTTCCGTAGCCGGCAAGGCCCGCGCTAGTCACAGCAGTGCCCAGACGGACTGATCCCTTGGCAGACGGAATGGCGAGGAATGGGTTTATGACTTGTGCATGTTACCTGTTCCTAACTAACACTACCTCTGGACTTTTCCAGCCCACATCCTTGCATGTGCTATCACAAGATGTCAGGTTTTACATGTAGGCTATTTCTCTTTTCTGCCTATGTGGTTTTTTTCCCTAACCCTTCAATACCATGCATCAACACCACCTTACCTAACACAAACTCTTGCCGTGGTAGCGAGTCTGACTCGGAAACCGGCAGATACTCCTTGTATCACTTCCCACTCCTCCCTGCTATCTCTTTCTTCTTCTTAGAAATTAATAGCATGTAGATTGAGTCGATGGTCACGCGGGGGTAGCGGGCTTCGCCTCCCCCCCCCCCCGAAAGGAAAAAGAAGAGAACCTGGGACTGCTACCGGCCCATCAATTGCAGTCGATCTTCTGGCTTAGCTGTGATTGTTACCGTGCAGCCAATAGGAGAGCAATTCTTATACCTGCTACACAGAAGCCCGTCTGTCACCTTATCGAATCACAATGCCGTGCAAAAGAGTAACATTTCAGTCGACCTTCCCGCATAGCTGTGATTGCTTGCTACCGTGCAGCCAATAGGAAACCAAATACCTGCTACAAAGAAGCCCGTCTGTCACCTTATCGAGTCACAATGCCGTGCACAAGAATAACATTGCAGTAGACCTTCCCGCACAGCTGTGATTGCTACCTTGCAGCCAATAGGAAACCAATTCTTATACCTGCTACACAGAGAAGCCCGTCTCTCACCTTATCGAGTCACAATGCCGTGCCAAGAGTAACATTGCAGTAGACCTTCCCGCTTAGCTGTGTCGTTGCCTACGAGATATACAAAGCCGGGACATAGCTACTAATTTGTCGCTGAAAAAGCGGCCCGACGGTTTGGCCGCTAGATGTCAGGTTTCCCTTCTGTTCTTGGCGGACTTTAACATTGTGATGTGCGGAGTAATTGTGATGCTGTGTTGATTTTGTGCAATTTGTTGTAAATATTGTTTCTGTCGGTGAGTGTCTGTGAGGTTGAGAAGAAGGTGCAGTGTCGTGTACCTCTCTGTATTTCGGATGACACTAAAAAAGCATGAAAATAGACGTTCCATAGTTTCCCTTCCGAGTGCGGTTTAAGGGAGAAATGGAAGCAAACTATTTCTACGCAAGGTGATATAGTAGGATCTCTTTAGGTACCTATCAATTCTTCTCATAAAACATATTTCAGTGTAAGCATATCAATTAAACTTCCTTCTGTTTTCATTGTGTATCCTGTTCACAAACAGGAAAATGTCAAACGCAGGAAGCGTCCAGCTCCCAAAAATGATGTATTGACATCAGAATTTAGTAAAAGTTCCGATTCAGATAACGATGAACATGCCATATCTTCATACGTCAGCCACAAACGAAAAAAGTAGTAAAAGTCTCGTTTCTATATCAAGGAAAGTCTACGAGTATCTCTGTTAAATCTAAAAAAATACACAAATGGGAAAATTAAATACCAGATTACAGAAAATCATCTGTAAATTGAGAAGTATGATACGGGCATTGAAATAAGAAAAAAAAAGTTTTACGGTATCTGAACTTGACCGAAAAGCAAACCAAACTTAAAGCATGCTAAAATTGGCCATTTAGGAGCTTTATTCCTGTTAGAACGAATTCAATTTTCTTCTTCTTCCTTCTTCATCCGTTTACCCTCAGGGTCGGTTTTTTCCTCGGACTCAGCGAGGGATCCCACCTCCTGCGCCTCAAGGGCAGTGTCCTGGAGCACCAGACTTTCGGTCGGGGGATACAGCTGGTGAGGATGACCAGTACCTCGCCCAGACAGGGAAGAAGGAAGAAGGCGGCCGTGGTCTTAAGTTGGGTTCTATCCTGGCATTTGCCTGGAGGAGAAGTGGGAAACCACGGAAAACCACTTCGAGGATGGCTGAGGTGGGAATGGAACCCACCTCTACTCAGTTGACCTCCCGAGGCTGAGTGGACCCCGTTCCAGCCCTCATACCACTTTTCAAATTTCGTGGCAGGGCCGGGAATCGAACCCGGACCTCCGGGGATGGCAGCTAATCACACTAACCACTACATCACAGAGGCGAACACAAATTTAATTTTACGGGAAGAAAAAAGAGAAATATGGTGAAACGACGCTAAATACTTGCATAATGGGCATAACATTGCTCACCAAACAGCAGCTTCAATACGAATGTCAAAATATCAGATGTGCGGAGGAAAAGATTGGATCGCTGATAATTGGTGAAAAGACGATTAAACCCGAAGTTATTTATGACCGCAATCTCGATCCGCTTATCGGATACTCTGAGGCACAATTAAAGTAATCGTTAAGAAGTGACAAACTCGCTATCAAATTTCTCTGCTTCTTTCGTGAATTACTTACTTCGTTTAAGCATATTTTAAGAAATACGTTGCAGAAAATAAGTCAAACAATTGCTCTTGGTCTATCTTTGATCTCATATCTGTTTGTTGCCTTCTGAAATTACTAGTTTTAATGAATTTTTATAGTTTTTCATATTCGAACGTACTGCAATGAGCGGGCGAGACAGATCAGTAAAGAGAACTCTAGGGGCAGTTGCCGGAAGTATCTCGAGGACGAGTCTAGTATGCTGTATTTCCCGGCCTTGTGTATCTCGTAGGCAACGGCTGTGTTTGCTTCCGTGCGCATTTCTCTTACATGATCCTTGTCCGTGCAGGCAATAGGAGAGCAGTTCTTATACCTGCTACCCAGATGGTCGCCACGGCCAGCTCTCCCGGTACGATTTCAACTAGGGTATCCTTGTCCTCCTTGGAAAAATTAGAACGGCCCTTTTTCTTCTTCATTTCAGTCATCTTTCTTCCTTTCTTTCGTTCGGCACACGGAATACGATGGAAAAGAGATTCACACTGCTCAACGCGACTCGTGATACTCAAATGTTTCTGCGCTGTTGCCAAGCGCTCACTTTTCAACTGGGATCAAAATTGAACTTCGATTAGTTGATCTTTGATCAGCGTAGTTCGTCAGTACCTGCGGTGCAGTGAACATCGTTTCTCAGCTGACGTGTGCTTTAGTGTAGTATAGTTCGTAGGGAGTGACTGTGTTAAATGGAGAAAGCAGTTGGAGGCGGTGGCACCAATCGTCCCCCGAATTTGGACATGGGTTTGGAGGTCGACCACGAAGAAGAAATTCCCGCAAAGAATGAACAGGTAGCAGTGAACTCTCACGATGAAAGGCCTCCGGCTGACAAAAATCTCTCAAAAAGCGACAATAGCTCATCACCTACAGAATTGTATCCATGTACTCATAGGGGTCCTTATTTGATTAATGTTGAACCTGTGGGTAATAATAATACAGGCAATTTGCATCCTATGGCCTTAGGTCGACTTTTTTATGACAATAAAATCAGCGCATAAAAACTGTTAGTCGCAAAGGTGCTCGCCGGATTCAAATTGCATTTAAGTCTGGTCAACACGCCAGTAGTTTTTTGCACCATCCAATCTTACCAGAAAAGAATCTAAAAGCTTACATTCCATCATCCAGTATTTATTGTATCTGAATTATTCGTGGTTTGGATAAAAATTTATCCAACGAAGACATACTGCAATTCATTGACTCTCCCGAACCCATTAAACAAGTGCAGCGAATGAACAGAAGGATTAGTGTTGGTGATAAAATAGATTACGTGCCTACTGGTTCCGTGAAAGTAACCTTCCGATCTCAAAACCTACCGGATCATGTATCTATTTTTAATGTGCTCTTAGAGGTTGAAGTATTCATTTATAATCCTATTATATGTCAAAATTGTCAGCGATATGGACACATTGCTAAAAATTGTAGGGCCAGCAATTCTCGTTGTGGGAGATGTTCTCTATCCCATTCAACACGAGAATGTCAGCAAACAATGTTAAAATGTCTACATTGCAATCTTAATCATTCAGTGGGATCGCATTTATGCGAAGTTCATAACAAACAAGTTACTATTAAAAAAATATGTGCATTCAAAATATATCTTTCGAAGAGGTACAAAATCAAGTACAGCCAAAGGCATATAACCCACTTTCAGTAACGTAGCAATTTCCCCCATTACACTCTTCCGAATCAAACCAAACAGTCGAGCTGACTAAAAAAAAGAAAATTTACTGAAGTTATCTATCGTGAACCTCGGGTCACACCTCCCCCTGGTTATGATAGGGACGGTTACCTTCAAATACTTGGACCCCCCAGAACAGAACATCGTTCATCTCACATAACTAATACTACCCACGCGCCGAGTGGTTCAGGGATTCGGTCTACAGTGTCATCCTCTAATAATGAACCAGGAAGTAGTTTCCAGAAGGATAATTCATTATCCTTTAACCCAAGTAAACTACAATCGGCACTACGTGCTGAGTTTTTAATACTCATGGAATTATTAGGGGGTAACCCACAATGGAGTCACTTGGTTAAGAGTATAAATGACAAAGTCAATAGTCTCATTGAATATGGCAATTTCGATTCTCCAATGGAATTGTAAAAGCATACTAGGTAAGAGACATGAGTTAGTTAAACTTATTAATGAATATCATCCCCATATAATACTAATTCAAGAATCCTGGTTGAAACCCATGTATACTTTTCGATTTGCGGGTTATAAAGCGGAAGGAATGGATGGTGGTGGATATGGCGGCGTACTAACGCTTATTGCTACTGGAATAACATATCAACGGTTGGAGGCTAGCCATCATATAACAGGCACCTTTTTTGTAGCAGTGAAAATTAATGAACTGGTCATTGTGAATCTTTATTGTCCCCCTCGTATACAGGGTACAGCTACACAGTGGTATAATTTTTTCTCTCAATTTACTCCTTATCCTCATTTTATAATTGCCGGCGATATGAATGCCCATCACACCGCATGGGGATCTCAACACATTTCTGCTAAGGGTAGGAAAATTCTTAATGTAACGCAGACCCTAGACCTACTAATTTTAAATGATGGATCTCCTACACGACTCACAGCACCGGGGCAAGCTAAAAGCGCTGTCAATCTTTCTATTTGTAGTATCTCATTGGGTCACCGTAGTTTTTGGCAAACAATTAAAGATACCCATCTCAGTGACCATTTCCCCATATTTATTTCACTTAGTGGGAATATCGGCTCTATAAATTTCGATTCTTCTACAAATAACCAACACCGGCTCGACAGGTCACTCCATGATTTTGATTTTCATATGTTTCATAGCCATTTACATGCCAAGCTCAAACTCAGTTCTTCCCCTATCATGCAATATTCATCATTTCTTACTGCAATTACCGAATATCTCAATATGTATCATCCTATTCACCCCAAAACATTCACGTCCAAGCCTGAACAAATTGTAATAAGATGGTGGGATAAAAAATGTGATGCAATGGTCAAACGCCGCAAAATTCTTTTTCGACAACTTCGAACTAACTTCACATATTATCACTATATCCTTTACCAGAAGTATACTGCACTTATGAAACGCACCTTTAATCATAAACGAAAGGAATCCTGGAAAACATTCATCTCTACTATTCATAGAAATACTAAGCCACAAATTATTTGGTCTGCTATTCGCTCCCTAGGTTGCATTCAACGACGACACAATACTGTTACCATTCATCCTGATAATCTACACATTTTATAATGAACTAACTCCAGATTTCGTGATACCCCAATTTCCGCTGTCTTCGTCCGTACATAATGTTCAATTTGACACACTTATGCAACCCATTGACCTAATAGAATTCCTCACCGCTGTTGAAGGTAAGACTTCCACTTCCCCGGGTCCGGATTACATTACTTACAAAATGATACAACATCTTCCACTCAGAGTTCAAAAAATTTTAATCACGTATTTCAATTCGGTTTTAACGTCCGCCACAACTCCACAGGATTGGAATCAATTTCTCCTTGTGCCATTAGAAAAACCACCAACTGAAGGACATGTACACTGACTGACAGAGCAAATGCAACACCAAGAAGGAGTGGTCAGAACTTTATGCCAATTGCAGGGTAGACTGACGTCACTGAGGTATGCTCATGATGTGAAATGCGCCGCTGTGCAGCGCACGTAGCGAACGATAAATGGGACACGGCTTTGGCGAATGGCCCACTTCGTACCGTGATTTCTCAGCCGACAGTCATTGTAGAACGTGTTGTCGTGTGCCACAGGACAAGTGTATAGCTAAGTATGCCTGGCCGCCGTCAACGGAGGCATTTCCAGCAGACAGACGACTTTACGAGGGGTATGGTGATCGGGCTGAGAAGGGCAGGTTGGTCGCTTCGTCAAATCGCAGCCGATACCCATAGGGATGTGTCCACGGTGCAGCGCCTGTTGCGAAGATGGTTGGCGCAGGGACATGTGGCACGTGCGAGGGGTCCAGGCGCAGCCCGAGTGACGTCAGCACGCGAGGATCGGCGCATCCGCCGCCAAGCGGTGACAGCCCCGCACGCCACGTCAACCGCCATTCTTCAGCATGTGCAAGACACCCTGGCTGTTCCAATATCGACCAGAACAATTTCCCGTCGATTGGTTGAAGGAGGCCTGCACTCCCGGCGTCCGCTCAGAAGACTACCATTGACTCCACAGCATAGACGTGCACGCCTGGCATGGTGCCGGGCTAGAGCGACTTGGATGACGGAATGGCGGAACGTCGTGTTCTCCGATGAGTCACGCTTCTGTTCTGTCAGTGATAGTCACCGCAGACGAGTGTGGCGTCGGCGTGGAGAAAGGTCAAATCCGGCAGTAACTGTGGAGCGCCCTACCGCTAGACAACGCGGCATCATGGTTTGGGGCGCTATTGCGTATGATTCCACGTCACCTCTAGTGCGTATTCAAGGCACGTTAAATGCCCACCGCTACGTGCAGCATGTGCTGCGGCCAGTGGCACTCCCGTACCTTCAGGGGCTGCCCAATGCTCTGTTTCAGCAGGATAATGCCCGCCCACACACTGCTCGCATCTCCCAACAGGCTCTACGAGGTGTACAGATGCTTCCGTGGCCAGCGTACTCTCCGGATCTCTCACCAATCGAACACGTGTGGGATCTCATTGGTCGCCGTTTGCAAACTCTGCCCCAGCCTCGTACGGACGACCAACTGTGGCAAATGGTTGACAGAGAATGGAGAACCATCCCTCAGGACACCATCCGCACTCTTATTGACTCTGTACCTCGACGTGTTTCTGCGTGGATCGCCGCTCGCGGTGGTCCTACATCCTACTGAGTCGATGCCGTGCGCATTGTGTAACCTGCATATCGGTTTGAAATAAACATCAATTATTCTTCCGTGCCGACTCTGTTTTTCCCCAACTTTCATCCCTTTCGAACCACTCCTCCTTGGTGTTGCATTTGCTCTGTCAGTCAGTGTATATCCACGGTACCGAGGCATAACCTTGGGATCCTGTATTCGAAAGGTTTTTCTACGTATACTGCTCAGTCGCCTACTATGGTGCTTGGATTATTATAATTTATTGCCAAAATACCAATTTGCTTTTATCAAGGGAAGAAGTACTTTTGACGCTATAAACATTTTCTTCACGGATCTTACTTTAGCTAGATTTCGAAAACAAGATACTCTTGCCATTTTCATAGACATCAAATAGGCATATGATAATGTTAATATTCATGTATTACTCCAAAAAGTAACGGATATGTAATTTCCTCCCAATTTTATCACTATCATAGGGCAACTTTTATACTATCGATGCCTACATGTTAAATCATCATGGCAGCCTTCTAACATTCGTTATAGTTCCAAGGGCTTACCGCAAGGTGACGTACTAAGTGGTATATTATTTGCATTATACCTCAAGGATCTAGAAACACTCATTACTCGTGATGCTCGCATAATTACGTACGCGGATGATGTCCTAATATACGTTACTAAAAGTACAGTATTGGAAGCCAGACAAACCATCTCGCAAGTACTAAACAACGCAAATAATTGGTTCAGTGACCATGGATTCGAAGTTTCGCAGAACAAGTGTGCTGCCATGGTATTCACCAATAAACGAAGTTATGATCAATCACCAATACAAAGTAGTACTTTAATCATTCCGATTCGTACAACCTATAAATATTTAGGTATATATTTAGATAATAATTTAACCTGGAAATATCATTTTGAATCCCTACACTATAAAACAAATAACTTTTCAAATATTCTCAAAGCTATCGTAAGGAGGAACTGGGAGCGGACCCAGTCATGGCGTTGACAATCTATAAGAATACCATACGATCATGGTTAGATTACGGATGCTTCTTTTTTAACATGGCATCTGCCACCCTTGTCCATAAATTAGACGTTATTCAATACAAAGCGATACGACTATGCATTGGTGCATTGAAATCAACCCCCACTAATGCGTTGCTGGTTGAAACTGAAGAAATGCCGTTATTCTTACGGAGAAAGTTTCTAGCAAACAAGTTCTTACTAAAAAAAATCTCGCTTACCTCCTATTTGTTATTTCCTAAATTACAACTTCTCTTGGAATATTTTCAAAAATACCCTAATACTAAAAACCGCCTGATCTCTTAACAGCCTTTGAAAACATTAGAGATTATAACAATCAAGTCATTAAATGTCCCTCTCTACCTCATTATTCCTTCCCATACTCTGTAGCATTGTATAAACCACAACTTATTATATCCCAATTCGGATTCAATACCAAACAAAGCATACAGTCTTCTCATATTATTTCTTTTCCATTCCCAGTATGCCTATCTCCTCATCAGGATACATTAAGTATTTACACGGATGGTCCTCGAAATGACCAAGGTGTCGGAGCAGCCTACTATATACCTTCATCTAAAACCTCCGGTAAATTCACACTACCAAAACATGCTTCTATCTTCACTGCTGAAGCATTCGCCATTCGGCAGGCCCTATTATATGTCAAACTTCATGCTATACCAAAAGCCATCATATTTTCTGATTCACAGAGTGTTCTAAAATGCATACGATCAACTCAAAGTCCAAGTTCGTGGTATGTCCTCAATATTAAAAAACTATTATTTAACCTAGACCAAAACCATCAGGATATAACGTTGGTCTGGATTCCAGGCCATTCTAATATTAATGGCAATCTTAAAGCTGATTTACTTGCCAAAGACGCTGCTTTAGGAAATGGGTTCAACTGTAACATCGCTATTCCCGCTACCGATATTCAACCTCTCATAAAACATGCACTTTGTCAGGAATGGCAGGACGAGTGGAAAGGATCTGCGGCTTTAAAGGGTGGATTTTATTTTAATGTGCAACCTTCTATCTGTTTACGGCCATGGTTTGCTAAAGGGAAATACACACGTCGGCATGTTACCACTATCATTCGCCTTCGTTTTAACTATGCACTCACACCAGCCTATAAATTTCGATTTAAGTTAAATGACTCACCGCTATGTAATTGTGGTAACGTTATCGGGGATGCTAATCACATTATTCTACAATGTAAAACATTTAACTCACAACGAAACATTCTCTTTCAACGATTATTAGAACAACAGGTTGCCTTTCCCACATGTGTCTCTTGCCTAGTATCTAATCTCACACCGGAAATTGTGCTGGCCATCACGGACTACTTAAATCAATGTAACATTTGTCTTTGAATACTCTCACACAATTAAATTACTCAATGTGATGTATCTAGTTCTTCGTAATTTCAACATACATTCTTCTGATAATAATGACCAATCGTTCTATACGCATACATGTAACATTCATATAATAATAAAAAAATAGAGACTACAGTGTTCAAGCGAGTGTACATTTGGTGACTGGGTAAATTACGTGTGTGCAGCGCCCAACAACACAAAAGAAGAAGAAGATCTTTGATCAGTGTTATACAACACGACACCGGTCTGATCATAGATCATTTTCTGAACTTTGTCAGATTAAAACTGATCTCCAGTCAATGATGTTTATACAATCATTCGGTGTTCGGCTGTTGTGCAGTGCACACGTCTTTCTCCGGTCACTGGTGCAGCGGCTTTTTCACGTCTGTAGATAAGTAGAGTGTTTTATGTTTGTGTTTGTATCCTAGTACTTTTTCTCTTGTGTTTGTTTCGGGGCTAGTATTGTGTCCTCACCTTTCGGAGTACTATGTCTATAGATAGTGGCGGTGGCCCTTTAGGAAGACCACCTGATATTGGCAATGATGCCATGCGGGAGAACTTACCCATGGACTCTAGTAATACTGATACCCAACGAGACCGTTCTCAAGATACAATACGTGACATGGATCAGCGCCAGCACGTTCCTGTATCTACATATTCTAACACTCATCTTGGCCCCTACATAGTATATGTAGAATCGACCGAATCTCAAAATAAATTTGGACATATTCACCCTATGACTCTGGGTCGGCTTTTCTTTGAGAGGCAAATTGGTGAAATCAAGGCCATCCATAGGAAGGGAAGAAATAGGATCCAAATTACTTTCATGTCTAGTAAGGCTGCAAACGCCTTTCTTTTTCATCCCATTCTTAAGGAAAATAAATTGACAGCTTTTATTCCGTCCTCGAATATTCATCGAGTAGGGGTAGTACGGGGAGTAGACACTACTATTTCCGAATCCGACATTCTCACCTATTTAGAATCGCCATATCCTGTAGTGAAAGTACAACGTCTAAATAGACGATCATCCAAAGAGGGAAAAACTGAATATATCCCTACAGGTACTGTAAAGGTTGTATTTGAAAGTCAACAACTTCCGAAAAGTGTGTCCATTTTAAGGTCATTTTAGAGGTTCAGGCCTTTATATTCTCTCCTTTATTATGCAAACGATGTCAGCGGTATGGACATACCGCTACTAATTGTCGTTCCAGGGAGCCGAGATGTGGAAAATGTTCCCTTAATCACTCTACCGAAGATTGCACTCACCACCTAGTTAAATGCGCTAATTGTGCAGAAAATCATCCTGCGGGGGCTGAATGTTGTGAAATCCACAAACAACAGAAAGAAATCAAACGCATTATGAGTGTTGAAAACAAATCATATTTAGAAGTGAAAAACTACTTTGCCCCATTACAGTCCATATCCAACCCCCTTCTGATGCCACAACATTTCCCTCCTTTACCCAATAGACCTTCCCAATCGGAAGAAACTCTCCCTCGAAAGCGTAAATTTACTATGGTGGTTAGTAACCCTCCCCCGCCCACCCGTTAAACCAGGTTATGACAGGGCATCATATCTGAATTTGATAAGTAATCCGAAGACGGTTCCAGAACATTCTGGCACTCCAGTAGTGCGTTTGATACCTGCTACTCCTAACGAGCCTGCATCTACATCACGGAAGTCAAGTCCCCAAGGGCAACCTTCGGATTCCCACGCACAACTATCAGCATCTCCCTCTGTCACGGCTTTACACTGTAATTCAAATGTTACTTCTACCGACAAATGTCGCAACGTCTCTAAGAAATTTGAAGAGTTAATAGAAAACATGGGACAAAATGTCCAAGTGAAGCATCTGTTAAAGTCATTACAGGATGAGATTCTTCTTTTATTGGGACACTCCACTCCTTCCAAGTAAAACATACGGCTAATGCAATAGAATTGTAGGAGCATTCTACACTCATCCGACTCCGCCTAAATCATGCCTGTACGCCTACACATCTCTATCGCCTTACTCTTCTTGAAAGTACCTTATGTCCATGTGGCCGAGCAGTCAGTACTGTAACTCCCATCTTTTTTCACTGTCAGACATACGAACATCACCGTCGCGCATTCATAGGAAAGCTTTTTCATGTGGGTTACCAACTGCCGTTAAACGTTTCGTGTTTAGTGTTCTAACCGACTTTTCACGTTGTAGACTTAATCATCAATTTTTTAGTTACAGGTAACATCCATTTGTAACCTTTTCCTTTCCTCGAGGTACGGATGTGCACATATTAACCCTTATTTGTGGTCCGGTCTTGTTTGTTAGTAGTAAGACGTCGTGACAGACCACACAGACGTGAAGAATTAGAACCCTGTGCCCCAGTGTTTTTGTGTTATGCCCTGATAGTTTAGCCTATATATCATTGGTATTTTCCTAAGTTTCATCATTACCTGCTGCATTTAGCTTCATTACATAGCTAACCCTCCTCTTTCGTAGTGTACTATTTTCTTCTAATGTTGGCACCTCTCCCAGACATTAATTAACCCGCAAACCAGTGACTGGACGTAGCGTCTTACGACGATGTCCAACAACTAAGCAAGAAGAAGAAGAAGAAGAATGTTTATACAATCGGCCCGTAGAATAACTTTCACCAAGAAGTGGAGGAAGAAGAAGACGAGTAGCGAAGAAGTTCCTGGAGCAGTTTGTCACTGTTCCATTCCAGTTCATTCGTTCCCTGTTATTTCATTCTCGCAGCTCAACGTCGTTAATGTAAACGTAAACAACACTGAATATATGTCATGAAGGTTAAAAGAGATGTGATAGAATCTACGGATGTTCTTGTAGAACGAAACACTTTATTAATTTAAAAACGGCAAGATCAAAAAATGAGTAACAATGTTAATACTGTAAAAGGTCTGAAAGGTACGTGGGCATATATCCTGAATTGTCTTGGGCACTCCCATGTTGTAATAGAGAGATTTGAGACTAATTACAGTTTGTACAGATGTATATTAAAAAATACTTTTAAAGTTACTTTTGCTTACACCAACTGTACAGTCGTAATTTCTTTTTCTACCACTTAACTGCCCGCATGTTGACCATGATCGTTAAGACATCAAGTCTAAATGGTCTGGCATCGTGGTAGGCCGGGGGTAGGAGAGGTGGGTGGTGGACGCAGATGAAAAATACTCCCTTGGTATCCCCTTCCTATCGTAAGGGGTGACTAAAATGGTCGACCAAGGGATGATGACATTCGAACCATGAGACTACTTGTGATTAGTACCATTACGTGCGGAACATCATGGGTTGACGTTACTTGCGACTAGTACCACCTTGCAAGGAAAACCATGGGTCTATGTTACTTAGGAGCAGTGTCAATATGCGAGGAACGCTACAGGTCTGCGCGTTGGTTGTGATAAGTGTCATCGTGTGTATTTCACCGGTCGGTTCCACTGTGTTCATAATAAGCCTGCGTTACCTATGAGTAGTACCTCTTTATGAGAAACACCATGAGTCTGTGTTTCCTGTGATTAGTACTGTACCTCTATGTGAGAAACACCACAGGTTTGGCTGGCGCCCATGATTTGTACCACTGTGTGAGTTAAACCATGGGTTTGCGTTGCCTGAGAGTAGTACCATTATGTGAGGAATGCCATGGGTTTATGTTGCCTGTGGTTGTTACCATAATGTGTGATACACCATGGGTCTACATTGCCTGTGATTAGTACCACTATGTGAGCGACACCATAAGTATACGTGCCCTGTGGTTAATTCCACTTTGTGAGTAACAGCACAGGAATACTGGCACCCCCCACTACTGTATGTGAGGAACACCATGGGTCTGCATTGCATGTGGGTAGTACCCTTATGTGCGAAACACCACGGATTTGTGTTACCTATGAGCGGTGACATACCATGGGTCTACATTACCTGTGATTAGTACCACCATGCAAGAAACACCATGAGTTCGTGTTACTTGTGATTAGTATCACTATAGGAGGAACACCATGGTTCTGCTTTACCAGTTATTAGTACTGTTATGAGAGGCCGGTGACCTGGATTTTGGACCTCTTTAGGCATGTTTGTTTGTTTGTTTGTTTGTTGGGTATTCAGCCCAAAGGCTGGCTTGATCCTCCACAGGTCTGCCAACAGCTGTCATAGATAGCCTAGTTGTCACTGAAGAGGCATACTAGGGAAACGAGGAGTGAGACAGTTTCCTGTTGCTTTCCTCACCAAGCCAGGAGTTGCTATTACGTATGTCTGCCAAGCCCACTGAAATGCATGCACCAACTGACCCCATGAGCAATATTTTCACACCATTCATAACAGGGACAGGTTGCATAAGAAATGGTATTGCTAGCATCGCTCATACCTCGGTCACTTTCATACTTTACAAGTTATAAACCTCATTTTACAACGGTATTGGATTTCAGAATAAGAAATTATTATGTTAATAAAACCACCTTTCCAATACTCAATGTCCTTTATATTTAGGATAAAACCATTTAATTACAAGTAGGACATGTTTCGCTCAATCATAGTGAGCATCATCAGCTATAGATAACATAAACCATGGTGGGTCAGGGCCCTGATCCTAGTATATATAACGAAAGAATGTCTAATATACATTGATAAAATATGAATTTTAACAATTTAAAAATAATCAATAAGATTATATTATGTCTATTAAAACAAATTGATAATTAAAATTCCTTAAAATGTAAAATGGAATGAATGACTTAAAATATTATATTATGTAGTGATTAGATGTTCGTATAAATCGTTGACCATTGTATCTTCGCTCAATTGCATTACACATTCTTTCGTGAATCACTTATTTCGTTTAAGCATATTGTAAGAAATACTTTGTAAAAAATAAGTCAAATAATTGCTCTTAGTCTATCTTTGATCTCATATCTGTTTGCTGCCTTCTGAAATTACTAGTTTTAATGAATTTTTATTGTTTTTCATATTCGAACGTACTGCAATGAGCGGGCGAGACAGATCAGTAAAGAGAACTCTAGGGGCACTTGCTGGAAGTATCTCGAGGACGAGTCTAGTGTGCTGTATTTCCCGGCCTTGTGTATCTCGTAGGCAACAGCTGTGTTTGCTTCCGTGCAGGCAATAGGAGAGCAGTTCTTATACCTGCTACCCAGATGGTCGCCACGGCCAACTCGCCCGGTACGATTTCAACTAGGGTATCCTTGTCCTCCTTGGAAAAATTAGAACGGTCCTTTTTTGCAAAGGCCCTTAGGTTGGGTACTAGATACCCTTGTATAAAACTATTTCTATGTGCCTTGTGAGACCAGAGAATGTAACATTTTGATGTAACATTGCCTTGAGTGGGCTGTAAGAAACTGAGAGCCTGTTAGCTCTTTTCAAAGTTTTGTAATAGTAAAGAGTGCCTTTGGAAGGCTAGATATTGTATTTAGGGAGCAAGTGCCCTTGAATTAGGGGATTTCTGCCCTTGACTAAATTGTTCCTTATTTTGAATTAAAGTTTTGTAAACTGGATCCGGTATCTCTGAAATTGTAAAACTAGGGGCTTGAAGCCCAAAATTGTTTTAAAGTTCTGAATCTTGGATTTTTCCAAATCTGGTTTCAAGATTGGCATTGTACCTGATTGTTATTTCACTTAGTGGAATTTTTTTTTTTTTTTTTTTTTGATATTGAAAGAAATATAACCTTTGTTAAAATTTTAATTCAATTCTTGATATTATAGTTAGACCCATTCAAGCCTGCACCTGCTTTCACCATCTCTGCGTTCCACACATACCCCGGAACAGATTATATAACATGTACTGTATTTTTTTTATTTTTTTTCAGTTTTCTGGATTATCCGGATTTTTGATCTGTCAATAAAGTATTTAGTTACATGTTTGTGTCATATATGCATGATATTTCCAGGAAAACTCTGTACATTTTTTAAATGTTTTGTATCTTTCTGTATTCTTCCAGGTTTTGAATATCAGCCGCAATGGAAGATACGGTGAAAATGAAAGAAGAAGTTTTATGTCCTCAGGAACCTTCAGAGTCTCCATCTGATGATGTAAGTAGTACAATTGCAATACTGGTGGCATTTTTATAACAATCAAATACTAATGACTAAGATACCTTCGGATTGGACAAAAGCAATAATGGCTCCCATTCATAAGCAAGGAAGCAGAAAGGATTGCAACAAATATTTGTTTTCTGCTTGGTAAAAGTGCACCAGATGGGGTTGATATGTTGTCTGCAGCTTATAAAGAACATCATCATCCTTTAACCGTCTCCAGTCGCCCGGGTGCAGTACAAGAACGCTGTCCATCATTGTCTATCCAAGTATATTTCTTCCTTGTCAACTTGGTGCCATTCCATTCCTCTTCCTTCCACTTCCTGCTTAACTTAACTGATCCACTGTTTCCTTGGTCTGTCTCTAGGTCTTTTGCCTTCCAGTTCTTTTTCTATCCATTTTCTTGCTGTTCTCATTTGATCCATCCTTTTTACATGGCCATAGCATTTGCGTATTGATGTTCTTATATTTTTGCTTAGTGACTGCTTGACTTGTGTATTATGATGGATCTCTTCATTCTGGATGTTACCTCTTCTTGTTTTCTGTAGCATTGACCTCAGGAACTTCATTTCTTCAGATTGAAGTCTGCTACTATCTGTGCTGTTGATCGTACAGATTTCAAGAGCACAAGTTATGTAGTTATTGGCACAAAATATAACCGATAAAGGGATGTCTTTGCACTTAAAGGTATTTGGTTGTCCCATAGAAGAACCTAACTTGGTGATAAAATTGTGTTTCTTATAAAGAACACGCCTTGAAAAGAACTCCAATGTTTGGGTGGTATTCGCAAGTGGAACAAATGTACTAGTGTTAATGGAGAGACAGCAAAGGTGGCAAACATCTGTAATTCAAAAATATAAATTCTGTATTTTTAAAAAAATATTGTCTGGTTATTTTTGGGTTCCCCTCGTATGTCTTCTCTAAGTCTACAAAAAATAACTGTCTGTTCCATAGCCATTTCCATTAACTGGTGTATAGTGAAAATCTGATCCTGACAACCCCTCTGTGGTCTGAAATCACACTAGTTTTATCCAACTTACTCTCAACCACTGTTCACACACTCCCTCCCAAAATGCTAGTGAACAGTTTGCTGTCTGGCATATTGATCAATGAAATACCTTGATAGTTGTTGCCATAGGGGTCTCTTCCCGTATCGCACTCACTTGTTTCTCTCCCTGTCCGCCTTCTGCGTGACGTCATGTGATATGAGACAGCGGTCGCCCGTGCTGCTGACACGTATTACCACTACAGTCTAGAATGGTCATAACTTCTGAACCATTCATGCAAATAATGTCCTGACAAGGTTATTGTAATCCTTATAAAATACTGGATGAGGTCAAACAATTTATTTTGATGAGGAACTTGAGGATAATATCGAAATATTTATTTAATTTTAAGGAGTTATATTTTTTACCGCGGACTGTAGCATAAAATCGCTTTTAGAGGGCAGCCAGTTGGAAATAGGTATGTGCCGTCACAGACTTTTTTGTAGAGGATTCTATGCTCTACATTTCGTACGCTTACACTTGGGGTCTATTGTTGATGGTTCACGCAGCGTAAGCCAAGAAAGCAAGTGACTGACCGACCGACATTTTTGTCTCTTTCTACGTATTTAATGTGTATCGGATCATGTATACATAATAATTTTTTAGTGGTTCACTACATGAACAGTGTTCGTGTTGTCAGTATCTGAAGTAGAACCACTGTACTGATTAAAATGCAGTCAACATATTATGGAAACGTGTGTGGCGCTATAAATTGTCGGCACGTAAAAGAACTCCCGTGTGACAAAATTACGGCACCTCGAGTCTCAGAAAACCGTAAATGTTAGTGAGACGTAATACAAATAACATTACCGGGCGAGTTGGCCTTGCGTGTAGCGGCGCGCGGCTGTGGGCTTGCATCCGGGAGATAGTAGGTTCGAATCCCACTATCGGCAGCCCTGAAAATGGTTTTCCGTGGTTTCCCATTTTCACACCAGGCAAATGCTGGGGCTGTACCTTAATTAAGGCCACGGCCGCTTCCTTCCAACTCCTAGGCCTTTCCTATCCCATCGTCGCCATAAGACCTATCTGTGTCGGTGCGACGTAAAGCCCCTAGCAAAAAAAAATAATTATTATTTTGCATATTATAAAGACAATAACGACAACAACCATCATAGCCAGTTAGTTTGCTACTGTGATGGCATAACAATACTTCCTTGTCAGTAATGCTTGGTTATTGAAACACTTCGTAATATACTCTTGAATATCTCCATTATTACAGCTCGTACGATAAAAAGGTGTCGGATATAAATGACTGAATGAAAATCATATTTTCTATAATTATTGTTATGTGCTAATAGCTGGGCTGAGTAGCAACTCAAATGGTAGATCGCTGGCCTTCTTAGCCCAACTTGGCAGGTTCGATCCTGTCTCAGTCTGGTGGTGAAGGTACTCAAAAACATAGTTAGTGGGACATAAAATCCAATAACATTAACATTATTATGTGCTAATAACTTATATTTCTGAATATATTTCGAAGCTCGTGAAATAATACAATATCCGTGATCTGATATACAGTAAATACGAAGAAAGAGACAAAATGTCGTGCGAGAAAAGACCTGTTACTGGATCTCGGTTATTTCAAAAGGGGGCCTCACACATCCCAGTCATGAGTGGTTAAAAAATATAGCCCAGTTTGAAATTTCATTTGGTGTGTTTCACGGTAAGACTGTATCCAGATGCAAAAACGTGAAAACTCTTATTTCTATTATTAAGTCAAAATTTCCAGTATTCCATGACAAAATAATTTGTCTCTACGTAAGGACCAGGACATTTATTAGGATATGGCATTTTAATGCAAAGAGTAAGGAGCTAGCACTGAGAAAATATGTCAATAAGAAGGCTAAGCTTCGGGCTGGTTCATCAAGTAATTAAGTCTCCTGACACGTACGTTTTAATAATTTAATATAATTCCATAAAGATGTCGATATGATGCATATTTTCCTATGCCATTTAATCTAAATATTTACTTCATCAGGAAATAAATTAATTATTTTGAGTTGCATGGCAATATTTTATTTCTTAGGGTATAATATGTCATGTATTTGATAGTTGATGTTCTACCTACTCAGCATGTGACGAAATTTAACGCATTTTCACGTTTTTAAATCTATTGGAAGTGCCGTTACTTATCGAATCGAACTAAACCAGACTATTATTTGATGAAAGATTGAGAAGATGTTTCACAGGCACGAGAACTCACAGGCTTGCTGTACTGCGACTGTGTACCTTACTCACTATCGTTCATACCGCGTGACGTCAGAGCGCTCCAGCCATTGGAAGCTTCAACTGCCGGAGTAGTCTACCTTATATTCTAGTTACCTTGAGTTGTTGCAATCCTTCCAGTTCCCTTATATATAGATACGTGCAATTACTGCTTTCGTCCAATCAAATGTACCATACTACCATTCCATGCTAATCTTATTATTCTATGAAGCCATTTCATTTCTGCCTTCCCAGTATATATCATCATTTCAGGCCTGATTTCATCAATTCCTACTGCTTTATGGCAGTGGAGTTTGATTAACATCCTTTCCACTTCATCAAGCATAATTTCACCATCATCATTGTCCTTCTCCCCATGAGCTCGACTATTCGCGACATCACAAGAAAGATTCCCTTTTTCGTTGAGAATAGTTTCAAAATAGTCCCTGACATCTACTATGAGTAGATCACATTGTTTCTGATACTTCTTTTTACGTTTACAAGCTTTGTTTGTTTTTTTCCATGTATATACACAGTACTTCCTAGGCATTCCCTTGCTGCTTCTACTACAGCATCCCTGTAAGCCATCAGGTGCTTGGAAGAAAGAAAGGGAAATATCCATACTGTAACACTGTTCATTTCCTTTTCCCCTCTCTTTCTAGGATTCTTCATTACTGTACAGAAAGGTTTCCCTCTCGTTGACTTAGCTAGTCTTTCCAGGTTATTACCAAAATCTTCCCATGACTTCTTATTTGTTTCGCTCTTTTTCTTTCACCTACGTACAATTCCCTGTCTGCATCAGTCTGTGCTTGGAACTGTTTCTGATATTTCTTTTTATGTTTACAAGCTTTGTTTGTTTTTTTCCCATCTTTATACGCAGTACTTATTTACCCAAAACACTGTTCATTTCCTGTTCCCTTCTCTTTCTAAGATTCAGATTCTTCATTACTGTACAGAAAGGTTTCCCTCTCGTTGACTTAGCTAGTCTTTCCAGGTTATTACCAAAATCTTCCCATGACTTCTTCTTGGATACAACAGTTATTTGTTTCGCTGTGTTTCTTTCACGTGCGTACAATTCCTGTCTGCATCATTCCATGCTTGAGCTGTTTCTGATATTTCTTTTTACGTTTACAAGCTTTGTTTGTTTTTTCCCATCTTTATACACAGTACTTGCTAGGCATTCCCTTGCTGCTTCTACTATAGCATCCCTGTAAGCCACCAGGTGCTTGGAAAAAAAAAAAAGGGAAACATTCAAGAATTCTCTGAAAATGTTGTCAATATCAATAATTTTTGTGAAAAACTTTACTAGCTGCATGAGAATTTCTGAATTTTTTGAGAATTCTGAGGAAATTGCTTCAATATCTATATCCTGAACCTGCTTACTGTTTTTTTTTTTTTTTTTTGTACTTTTTACTAATGATGTCCATGTACTTCTTTCTAATATTCTTGTCCTGGAGATTTTCTACCCTTATTCATCTTCAGACAGATTTTACTTTTTCTCTCCTAGGCCTAGAGATACTTAGTTCACGCAGATCAAATAGTGGTCTGTATCATCGATAAATCATTGGAAAACCAGCAGATTTTCTGAATTTGAAGTTGGTTATGATATAGTCTATTATGGATCTGTTGTCCCTACACTCCCGTGTGTAGCAGTGAATAGCCTTATGCTTGAAGAATGTGTTTGTAACTGCTAGTCCCATACTAGCGCAGAAGTCCAGTGAATGCTTCCCATTCCTATTAGCTTCCAATCTTCCCCACAAATAACGATCACCTTCTCATGTCCTTCAGTTCTATTTCCAACTCTTACATTGAAGTTGCCCTTTTACAATATCTTATCCTTGCTGTTGACCCTGACTATGATGTCACTCAATGCTTCATAAAACTTGTCAAATTCGTCCTCATCTGCACACTCACATGGTGAATACACTGAGGCAATTCTCGTTCTGATTCCTCCAGCTGTTAAATCTGCCCACATCATTCACTTGCCTTTCAAAAGCTATGGTATTCCTAATGAACAGTCCTACCCCACACTGTGTACTTCCCTTTTTAAAACTGTCCTATCTCTTCCTTATTATCCCCCCTTACCCTAACACATGCAGATGCATTCTCTTTGGTGACTTGGCCAGTTCTGCTTTCTTTCTTTCTTTCTTTCTTTCTTTCTTTCTTTCTTTCTTTCTTTCTTTCATAAGCCCCTTTAATATCGATAGCTCCCCATGATTCAGAATATGTATGAGATGCCCAGTCCTATTCCATAGAAACTGGAATTCTGACTCTCAGGACCACTTACTAGGCCACTCAGCCATTGCCCATGGTTCACGAACTAGGGCTTGAGTTCAGTAACCCACACCACGAACCACTCAACAAACATTTAGAAAAAATACAACTGTGCTAGGCATTGTCAAAATGGAGCATTATGGTTGTCATGAACAACAGAGATTGATAAACAAGATGACCAACTTGACGATAACCTATAACACTTGTAACAACCATAATGATCCGTTTTGACAATGGCTAACAGAGTTGTATTGTACATTTTACAATATGTTCTTTCACATGCTACATCATAATACATTTCTAGTCCATTTATTAGCATACTTCTTCATCAGCTTGTCAAACATTTTATCAATCTTTCAAGGGACTCAAGAAGTTTTTTACAAGATTACTGTTTTGATTAATTGTGTAGCAGCGATAGGGCGCTTAACATAACAAATATGAAAGAAAGAACATTTGAACATGAGAATAAATTTGGAATCGTGAAAACCATATCATAAAATCAAAATTAAAAGAAGTTAAATACACAGCAACTAACGGCAGGATGTGGACAGCGGAAGGAATCATACGAAGTTATGGATGGAAGGACTTTTGTAGCCAAAACTTTAATTTAGTTAATACCTATTTATTATAAAAAACATCAAAGAAAATGAAATAAGAAACACTACCGGTAGCATAAACACAAAATAGAAATACAAACCCTGATGTAGGTAATTAAGTTGCAGTCTTGCAACAATCTTTCCTGTACTAGTCTTGAAGGAAATTAGCTTTTGAAGTTTAGATGTGAAAGCAAATGGGTCCACTGCATAGAGTGGGTCGATATTCAAAGAAAAGTTTCTTAATCAATTACAAGTTGAAAATGTGAAGTAACCACCTTCACTATAGAAAAATACCGGTCATAGGAACACAATTTAAATGAATTTACTAAGGTCAAGCTTAGAGAGAAATTTAATCTTAAGGTACAAAACTGTTCGAAAAAGCTTGCCTTGTGTCAACGTAAGATCGATGTAAAACCTCTTTACACCATCGTAAATTACAATTGATTTCTGAGAGAAAGATCGACAAATTAAAACTTGAAATAAAATAAAATGAAGTTGCATTAGGAAATTTAAGATTTCCTTACCCTGAGAGAAGCCAGAGCTCCCCATGGAGCACAAGCCTCCCGGACAACATGTCTGCTGTACATGATCCCGAAGTCAGAGAATGAAGCGACGTGCTTCCTGAAGGTAGCCCGTGCTGGGTGGTGCCACAGGAAACAGCACAGCAAAATTAATGACAGGCCCAGATTTTCATGCAAATGCATGTTTTTAAATGAACTTCTCAAATGTTGCAGAAATTCTTTGTATGGCTTAACGATTCAAAATAACCATATTTTTTTTTTTCCTGCATGTTTGCATGTTTTGGTCTTTTTAGAAGAAAATTCATGCATAATGCCTATTTTGAAGATTTTGGATTTAATGGCAAATATTTGGATGTTGAATATTGCATAATATGACTATCTTAATATTTTGGTGCATATACTTACATTCATTTTATGAATGTTGGTGTGCAGAATTCGGGACCATTTTTCCACGTTATACAGTATGTCTAGTACTGAGGGACGGAGCGAATGTATTCCTGGCATCCTATATTACAACCAAAATTGATACATATGGTAGAGGTCCTAAGTCCAGTTAACCAAGCATTTTCTTCTCTGTTGCTTGAGTGAACATTGACGTAAGCCGGAAGTCCCCACGTTGATCTCTGTAATTCTTAGGAATAAGGTGTCCCAGTTATACATTGCTATAAATTGAACCTTAAATTGTGCACTACTCACTGACGGCTCGTTTGTTCGTCTATTGATAAGACTTGCTTTTTTTTTTTTTTTTTTTTTTTTTTTTTTTTTTTTTTTTTGCTAGGGGCTTTACGTCGCACCGACACAGATAGGTCTTATGGCGACGATGGGACAGGGAAGGGCTGGGAGTGGGAAGGAAGCGGCCGTGGCCTTAATTAAGGTACAGCCCCAGCATTTGCCTGGTGTGAAAATGGGAAACCACGGAAAACCATCTTCAGGGCTGCCGATAGTGGGATTCGAACCTACTATCTCCCGGATGCAAGCTCACAGCCGCGTGCGCCTCTACGCGCACGGCCAACTCGCCCGGTTGATAGACTTGTATCACACCTCTGTGACGCCACGTTCCTGAGATAGCAGCTTACAACTTGGTTTTGCACTGAACCCTCTTCCGTTGTTATCCTGAAATTTCCTACCGGAACTCTCACTTGTCACACCTCTTTGTTATCACAGCAGGCAATTGGCACCGGTTACTCAGTGTCTGCAATCATCGCACGGAGAAGTAGCTGTGGCAGCTAGAGATAGGTTGAACAAAGTGATCCGTTCAAACTCTGACTTTGAATTCGTCAAGCTTATAAAAGATGTCTTATGGTGAAAATGCAAAAGACATACAATTTGACCTCACTTTGTCCGAAATGTCCCAAGATCATTTTCTGTGTTTAAGAATATGCTGACCGGGCGAGTTGGCCGTGCGTGTAGAGGCACGCGGGTGTGAGCTTGCATCCGGGAGATAGTAGGTTCGAATCCCACTATCGGTAGCCCTGAAAATGGTTTTCCGTGATTTCCCATTTTCACACTAGGCAAATGCTGGGGCTGTACCTTAATTAAGGCCACGGCCGCTTCCTTCCAACTCCTAGGCCTTTCCTATCCCATCGTCGCCATAAGACCTATCTGTGTCGGTGCGACATAAAGCCCCTAGCAAAAAAAAAAAAAAGAATATGCTGACAGATAAACAGATGAGCTTACATCAAGACAGTTTGGAGAAATTACGGTAGTTGTTGTACAATATTTCAGAAGGAACTGAAGTTTGATAGTGCATATTTTCCAGTTTATTGTGCATGTTTAGCCATGTGATAGTGCATGAATGCATCCATATTTTGAGATTTGATAGTGCATGGAAATCCGGGCTCTATTAATGACCAATGACCACAGAGGAGTTACCTTTCGATTTTATTTAAAGCAATGGAATTTAAATTTTTAATTTAATGCTTGTTGTCTTGTCCTTGGACACTTCTCGAAGCTTGTCTTGTGCAGTTCCAGGAAAATGGACACTTGCGGTACAGGATGTCCCACAGATTTCAAAGATATAATTTAATACAATTTTTTAAATGATCCAGAATTTGCTTGAACTATGTCAAATACACTGACTGACAGAGCAAATGCAACACCAAGAAGGAGTGGTCAGAACTTTATGCCAATCTCAGGGTAGACTGACATCACTGAGGTATGCTCATGATGTGAAATGCGCCGCTGTGCTGCGCACGTAGCGAACGATAAATGGGACACGGCGTTGGCGAATGGCCCACTTCGTACCGTGATTTCTCAGCCGACAGTCATTGTAGAACGTGTTGTCATGTGCCACAGGACACGTGTATAGCTAAGAATGCCAGGCCGCCGTCAACGGAGGCATTTCCAGCAGACAGACGACTTTACGAGGGGTATGGTGATCGGGCTAAGAAGGGCAGGTTGGTCGCTTCATCAAATCGCAGCCGATACCCATAGGGATGTGTCCACGGTGCAGCGCCTGTGGCGAAGATGGTTGGCACAGGGACATGTGGCACGTGCGAGGGGTCCAGGCGCAGCCCGAGTGACGTCAGCACGCGAGGATCGGCCCATCCGCCGCCAAGCAGTGGCAGCCCCGCACGCCATGTCAACCGCCATTCTTCAGCATGTGCAAGACACCCTGGCTGTTCCAATATCGACCAGAACAATTTCCCGTCGATTGGTTGAAGGAGGCCTGCACTCCCTGCCTCCGCTCAGAAGACTACCATTGACTCCACAGCATAGACGTGCACGCCTGGCATGGTGCCGGGCTAGAGCGACTTGGATGACGGAATGGCGGAACGTCGTGTTCTCCGATGAGTCACGTTTCTGTTCTGTCAGTGATAGTCACCGCAGACGAGTGTGGCGTCGGCGTGGAGAAAGGTCAAATCCGGCAGTAACTGTGGAGCGCCCTACCGCTAGACAACGCGGCATCATGGTTTGGGGCGCTATTGCGTATGATTCCACGTCACCTCTAGTACGTAGTCAAGGCACGTTAAATGCCCACCGCTACGTGCAGCATGTGCTGCGGCCGGTGGCACTCCCGTACCTTCAGGGGCTGCCCAGTGCTCTGTTTCAGCAGGATAATGCCCGCCCACACACTGCTCGCATCTCCCAACAGGCTCTACGAGGTGTACAGATGCTTCCGTGGCCAGCGTACTCTCCGGATCTCTCACCAATCGAACACATGTGGGATCTCATTGGACGCCGTTTGCAAACTCTGCCCCAGCCTCGTACGGACGACCAACTGTGGCAAATGGTTGACAGAGAATGGAGAACCATCCCTCAGGACACCATCTGCACTCTTATTGTCTCTGTACCTTGACGTGTTTCTGCGTGCATCGCCGCTCGCGGTGGTCCTACATCCTACTGAGTCGATGCCGTGCGCATTGTGTAACCTGCATATCGGTTTGAAATAAACATCAATTATTCGTCCATGCCGTCTCTGTTTTTTCCCCAACTTTCATCCCTTTCGAACCACTCCTTCTTGGTGTTGCATTTGCTCTGTCAGTCAGTGTATATATACTCTCGCAGCACACATCATAAATTGTGATCACAATTGTTATTACAGTACCGGTACTTAATTTATTCACAGCTGATGAAATCTCAATATGAGTTGAAACATGTACTGTTTATAGTCCTTAATTCTTATCAGTGATAAAGAACTTAGTTTGTAAAGTTGTAGAATTGAAATATATACGGTACTGAAGAGTTGGAAAAAAGTACACATTTGCTGATTAGAAAATTTTGTAAACAATTCTGTCAGTCAAAAGAGAACCATTATGGAGTGTATTACTTTTTGTATTGGTGTTTTTTTTTGTTTTTTTTTTGCTATGTCCTTAGTTAAAATAGTGTGAGTGTAATATGTAAATGTGAAATACTGAAGTAGAGCTTCTTTTAGACCCTAGAGTGCGCCTGCAGCTGTGATATCTGATGACATGTACTAGTATAGATAAGGTATTATCCTTCCGTTATTTTGCTATTGTGAAATAGTTTTATGATTTTCAATCAACTATGTTGGCAGGTATAAACTATTTTAAGTCTTGTTCAGTCACAATAATTGTCAAAGGTTTAAAGTAAAGGGCATAGCTCAATATACAGAAAAAAAGTCCATTTGAATCCCGCCTGCAAGACGTCTGCCATGTGTGAGAAATTGCATGTTAGTGTGAGTTAGACAGAGGCAGTGGGGATAACACAGTCACTCGGTTCCTGAACCAAAAAAATGATCATTTATGAATAAAATACCTGGAAGCAAACCCAAGGGCCAAAGGTCAAGATAACATAGAAGTTACTGACTCTGTCTCCTCTGCTTTCACGTAACTCCATGGCTGCAACTGTACAAAAATTAACAACTTATTCCAAAGGTTTGAATTTCAGCCAATATATATGGGATTTTGAAAAATGAGAAGTTGCTTTCCTGCAGTTCAGATCCTGCATCTTATTGGATGTTCCATGGCTACGATAAACATGACAACATCTTTCAAAAATGTACAAAACTATTTTAATCATCCTAGTCAATACTGTATACTTTATGTCCAATTAAGGCAAAACTTCACACATAAGCAGACATGTTTCGACCCAGCATAGGGTCATCCTCAGTAACACATGCATAAATTAAAAATCATAGGAACACACAAAATAAAATGTTAGTTTAAAAAGTTTTTAAACAACATGATGAAAGTTAAAAAAACTGTGAAGTGTTGATCATTAAAACAGTCTTGAGCTAGAGGTCTTTCTGTTTCAATGTTTGTGTTGCCCTTTGGCATGGTTGCGCGCTAGTGGCTTTAATATGGCAGAATAGTGCGGTAGATTTAAGCTCTACATATAAAGTTCATCCTTTTATTAGAATATGGCAACCTGATCGAATTTAAATCTACAAAATAGTGCCTCTCCTTTAATAGAACAATTAATTTTCTTCCATGATCATACACTTTTTATTTTGTCGTTCTCTATATGCGATTTTCTATTTTACGCAATAAAAATATCACACGAGAACACTTTTACGTATTCTAAAAGCAACTTTATTATCGCTACCAACTTATCCTGTCAGATCAAGAAGAAAACAATCACTCGTCACAAAAACAATCTACAAAGAAAAAATATATATGTTTCACATCAGAGACCTAATGGTGCTGTTCCTTGACGCCATATTGGAAGTCTGTGTGTCCGTACGTCCGCACGTTATACGTCCATGGACACGAAACATAAATATAATAACATAATTTCGGCTCATCATAAAACTTCAAAATACGAGTATTGAAGGTTTTATCATAATTAGGATACCTGTCCTACGACAATTATCCCCCCCTAAAACCTTCAATACTGATTCCGGACCTTTCTGTTTCTAGGTCTTAAATTATACCTAGAGGTCCCAATCCCCATGTCTTCAGTTCTCTCATCCTCCAAGGTCGGTACCGACACATGTTGATCCTCTCTGGAGTTCGTGTCCTTCTGGGGTCCTTTAGAGAGTTCCCACTCGCCGGTCCCTCCGCCTTCTGTTAGGGGTTGGGGTAATACCTTTAATTCTGACGTATGCACCTTCGTCGGCGGCATAGTTTTCAGAAGATACACACCATTTCCCAACTTTTTCTCCACCTCAAAAGGTCCGAGCCATTTTGGGGCCATCCCAGCGTGGAACTTTTGATGCTTGTTGCTGAGGGGGTGGTTTCGACGAAGAACTAGTGTTCCCGGTCTGAGCTCCGTTTCTTCCGGTGTATCGTTGTTCTCGGCTTCTCTCCTGGAACGCTCTTCGGCTTGGCTATGTGCCTGTTGCATTCGCTGCTGGTTATGTACATACCATGTATCAAGACCCTCCGGTTCCTCCTCTCGTCTATGTATGAAGTCCCAGTCGCCGGTTCTCTTAATTGGACGTCCAAGAAAAAGTTCTGCGGGCGAGAACCCTGTGACGCGATTAATCCGCTGTCTGATGGCCAAAAGGGACTCATGTAGTTGTTGGTCCCACTTGGTATGTTCTTTGTCAACCAGGTGAATTCGGAACATCTTCTTCAGCTCCTGATTTCTCCGTTCGGTTGGATTCGCTTGTGGGTGGTAGATTGGTGTCGTCCAGTGTTCGATTCCCCATTCTAACAAAGTTTGCAACCACTGCCTCGAAGTGAATTGACTACCATTGTCTGTGAGTATACACCGAGGATATCCATAACGACTGAAGACTTCTGTCCTTAAGAGGTGTATGATACGTCCCGATGTAGCTTCGGGAATGGCGAATGCTTCCACCCATCTGGTGAATAGGTCAGTCACCATGACTATTCCCGTTTTTCCCCGAGATGTCCTAGGGTAGGGTCCCATAAGGTCAATAGCGAGTACCTCCCAAGGTTGATGGGGTCGTCGTCCTCTCATGCTGGTACTCGCCTTCTGATTGTTCGCCTTAGTGCGAGCACAGATAACACATGCTTGAACGTAGTTCTTAATTTCTTGACGCATGTGTATCCAGAAAAAACGTCGCCGAATCGAAGAATATGTTTCCTCTTGACCAGGATGCCCTGCTTCTGGATCATCATGATATTTATTCAAAATCCTCGTGGTTTGCGACTTCGGGATGACGATGACCGGGGAAGATCCAGACAGATGTGAAATGTATTTGAGTATGCCGTCTTCGAGTCGGAAGTTCTTATAGCACATCTTAAACTGGACTGGGACAGCTTGACGATTAGTGCTGCGTTTGCTGATCCAGGATTTCATTCGGTTACAGGACATGTCCTCCGTTTGCCATTTCCTTATTAATTCCAAATCGATCTCATTATTCCTTCGATGGATAGCAAGAAGCACATGATCGGTTTGAGGCCTTTTAGCTGGCAGAGGGATCTCTCTCTCTAATAAATTCGTCGCTGATACCTGCCCGTCCTCAGGATTTCTTGATAGGCTATCCGCCGCTTGATTGGTCGCCCCAGGAACGTGACAAATCTCGAAGTCAAAGTCGGCAAGGATCAAGGCCCATCGCATGAGTTTGGACTTCGATCCAGATACTTGGTTCAACCACTGAAGTGAAGAGTTATCCGTAAATAGCCTGAACTTCCTTCCCTCTAGGTAACCTCTAAACTTCCCGACAGCCCACACCACTGCTAATGCTTCCTTCTCGGCTGTACAATAGTTTCTTTCGGAAGCAGAAAGTTTCCTACTGGCATACTCAATTATATCCTTGCTTCCTCCTTGTTTCTCGTGAAACAGTACAGCCCCAAGACCGACGTCACTCGCATCCGTCTGTAAGCAGACCTCCCGGTTTGTATCCAGATAGGCTAGATTTGGAGCATCACAAATAGCTCTTTTTATCTCCTGGAAGGCTGTTTCTTCCCTCTGAGTCCATTTAAATAGTATGTTCTTGTTGAGGAGGTCGGTTAACGGAGCAGCTTTCGTCTCAAAGTGCGGCACAAAACTACTGTACCACCCGCAGAGGCCTAAAAATTGACGTACCTGGCGTTTCGTTCGAGGTCTTTCTTGTTCTTGAATGGCCCTATTCTTCTCAATTTGTCTCTCTAATCCCCTGTCCGTCACTACATGACCTAAGTACTCCACCGAGTTTGATGCGAATTGACACTTCTTGACTTGGCAAGTAAGTCCGTGGATCCTCAGTCTTTCTAATATTCTAGCTAGGTGTTCCAAATGGTCCGAAAATGTCTTGCTATATACGAGGATGTCATCCAAATAGACCTGACAGAATTCCCCTGTATATCCTGATAAGACTTCGTCCATCAGACGCATAAAGGTGGCTGGAGCATTCTTAAGACCAAATGGCATGACTCTGAATTGATAAAGTCCTCTTGGGGTACAAAAAGCAGTCATCGGTCGAGATTCTTCTTCGACTTCGACTTGCCAGTAGCCAGAGTTTAAATCGAGGGTACTGAAGACTTTTGCCCCACTCACTTGCTTTATCAGGTGGCGTAGATCCGGCATGGGGTAAGCATCGGACATAGTCTTGTTATTAACTTGACGTAAATCTACACACAGTCGATAATCCCCACTTTTTTTCTTAGGCAATACTATCGGAGAAGCCCATCTTGATACCGAAGGCTCAATCAAACCTTGGTTCTCCATTTCCTTGACCTTCTTTATTACAAATTTTCGCTTATCTGGGTTCAGTGGGTAGGGCCTTTGTTTGACTGGTGTATTATCCTTGCATGTTATTTTATGTTTCACCGTTGTAGTAAACCCGATTTTATCAGTGATGACCTCCGGGAACTTATTCAGTAATTTCTCAAGATTTTCCTTCTCCTCCACCTTCAACGGTCCTGTTTTCAGTTCCGCCCATACCTTGGGTTCTACTGTTTGTGACTCGAGAGCTTTATTTTCAACCCATGCCAGTCTACATCTTTTCCTATTACCAAGGAATATTTCATTAGCTGTGTAATCTATCACTACCCCATATTTAGTTAAGAAGTCATGTCCTAAGATTATGTCAGGTATCAAATCCTTGATAACCTTTACTGGTATGTCTATGACTTCCGAGGAGCATTTGGCTCGAAGGAAAGTACAACCATCAATCTGATAATGTGTGTGACGAACTGCCCCTCTGACTGTTTCCACCTTATCAGGACGGATGGGTTCTAAAAATTTAGCCACATTCATGCTCACAAACGAGTGTGAAGCTTGAGTGTCAAGGATAGCGATTACCGGCTTATCATCAATCGTCAAATTAATAGCCGGGTGGGGTGAACTAGGCTCATCACTACAAATTTGACCAATATATTTACCTTCCAGCCAGGTGTCATGTATCTGGGGCTGCTTCATTCCGGAACCCTCCTTTCCCCAGCTCGAACGGTCCCAAGCTAGTTTTCCGGACATTGTCCCTTAAAATGCCCGAGCTGCCCGCAACGGTAACATTTCTTGGGTATCTCCGCTGTTGAGATTTTCGTTCTCGAGGGATGGTAGCTGGTTTCCTCGTCCAGTTTGGCTACGATGTGACGGAGCTCTTCAAAAGTTTTTGGCTGTGCCACTTTAATAAGTGATCGTACCTTATCATGTAGCAGCTCGATTATATAAGGAACGCTCGTGTCAATATTTTCTTTTTCATGGACTCGTTTAAATAGTTGGAGTTTTTGAATTATGAAAGCTCCTGCTCTCATCCCACTGGGTTGTGTTTCAGTAAGGAACTTCTTTTGGACCGACGCTTGGACAAACTCTGAGTCAAATTTCTGGATGAATTCCTTCTTAAATTCCTCCCAGTCGAGACTGAGCCCTTTTATATTCTGCCACCAAGTCCCTGCTGATGCTTTTAGTTGTTGGCTGACAAGTTGTAAGTATATCTCCGTAGGTATATTCGTCCTACCTAGTAGAGATTCTGATGTCTTTAGGAATACTTTAGGACACTCTTCCAATCTCCCATGAAATTCTGGTAGGCTATCTCTGATTACCTTGGGATCGACCGGTATCCCAAGGGAAAGGTCCTTACCTCTGTTAGGTTGACCATTGCCTACGGAAATGTTTTCTTCCAGGGTTGAAATTTTTCTCTTAACCTCAGATTCAAACTTCGTAAGTTTCCGGTCTACTTCGGTTTTAAACTGGTTGGATTCCCGCTCGATTTCGCCAATCTTTTCTTCGACTTTGTTTTCCAAGGTATGCATTTCATTTGCTACTTTGTCTACATCTAATTCTACGTTGTTGATTTTATTATTAATTTTTGTAATATCTTCTTTCAGATCTCTTACCAAGGAATCGATTCGGCCTTTTATCTCTTCAGATTGTGTCCCGATCAAGGTAGTTAGTTGCGTAAGCATCCGGTCGTTGGCTTCCTTCTCCGAGATGACTTCAAAATCGAAGCTACCTGGGTCTTCTTCATTTTCGATCAGATCCTGGCGTAGTCTCTCTTGTAGTTCCGACTTGCTCCCGGCCGTCGGTAACCCTCGGGATATCAGCGCCTTTCGTAAAATCACGACGGTCATTTGATCAATCTTCATCATTAAACTTCGAAAGTCCTGTCACGGTCGCCAATTTGTCGTTCTCTATATGCGATTTTCTATTTTACGCAATAAAAATATCACACGAGAACACTTTTACGTATTCTAAAAGCAACTTTATTATCGCTACCAACTTATCCTGTCAGATCAAGAAGAAAACAATCACTCGTCACAAAAACAATCTACAAAGAAAAAATATATATGTTTCACATCAGAGACCTAATGGTGCTGTTCCTTGACGCCATATTGGAAGTCTGTGTGTCCGTACGTCCGCACGTTATACGTCCATGGACACGAAACATAAATATAATAACATAATTTCGGCTCATCATAAAACTTCAAAATACGAGTATTGAAGGTTTTATCATAATTAGGATACCTGTCCTACGACAATTTTATTAATAATTACTGTTCTAGTATAGGTCTTATAGCGGCGATGGGATAGGAAAGGCCTAGTAGTTGGAAGGAAGCGGCCGTGCCCTTAATTAAGGTACAGCCCCAGCATTTTCCTGGTGTGAAAACGGAGAAACCATGGAAAACCGTCTTCAGGGCTGCTGACAGTGGGATTCGAACCCACTATTTCCTGGATGCAAGCCTACAGCCGCGCGCCCCTAACCGCACGGCCAACTCGCCCGGTCTTTGGCATGGTTTAACTGGTATCTGTATTATGTTGGCTTAATTGTTGTGTTCCAACATGGGCTGATTTACATAAGCATTATTGAAGTTGAATCATCTGATATTTAGTCTATAAAATGCATAATACAAATCGAATTAAGGTTGAAAAATGGTGTCTAACAGGAACAACATTAGATTAAGTTTTGAAGAACGAAAATTAACTTAACGTTATGTGGCCCGCTTGTATCACCCATGTTCTCCGACTACGGCGTCCAGGTCTCGATTAACTTGTTCCTGCTATTGAGACGCAAGACGTGTTGTTACAAGGAAGCGGAGTGGGGAAATGGGGTGGGGCTTGCGGGAGTGTGCGTTGACTGAAACCGAGTGTAATGATTGCGAGTTCTTATGTTCCTGTTTTTTATTACAAGCGATCTGAATAAAAGTTTCCCATATTACGTACTTTTTTTTCATTCATCTCATTTAAGTTGAGGGCTGGGTTCTTATATTGATCCATACTGATGTAAAAATTCTCTAAAATGTTGAGTAGTGGACCTTTTTGTTCACGTTGTAGAATTTTTAGATCTTGATCTATTGTAGTATAGTTGTCGTTATAGTCTTTGTGATGGTTACTCATGGCAGAGAAACGATTGTATTTTAAAGCATTGCGCTGTTCTGTATATCTTATGAGGAAGTTTCTACCAGTTTGTCTGACGTAACTTGACCCGCATCCTTGACATTCCAGTTTATATATCCCAGAATTTGTGTATTTATTGCTAGTATTTACTGTGTGAGAGTTCAATAATAATCTTTCATTAGTGTTGCTGGTTTTGAAAGCAATTTTTAGGTTCTGTGTTCTTAGGATGTTGGTGATTATGTATATATTATTGCTAAATGTGAATGTGGCATATTTTTCTTTAGTTTTTGACTCTTTCGTTAAAGTAGTTGTGGGCTTGTTAGTATGTTTATTGATTAGCTTATTTATATATTTTATGCTGAATCCGTTGTTCAAAGTAATTTCGCGGAAGGTCCTGATTTCTTTTTTCAAATTTTTCTTTGAGACCGGGATTTTTAAAGCTCTTTCTAACATGCTATTGTAGGCAGCTTTTTTTATGAGCTTCAGGATGTATTGAATTTTGCTTCATGGTGTTAGTAGTGTAAGTTGGTTTCCGGTAAATGTTAAATGATATACAATAATAAAGTTTTATTATGAATCCACCTGTTCAATACATTATAATGTGGTCACATTTAAAATAACTTCATTAGTTAAAAAGTTATATATGGGACATGTTTCGCTCCCTTATAGAGCATCATCAGCCAAATCTGAATCTCGAATAATTGTTATTTACGTAAATAATGACTTAAGAACTATTGGAACATTTTTGACAAACTTAAAACTTACTCTATTAGAATATCATAAAATATAAAATCTTTGTATACATGGCTTAATTACATGTGCTTAATAGGAAGATACATTAAAATTATGGAAGAGAGAGTACTAAAATATTAAATAAAATAAAAATATATATATATCATGTCCAAAATCTTAGAAAGACGTGAAAATCAATCTTAGGAGCTAAATTTGACGATTTTCTTGGCAATGAGATCTGGTAAAAAAGTTATTTATCCCTTGTGGATAAGTGTCTATAAAGATTCAAATTTATCGTCCGACAGAACAGACAGTCACCACATAACCTCGGACAACACCAAACCGACAAACAGCAATTGGAGGGACATTCAACAAGATAAACCAAGCAGCAGCTTTCAATACGAACGTTGATTTACGTCCCTTTCAATCATCCTTATCAAATCCATTAGTTCAACGAACGGTCATTGACATCTATAAGAACATATCTCTTCAACAGCATTCGCTGAGGTCATATGACAACAAGCATTTAAATTTCTTGAAGACCAACATTTATCCTGTTACAAGTTCAATCATCAAATTGGATCAGCGGTAGAGTGTCGGCCTCCGGATCCCAAGATAGCGGGTTCAAACCCGGCAGAGGTAGTCGGATTTTTGAAGGGCGGAAAAAAGTCCATTCGACACTCCATGTCGTACGATGTCGGCATGTAAAAGATCTCTGGTGACACATTTGGTGTTTACCCGACAAAATTAATTAAATCTCAGCCATAGACGCCCAAGAGAGTTTCGGTTTACTCGGTCTGCCATCTAGTGGGGGCCTAGAGTAAAACGGAACGTCGAAATTGACGAGCAGACAGCCAAATGGCGTCAAATTGAAATGTCTGCACACGGTAGCTGAGGCCATACGATTATTATTATTATTATTTTAAATGTGACCACATTATAATGTATTGAACAGGTGGATTCATAATAAAACTTTATTATTGTATATCAACAGATTTCAATACGGATTAAAACATGAGATTAGTCACTTGCAAATGTTAAATGACCGGGCAAGTTGGCCGTGCGGTTAGGGGCGTGCAGTTGTGAGCTTGCATCCGGGAGATAGTGGGTTCGAACCCCACTGTTGGCAGCCCTGAAGAAGGTTTTCCATGGTATTCATGCTGGGGCTGTACCTTAATTATGGCCACGGCCGCTTCCTTCCCATTCCTAGGCCTCTCCTGTTCCATCATTGCTATAAGACCTATCTGTGTCGGTGCGACGTAAAGCAAATAGCAAAAACAAAAACAAAAAATGTCAAATGCCAGGTGATTATGTAACGTTCCAGACGTTACAGTGTAATTATGTTAATTTTATTATGTGTAATTAATTCAGGAATTTAACGTCATGATATTTATCTTGGTATGTAATTGTATTATAATTCATGTTTAATCATTTGCTCACTATCATTTCATTACTTTGTAACTACGACTTGTAAACGAGGGCTGAATATCCTAATATTCACTTAGATTCTTGCGACATTCGTTTAAAATTAACTTGCAGTAGATTTCCTCTATCTTGCCACATCACCGAGGAAGAAGGAAGGACAAATTTAGACATCAAGTTCTGGGAAAAGCGAGCACGTGTTCACGCGTCCTAACGTAAGCTACCGTATTTCGACCAGAATTATTCAAACTGCTTACCGCCTATATTTTCAAAGGAGCGTCATGTTGCCATGGATACTGAGTGAAAGGACTAATAGAAGAACAGTTGATATCAGGGTTAAGACCCGTCAACTCTAATATCTGGAGTGGGGAGAGACGTGTCATCTGATTGGACCACGTGTAGCGACCTGTAATTAGAGCCAGAGAAGGTTATAAAAGGGCGTGTTGGAGCTCTTGGCGTCATTCTGATCGATATTCTTCTACGGATCTTCTACGAGACTTCTACGTGTTTCTGATCGATATTATTCTACATTATTCTACTTGATTATCTACTTGATTCTTCGTCTCGATACTTAGAAATTCTGAATGAGGGATGTATAGCCACTCTCATCAGGAAGTACGTACAGCTCGGCTACGAGACCGGTATGAACCAGTCTAAGTCAATAGGTAGTATTAATCTAGATAGAAATGAAACTTCAGAGAACATTTTCAGTAAAGTTGGAAGGATTCTTAATTGAGTATCCTCTCCATATAACCCAAGGTGGTTCTTCTTACTATGACTTAGGGCTTATCTCCAATATATGGGATAAAGCATAATAGGGAGTGTTAGTTTTGAAGTCATCTTCCAAATAGTGGTGGGTGCAATTTGCAAGGCAGGAATGGTACTTAGCTGCAGATGAAGAGATCTCAAAGACGACCGGTGATGTTCCAGCTACAAGGATGGAAGCTTTCCAAGGACCAGCAGAACAAGACTACATGGTGAGCAAGCGAGTTAAAGATATTGCAAGTTTTCGCGAAGTAGAGTCATTCAATTTTTTTGTTAAATTCATTTTCTATTTTAAATTCAGTTCTCGGTAAACCGTCGTCATTTATATTAAATATAATAAATAGTATTTTTCTAGTTCACTTTAATCAATCTGCCTTAATTAGCCTTTTGATTTCTAATTCTCCTGCTTAATGATTAGTGTACTATCACCCCACCCCTGTGATAAGAGTCCGTCCAAGCTTGATTATAAATTTTTATCTTTAAGTCCTCAACTTAAAGATTGGCGCCCTTAGCTTGAATGGTTGCATTTCTCGTTCGATGATTGTTCTCCGAGAGGGGAAGTCACAATTATTCTTATGACATGATAGTGTTATGTCTAATTAAGCGAGTTATTGTTCTCTATTTCCATAGTGAGTTTAATATTCTGATCTAAACGTTGAGTGGTTCCAAAATTTCCTTTCCTTCGTTAATGCTGCTATATGATGGCTAGCGCATCGTCGACCTAATGTGTCCAGTATTTTATAGTTTTGATCTGATCTATGATGTTTGTGTGTTCTAAGTGGTCCATATACTGTATGTATTCGCCAAAATACTCGGACGGTGCTCCCATAGGTAAACCTGTCTGTTGGTAGATTTTATTCTAAAAAAATCAAATAATTATTATTTAAAGAGAATTTTAATAGGCCTATGAACTCATCTATTTGAGCAATGCTTAATTTACTGCATTTTTTTAAAATTATTCCGTATCAAATTTATAGTGGTTTTAATGGGGATATTGGCATACATATTGAGTATCAAATGAAAGGATCTTGTGGTGTTCTGGTACCTTTATATGTTTTATTCTTTTGCAAAGTTCTATGGAGTTCTTTATCATTGTATTCCCTTGGTAGTGATAATGTGTACTAAGGAAATCTTGATTAAATTGAGATAATTTGTACGTTGGGCTACCCCTAAAATTGATAATTGGTGGTATAGGGGTGTTAGCCTTATGAATTTTTGGTAACGATTTTGCAACGGGTTACCTAGGGTTCATTGCAATGAGTTTTTCTTTTCAAATTCATTGATAAGAAAGTACTATTATTGACTATTAATTTTAATTCTTTTTACAGGTTATTTAAGGGATCCTTCTAGATTACATGAAATTTATTTTCCGCAAAAAATGAATGCGTTTTATTAATATAATCATTCCTCTCCATGATTAGTATTGCATTCCTGTTATCAGATTTAGTTGCTATTAGGTCATTAACTTTTAATTTTTCTTTGAGGGTTTTAACTTTCTTATTAATGGATTGGTTTGTGTTATGATTAAATATTTGTTTATGATAAGATAAGAGTTTGTTTTATATAACATATTTTTTCTCTTCCTGTTTATCGTGTATTTTGTTTACTGGATAGTGTGTTCTATAGTTTATTTTTGACGTGTTTTTGTAGTGAATTCCATTCTAATGAGGCTAAAAGTGTGGTAATTTCGTAAAGTCTGTTGTTCATGATTGACTTTTTCTTATGTAAAAAATTGATCTCCTCTCGTATCCAAATATTATCTCTCTCTAATTGAGTGAATCTAGTTCTTGTAGTGTTACTGTGCGTGTTTTTAGTAAATTTTAGAAACTTAGGTGTCATCATTATTAAGGCATCTCTTAAAAATGGTTATGTCTTTATCTATTTTCGCTAATTTCAGTTTCGTATTATAGTACAAATTAGCTTTCTTTCTTGCCTGGATGGCATTCCCATTACAAACTATGAATCTCATTTTAAATCTGTATTGACGGTTGAACTTCTTACAAAAATGTACAAAACTGTTTTAATCCTCTTAGTCAATACTATAATATTTTACGTCCAATTAAGACGAAACTTCACACATAAATAGACATGTTTCAACCCGTCATTGGGTCATCCTCAGTTAGACATGTATAAATTAAAAAGCATAGGAACACACAAAATGAAATGTTAGTGAAATTTTTTTTAAACATGATGAAAGTTAAAAACTGTGAAATGTTGATTGTTAAAACAGTCTTCATTTGGAGGTCTTTCTGTTTCAGTGCTTTTGTTGTCCTTTGGCGTGGTTTAATTGGTATCTGTATAACGTTGCCTTAATTGTTGTGTTCCGACATGGGCTGATATACATAAGCATTATTGAAGCTGGTATTTCTCTGCCATGGGTAACCATCACAAAGACTATAATCACAATTATACTACAATAGATCAAGATCTAAAAATTCTACAACGTGAACAAAAAGGTCCACTACTCAACATTTTAGAGAATTTTTATATCTGTTGTGTCTTGACTGCGGGAGCAAGTCAGTCGAGAGCTGGACTCCGTAGTTAGAGAACACGGGTGATATAAGCGGGCCAAATTTAATTTTCGTTCTTCATAACTTAATCCATTGTTGTTCCTGTTAGTCACCGTTTTTTTAACCTTAATTCGATTTGTATTATCTGTTTTATAGACTAAATATCAGACGATTCAACTTCATTAATGCTAATGTATATCAGCCCATGTCGGAACACAACAATTAAACCAACATTATACAGATACCATTTGAACCATGCCAAAGGACAACAAAATCTTTGAAACAGAAAGACCTCCAGCTCAACACTGTTTAACGATCAACATTTCACGTTTTTAAAACTTTCATCATGTTTAAAAAAAAAAAAATTAACTAATATTTCAGTTTGTGTGTTCCTATGTTTTTTAATTTATACATATCTTACTGAGGACGACCCAATGCCGGGTCGAAACATGTCTATTTATGTGTGAAATTTCGTCTTAATTGGACATGAAATATATAGTATTGACTAGCAGGATTAAAATAGTTTTGTACAATTTTGTAAGAAGTTCAGCCATCAATATGGATGTAAAATGAGATTATAGTATGTAAAACATGACAATAGTTATGTAAAAATACAAGCTTTCTACACTTTTTGTATATTGTTTTAAAAAGTGTAATGATGGCTCTTGAGATCCTCTAGGAAAGCAAGCATTTTTTGTGTGTTCTGCTTGTTCATCCATAGGAAATGCTCCGAGGAGAAGATGCAGTGAATATTGAGAATACCAAGACTGAGCAACCGATAGAAACTGTTTTCATCACAGAGTTCAAAAGAGAACCCGACGAAAGTGTCGGAAACGTAAGTATTACTGTACTTTTTCTCCTGTTAATTCCCAAGAATATGGCATGACTGGAAGTTCCATGACCTTTTCAGTGTCTAATTATAGAGCTAGTTGGCTACGTGGTTCAAGGTATATAGCTTTTTGCTTGCATCGGGAGATGCTGGATTCAAACCCTGCTGTCGGCAGCCCTGAAGGAGCTTTTCCATGGTTTCCTGTTTTCACACCATGCAATGGCTATACCACATTTAAGGCCATGGTCACTTCCTTCCCACACCTATCCCTCTCCAATCTCATTGGTGCTGTAAGATCTGTCTGAGTTGGTACCAATATGAAACAAAAAAATCATTGTCTAATTCACTGTATAAATTTGAACGTACTGTTATTGGTGGAGTTTGATGTAATTGTGTCTGTAATGACGTGGAACACAGTATTTGAATAGACCCATCATTGCATTTGCTTGAAGTTAGTGAATGGACCTGGTAAAACCGAATCTAAGATCAGTTGGTACCTTACAGGGGTTATAATAGCCAAATGCCAATCTCACTCATTTGTCGCCTAAGTGTCGTTTTGAAATTCAGCAATGCATGTGGTCACAATCATAAAATTAAGGAAAGATTCACCTTTTCAATTCACATTTCCTTTAATTTTATAATTGTGACTAGCTGTAACCTGCAACTTCGCTCGCGTGCATTGCGTAATTTGATCAAAGTAATCGTTCCTCCGTATTGTATTAAGATATTATCTGAAAATCCCTAAAGTATAAAAATTCACCAAAAATTGGGTTTCTTTTACCCCAGAACCTCTTTGTAAACCATGTTTGTTGGTGAGTTTTGGGGCTAAGATGACCATACTACTGGCTGAACTAACTCTGGAATATGCGACATAGAACTGTACGTGTGAGAAACAGTCCTCTCTCAAGTCAAAAATTTAAAAAAAATACATGTTTCTTTATTTTTAAAACAGATTCCAAATACCTATATCCATATTTGTAATATGTTCAGTTCTTAAAATACAATTTTCCCCAAAGAATAGATTTCAAACCCTTTATCAGTCCTTATCCTCCCGCCCCTCACCAATACGGAATTTCTAAAAATAAAAAATAAAAACTTGTTTCTTGACTTTTATCTGTAACAACTTCTGTTTTTTAGATATAAGCATCTTCATAAAAAGAATTCATCTTTTTTTTTCACTCCTGGCTTTTCCGAAGACAAAAAAATTTGTGTTCATTTTTTTAAAAGAAGATTCCAAATACTAGTTTTCATATCTGTAACATGTTAAAGTTTTGATAAATACTGTAGATACACTCATTTTTAAAATTCACCCGCTTTTCCAATTCTTTGCACCCCCTTAAGTGGATTTTCCAAAAACAAGAAAAAAAAGGTTCATTTTTTTATTTTCATAGATACTCTAACCACCAATTTTCATGTCTGTAACATCTACGGTTTCTGAGATATAAGTATCCTCATAAAAATAATTCAGCTCCTTCCTCTTGCTTTTTTACTACCCCTCCCCCTAAGTGGATTATCCAAAAACAAAAAAATAATATGTTTCTTTTTTTTTTTTTGAAGGAGATTCCAAATATCAATTTTAATGTCTGTAACATCTTCAGTTTTTGAGATATAAGTATCCTCATGAAAAGAATTGAACTCCCCCTTCATTTCTTTACACCGCTCCTCCCCTTCCACCATAGTGGATTTTCAAAAAAAAAAAAATGTGCTTTTGTATTTTTAAGGGAGATTCCAAATACCAACTTATACATTTGTAACATGTTAAGTTTTTGAGATACACTAATGTTAAAAATTCACCACATTTTCACTTCTTTTACTTTTCCCTCGTCCCCCCCCCCCCCCTCTCCTATGTGAATTTTACCAAGCGAGTTGGCCATGCAGTTAGGGGTGCGCAGCTGTGAGCCTGCATCCGGGGGATAGTGGGTTCAAGCCCCACTGTCGGCAGCCCTGAAGAGGGTTTTCTATTGCTTCCCATTTTCACACCAGTCAAATGCTGGGCCTGTACTTTAATTAAGCCCACGGCTGCTTCCTTCCCACTCCTAGGCCTTTCCTATCCCATTGTCGCCATAAGACCTATCTGTGTCAGTGCGACGTAATACAACTTGTAAAAGAAAAACACAAAGTGGATTTTCCAAAAAAAATGCATGTTTCTTTACGTTTAAAAGAAATTCCAAGTACCAATTTTTACATCTGTAACAAGTTAAGTTTTAGAGGTATACAAATTTTAAAAATAGACCCCATTTTTACTTCTTTTTATCCCCTTAAGTGTATTTTCCAAAAAATTACTTTTAAAGGAGCTCCATGTACCAATTTTTACATCTGTAACATCTTCATTTTTTGAGATATAAGTATCCTTATAAAAAGGATTCAACCCCTTGCACCACACCCCTCCCTTACCAAGAACAATACCCCAGCATATATACACACATCGGGAGATTATGAGGCGTAGATCGTGACTAGGAAAGGCCAGGTAAAACAGCCTTGAACTGGACATGGCCCTCATTACCAATGCAAATAAATATGGGACTAATACTACTAGCAATGAAGTTCAAATTAAGATTAATGAGGGTTTATTGATATAACGAAATTAAAATCAGAAGCAAAGAAAAGAAGCAAACACTTTAAAAATATAAATAACCAAAGAATACATACATGAGTAGAGCCTGTTGAGTTGATGTGGTAACATCATTTCGTGAGCAAGGCATTTTTCAACTCCAAGATAAAATTACATTTACGACGAGCTCACCGCTTTAAAAGAAATCCCATTTCATTTTCTGGCAGTACAAACGTGATCCAAACTGGTCAATTAGATCGTTCCTTCCGTGAGATTACAGTCATTCTTAACATATGCATCTTTAAACACTACCATCATCACAACAATACCCAACAACGGTATGCTCCACGCATCATGGAGAAGAAAAAAAAAACCCGAGCAGATAATACAAAGGAATGTAGGTATAGTCATGGCACAGAGGGGGAACATCTCTGGACCAAAGAAGCAATGATCAAAACCCAAAGATAAAAACAAGGCATGTGCATAGCCTAAATATAAGAAAAACAAACATGGCGGCATCGCGGGCAAGTCGCGACCGTGATAGCCACAAAGCAAAAATAAATAATGCCGCACCCCAAACAAGCATAAGGTGCAGAAACAAAATCAAAAATGAAAATTGAGCTGAGCGATACGTGATCCTTTCACTCCCCTCATTCGTCAACACACACCCAAACATCCAGACATTGCCGGTATCGACAACAAAATGAGCTCAACTCCAGTTAAGGGTCGAAACCCAATTCAGATACTATGACTCTCACGGTTTTACATCCGGGAGATAGTAGGTTCGAATCCCACTATCGGCAGCCCTGAAAATGGTTTTCTGTGGTTTCCCATTTTCACACCAGGCAAATGCTGCGGCTGTACCTTAATTAAGGCCACGGCCGCTTCCTTCCAACTCCTAGGCCTTTCCTATCCCATCGTCGCCATAAGACCTATCTGTGTCGGTGCGACGTAAAGCCCCTAGCAAATAATAAAAAACTCTCACGGTCATCGTCGAAGGTCTCGCACATCTCAGAAATAGCGTGCACGGCGCAAACAATTCAGAAGTAGGATCAGAGAGGATCCCGTAGTCATACACAAACTCATCAGGTTACTCACCTCGTACGACACGAATGGAACTTCATGTCGACACGGGGGTGTATGTTGATTTGACGGCGTAACACTTTAGAATGCAGTGCACATAATTAAAACAAACCAGAGACCCAGCTGACATCATAACTCAATCACAATAAAGACAACAAGCACGCAGCCCATTCATGCATCAGTGCCGAAGGATGCGTATCAATCAGCTGTGAATGATAGCGAAGAATGTCATCAAGGTAAGTAGACTATTATAAGGTAGGCCACTCCCGCCCGTTCAGCGGAGAATTTACCCACACTGCTTTGCGCGCTGTGATGTCATGTGGCGGATAACTCAGGCCCCGGCAGACTTAGGAGTGAGTGAAAAACGAGGTAAATAGTGAGTGTGTGCGTGAGGAACTAGTAAAAAGGAAGCATTGTGAGAGAAGCTGTCATCCATGAGTAAAAATAACAGTAATTGTGCAGTTGCAAATTGCAACAATTATGGCCGTAAGACGAGTGGTATAATGTATCATCGTTTCCCTAAAGATGCAATGACACAGAGAGAATGGTTATCGCGGTGTAAGTGTGCCGATGAAATCAACGTGAACAATGCACGTATATGCTCAGCTCATTTCCTTCCGGAGGATTACGAGCGTGATTTAAAGAATGAGCTGCTCGGTTTACCACTAAATAAGAAACTAAAAGCAAATGCAGTTCCATCACAGCATTTACCAAATTGGCATGGAGAAGTACGTACAGTTGAATGTGGCACGAATAGCAAAGCAGTCGAAGAGGTAAGGATGCTAAAGATTTTTCTACATAAGTACTGTTGAACTGATTAACCTTGATTTAGAGTATTCATTTGTTAACTTTTATCTTCTCGAATGATTCTTTTTATTCATAGGTAGTTATGATTCCTCATTTGTTAGAAATAAAACAGCCAACCTCGTTGGTGTAGTAGTAGCAGCGTTATTGACTACTATCCCCGAGGTTCCGGGTTCGAACCCCGATTCCGCCAAGTAATTTAATCTGGCATGGGGAATTGGTACAGGATCTCACCAGCCTCGTGAGGTCAGTCGATGGATTAGGACACGTAGAACATCATCGGCGTTCAAGTATAATACCCACGGAGTTACACGTGTTACGTTACTTGGAAATAGTACAGGAAACCTGGAACTGTGGCAATTATCTACCTTATTTCTTACAAGTTGCTCTTTTTCGTTTTAGGCTGTACGTGATCGTGTTCAACGGCATCAAAGTAGAGAAGTGCAAAAGAGAGCAATTGCAACCTTGGAGTCTATATCCCCGAAGAAAAGGAAACTGGACCAAGTCACAAATACAGAGCCCATCAGTGAACTTTCTGATATGAAACTGAAGGACAAAGAAATTAAAAGACTGAAAACAGAAATAGAAGTCCTAAAGAAGAAAAATGCAGTTCAAGAAATTGCCTTAAAAACGTGTGATGCAGCCCTTAAAAAGGCCAAATCTGTAAGGCACATGTTGCCAAACAAGAGGAAATTATCCAGAACTCTGACAGAACGTGTCGTGAGGAAGAAAGTGGAAAGTGTTCTGTCTAAGTGTTTCACTCCCGGACAAATTCGCTGCTTGTTACGAGGCAACAAACGAGTCAGATGGAGCTCCGAGGATATTGCCAATGCACTGACTTTAAAGGCCCTTTCTCGAAAGGCTTATACCTATTTAAGAAAGCGCAACATTCCTTTGCCGTTTAAACCTAAGAATTTCATTTTTGTCCGTATTGAACTGAGAATGGAAGATAGGAAAACATAAAAGGGTCCACCTTTTCAATACAAAAATGTTATAGTTTATTTATAACATGTATTTGCACTTGGAACTAGTTTCGACGCTGTTTGGCGTCATCATCAGCCAAAATGTGGGAAATAGGCCAGCATGTAGGCATTTATATTACACAAGGCATTACATTAAACAATACACATCTTACAAGGAGTTAAAAACAGGGAAAGTTATACATATTAAAAATAACCTTAACCACACATCTTGTAGTGCGAAAATATTCGTCTTGAATGATTCCTGAATACAAAACACACGCGCACACATTTCTGAAGAGCCAGCAGGCAGGAAAAAGTAAAGTGAAACCTTACATTCCTGACATTAAACAATACACATCTTACGAGGAGATAAAAACAGGGGCGAATGTAGAAACAAATGCATCGTTGAGAAAGCAAAAGTTATACATATTAAAAATAAGCTTAACCACACAACTTGCAGTGCGAAAATATTTGCCTTGAATGATTCCTGAATACAAAACGCACGCGCACACATTTCTAAAGAGCCAGCAGGCAGGAAAAAGTAAAGTGAAACCTTAAGAGTTCTTCTGAGAAGAGTTCATCATTTTTTCTATGTTCCGACTAACTAATGGAGACTCCCTTGAGTTCCTGATAAACATACACAACAGGATATTCTCCTTAACTCTCAACAATAGCTATAAAAGACCAACGGTAAATTGTATTTTAAATACTGTGCAGAGATGTGAAAGCATGATCTTGAACATGATATAACTTCTTCATTTAACCACCTTTGAAAGTCTCTCTCTATATTACATAGCTTCATTAACACACCATTCTGTAGATGCACAAAATAATCTTGTAATCTTCACAGGTCCGGTATTCAGCTCGACAAGAATATAAAATTGGTATTAAGGAATACGTTTTTGAGAGTTTGGAGGTTGACTGTGCCAGTATTTGTGGTGTATTGTTGCAGCGTTACGTGTAGGGTGGGGGCAGGTTTCTATGATGTTTATTGCGGGACATGAGGCGGTAAAGCTATGGCGAGATGAAGAGGAACAGAGTGTGTTGGATAGTTTAGGTCTGGGGAGCGGCCATTGTTGGAGTAGGAGGGGAGGAGCGGTAGGGGAGGAGGAGTGGAAGGAGGGTAAGTATGGAGGGTGATGTGGTGAAAGTGTGTGGCGTGACAAAGTATTATGCATAATCTGAAAGACGGATCTGTTTTCGGGATATTCATGTTTTAAAAAATTCAATGAGAAAGTCGAATAGGATCTTTGGTTTCTCTGAGATATCATTTAAGTTTAGGTTGGGATTGAAATATTGGTCTAAATGAATATAGAGGTTTTCAGTGACGTCTAGGAAAGAACCTTTGTTTAGAATATCTAATACCTCAAGATCTTGATTTATATCAGTAAAGTTGTGCTTAAATTCTTTTATATGTAGGCCGACTGCGGAAAAACGGTTGTGTTTTATGGCATTGACATGTTCTGCATATCTGATTTTAAAGCTGCGTCCTGTTTGCCCTAGCTAAGAACTTTTGCAGTCTTGGCAAGAAAACCTATATACACCTGATTTAGAAAAAGGACTACTTTATTTATTGATGAAGAGTTGTGTAGGATCTCTGTGCTTCTATTGTTAGTACGAAAGGCTATTTTAACGTTGTGTTTTTTAAGAACGTTAGTGACGTTGTAAATTTCTTTATTGAAGGTAAATGTGGAAAACGCTCTATAGCAAAATTCAATGGATATAATGAATCCTTTATTGAAAGAATAATCAATAAATTCAGACACCGCCCAAAAACCACCCTAATAAAAGACAATACTAGCACTGCCGAAATTACGTTCAGGACGCGCTGCGGGCATAGCCCGTGGTAAGGTTTGACAATTCGCTAAAAATCGAGAACGATCTATGCACGCATTCTGGTAGTTACATCGTGTTTCTTCATGTATTAGTTACGAGAGTATTTAAGCAGATGGCAGTATTATATGTCAAAGTCAGAGAATTTACGATATTTTTGAACTGCATGCATCAGTAGATGTTGTCACTAGTGAGCTCTAAGACATGGTTTCTCGCGGCGAACATGTGCTTGACGAAAGTGATATTTTTGATATTTTATGATATATTATAAGTTTATGCGCAAATGAACATATTATTGACATATGAATTCGAAACAACTTCTTGCATTTCATTATGATTGGTGATCGTTTTACGGCCTAGCGCATGTTCCCGCATTTTTCATATTTGCGTGAATACGTAAGATTGTCTACATATTCGTAAAGTTGTCTGCTTAGAAGACTGTATTTTCTCTTTCTCAGAAGTATTGTGTGGTAAATGGAACAATAATTTTACATTTGAGTAAGTTTTAACAAAATTTATCAATTAAAATAAAATTTCGTAAGAGCTCCCATTTTTGTTATTGTAATTATTACTATTATTATTATTGAAAAATTATTGTTTTTATATCGTACTCATTATTGTTGTTGTTTTGTAATTGCAATGCACATTTTATATTAGCGAAATAGGGTAAATGTAGGTAACTGTATTTTAGAAAACTGTACTTGCTTAGTTATCCGTCAGACTTTTCTTCCATTCGCAAAACATGGTATAATATATAAACAATTTTAAAATCTCAAGTGATAGTTGACATGATACAAAGAGCGCTTTTGAAAATTAGATTCTCAAACAACCACAAAGAAAAAAGAATCATGCCAATTTCTACTACAGGTACAGAGATATAATGTTTTAAAGATCCTTAAAAATGTCCAGTCCAGAACGTTTGTTAGGGATATTAAGGCCCAGACTGGAATGGGTTAATACTAATCAGAGGGAAAAAGTATAAGGGGTTCAACACTTTGAATAAATGAATGTATCAGAAAAAGAGAGTCAAGATTCACTAAAGGCGTGAAAATAGAAGACTCCCTAGGCCTGGACATCTAATACCACTGGGGTTGGAAAAGAACAAGAGCTGACCAAGCAAGGTCTGACAGGATGGATGAAAGTGAGGAGCCTGGCACAAGTAAGAGGAAGCAATATCTGGATTCAGCTAAGAGTCCCGTGGTTGCCAACCCATGCTCCTGCCCGGATTTTAAAAGTGAATAAATACTTACTTAGTTTTAGTTCAGATTCCTCATATTATTGGATTTCTTGTTGCTATCATCAACAGTTATGTAAAAATACCATCTTTCTTCGTTTCTGAATATATCGTTTTTTAAAGGGTAACACGGACTCATGCACTGCAGCCTATAGGCTTATTGCACAAACCTGTTTAGAGTCCATTGTCCCTGTATAGCCCGCTTGGTGACCATGGTGGTGAAGGCCTCAAGTCTGTATGATCTGACACCATGGTTAGCCGGTTCGAGTCCCGTTCGTCAAAACGGTTTTCACCATCAGAATGTTGGCCGGCAGGGTAGGAGAGGTGCTGGTATACAGTTTCTAATCACTAGATTGTGTGCCAAAAGTCGGAGTTCAATTCCGAAACTTCTCTGCGGTTTTCATTTGGAGTGAGTGCATATGACGCTGTTCGTGGTGATTTGTCCGTCAGATGGGGATATTAAACCTTGAGCAGATATCTTGTATTATTCAAGAGAAGTAGGCTATGGGCTGGCATCAGGTTTTACATTCTCCCTATGTTAGACAGATGCACAGGTCCGTTTGTGGGTGTCAACTAGAAAGATTTGCATCACACATCATCAGTCAGTCAGTCAGTCATTCAAAGTATAGTAATGAGTCTGTTCAATGATTATATTGTAATGCTTGCTGGACAGAGTATTATTTCGTTCTCCTGCCAGGATAGTTTGCATTCTCAGTAGTTCTTTGCTACATGTCCTGCTGCAATGAATCGTATCTGAATTCTAGTGTGCGTAAGTTGTGTTTTTATAAAGATCATTAATAAATAGTTTCCTATGTTGAATACCTGTTGTTTCTTTCCACCTTTTGGAGTTCATCCCTAAACTAGCTCCTGATAACTTCTCTACCAGGGCACTTGGGTATTCCAAGAACTGCTCCCCGTCCTAATGAGTATGATGCTGATCTTGTTGGCCAGATTTATTAGATCGTCAGCTTTTTCTTTTCCCTGTGTGACTTGGGACCCACAACAGTTACCCTATGATGTGGTTTCCAAGTTTCAACAGTGCACTGAAGCATTTTTCCACCAGGTCAGAAGTAACTTTGGCACTGTGTAAAAAGCTAAATGCTGCTTATCTGTCTATGTATATGAGAATTGCCTTGCCATTGTCTATTGGAGGTTGATCAATTATTATTAATTTTACACTTGTGTAACTATTTATGTCTCACTTGGGTGGAATTTTATCTCAGTTTTATTTCAGTTATAACATATTTTGATTGAGTTCGAGTAACTTTATTTAGTATTAATTAAGATGGCATTAATAATCATTCTAATGTACAATAATTTGTTTAGTGCAGGCATGTGCAGGCTTGGCTCGCTAAAACAGCCCGTGAGCAGCTGCTGCTAGTGCACTAGTGGTGACCTGTGGGCTGGCAATAACAACACATTATTTCCTCACTAAGATCTTGACTTAGTCGATTCACATTCTTCCATATTGTTTTATCAGATTTGAACTAAATTCTTCTGCCCCCATTTTTAAACAATCTTTGATCAAATCTCCATCTGATGAACTTAGTAATCGTTTTGTGTATTGAAGAAAAATTATGTAGGAGAGGTGGATGGCTGCCTCATTGATTATCTTTACAATTTCATTGTCCTGAAAGTAAACAGAGTGATGTAAACTTAGCTTATCCTTACTTCAAATAATTCTTATATATAGAAATTTCAGGTTTTAGTTTTCTAATAATCATATTTACGAACCTAGTAGCAATGTGTTAAGAATGCGTAACAGAATGCCATCGTCATAGTTAGTGTGTATTCAGTTTTGAACCATATTTAATAGGCTAATATGATTAGGCATAAATTAATCATAAACTCTGAAATATGCAAATATAACAACCTACCTCCTGGTTGATCATTTCCTCCTTTAGTCGCTTTAGTAGTGCTAGAAGATCTTCATCTTTATGTTAACCGTTGTTTTAGATTGAATTTCTTCAATAGGTTCGAGGTTTTGTGACAAATTAAACATTTTGCCAACCCTTGAGCATACATACAATACTTCCCATTCATTTAGAAATGATGTAGAAGTCGGCAGTCTCCGCTTTGAACCTTCCGCAGTAACGTTCATGGTGTTAACTGAGACTAACTACGAATGCACTCTAGTCATACAGTCCACCACCGTCTCAATCCCATATACTGCCTGCTCTATGCTATGCGGTTAACATCCTTCTCAGCGTGAGCTCTTAGTGTCACAAACCTCCGCTAGGGATGCCAGCTAACACACCCAACTTATCTCCGTACCCATGTTGTTGTGGTCCAGCGCGTTTGCATCGAGCATTTATGTGTGTGTGTCTGGTTGTAAAATGATGAATTGTTGTAAGGATCAACCAAGGGTAGTCAGTGGATTCCATTCAATTATTCTCGTGTTTGTAGCCTGAATTTTAGAGATGGAGGTAAAAGATAAAACTAAAAGAAAAATATATTGAAGCCAGGGAGTGTGCCTAGTCGGTCTTCGAATTATCCCCATTACCTTCAAACCAGAAAAGTAGCTCCACGGAAGACCAGACAGCGACAAGATATTTCTTCAGAAGAAATGTGTGATGGAACAAGCTATTCTACTGCAGGAAATACATTAGATGACGAGTACAAAATTCATGTGAACAACGATGCCTCAATCCAAGTCAGTAATCCAACGGGTAACAATGACAGCAGTGATCAGAATCAGACATTAGAGGCTCCGATCGAGAATTCTGAGACTGCGATAACAGCTGATGACCAACCATAATGAAGTTAAGACTACAGAGGAAATTCGAAGACAACCCAGAAACTGATCATATGAATGAAGTAAAGAAAACAGCTAAATATAATGAACAAAAGACTGGTTATCTTTTAAATCAAATCCATAATTTTTGCAAGACAAAATCCGCTCAGTCAGAATAAATCACACGGTACTATGTGGCGTGGGGAATAGTATCCTAAACGGTTACGAATATGGCAGGACCCCTGGTCTGGTGCCAGCTCCTTCACAGAGTACTCTGGACAGGTCAGCTAGCAACTCAACGACCCAAGCAATCAAATTCATAATAATAGGCAAAGCCTGCCAAAAAATTTAGTGTTCAACAGATAATAAATATTTAGGCTAGTGACGTAACAAAGCAAGAAGAAAACAAAACTATGTAAGAATAAGGTATGTGAGTGTTAATTACCTCAAAGTTCATGAACCGGGCAAAGAAATTTCAGATTTCTACAACCGAGGAGTTACCGACATGATAATAATAATAACAAAATTATAATTACATGTATCATAAGATTTAAATTCTTAGGATGTGACATTTTATATAAGAAATAATTTTACAAAAGACCAAGATGGTCGTTATTAAATTAACTACGAGGTGGCCTTTGAACCACGACAATGAGCACATGAGATAAGACCAAACACGTAAGATATCGGCAAGAAAAGGATTACATAGCAACAAGACACAAAATTGGAAAATCACACAAAATCAGACAAATCAGAGCACGCATATCAAAATCAGGGAAAACTGGCAGAAAGAAAACCACACCCCGATAATAAAAATATTAATAATAATACGAACAACCAAAACAATACGCATACCGTATATGGAGCAGAAAACAAAAAACATACAACAATCTCAATAATAGCAAGGTTAGAATGACATAATACATACATGCTAACACCGCGAGTTTCCAATTCACCTCGTAATTAAATTTACATATCACTTACATGAGAAATATTAATAATAGTGATTTAATTTTTCAGTTGGCTACTAAATTTCTAAATACCGGGTATAGAGTCCAGATTCAATTCCCACAACATTGGCGATAACTCGAGTGGGCCTAAAATTAAATAACGATGATAACGTTGGTTCGTAAACAGACTAGTTAATGTTTTTGAAAATTCCAACACGACGGTAGTAAATAATGTCTCCTCCAAGTAATCCACTGAAGTTGGCGTTGCTCCAAAAGATTTTTTGAATAAATATTACTTACATGCTGGTGGTTTTGTATCCAAATTAGTGTAATCCATTATCACAAACATTATCATTATCCATTATCAGAAACATGGTTTCAGAGGTAATCTGCCTGCTTGCCACGCAGGCCGCTGTCAACACTCACATAGTAGAAATAAAAGAGTCACCAAAATACCAAACTACTATCACTAGAGGAACATAATAAGATAGAAAACGTATTTAGGCCGTTGCCTAGTCTATCTCCCGCCTAAGCCGGTAGTATCCAACTCCATTGCGCCAGTCTTCAGAGTCTTCTAAGGAACAAGGCTAATGGCGTCTATCTCGTAGCTCGATAACTACAGAACTCCTTGCTCGCTAGTTGGCGAGGCAGAAAACAACTGCAGAGCACTCCGTTCAAGAGAGACTGCGCATGCTCAAGTCAAGGATTTGCTTATTGAGCCAATGAGGAAAATCGAAGTTATAGATGTAATAATGGCAAAATATGCATTTTAAATAGGCATAGTTCAGGCACATAAATTAACGGCAATGCAAAAAATGGCCGAGAATGGTAGATAAGGTCCCCACACACAAATACATATGTCCAACAAATGAGTGTGGCGTAAAATCTTGTCACAGAATCTGCCACATGAAAGAGCAGCATCATACTAATCTCAGAGCAATCCCTCAGGTTCTTCAGCGAGGAGATTCTTCTTCGGGCAGGCCTCTTGTCCCGAGGTCTTTCCCTACATCACCAACTGTAGGATCCTGTACTCTTCATTCTGCATCATGTGTTCAAAATATTCAAGTTTCCGCTTCTTGATGGAAAGGAATACTTAGGTCTTCTTGTTTAGTCTTTCCGTCATCTCAGTATTCCTTACTCTATAATACCAATATAATGGTCCGTTATTGGACATTATAAATTTTCCAGCTAACTCATTCTTGGTTGCCTGCGTTTTGCCCTCGTGTGCTATGGGAATCAACATCTATATCATTCCTTACTCTTTCAGTCCACAAGATACGTAACATCCGCTGATAGACCCAGCTTCTTGTACATGACCTGGCTTAGTCGGTTTGTTTATGAATCCTTTTTCCTTTGGTGTCTTGTGTTGAACGTACGCTAGAAGCCCGATATATCATGGATTCAGGTTTAACTGCTTAGAAATTGGAAATCATAGTATGCCGGCCATTTTCAAGACAGCCAGTGTGCTTTAGAATACACTTTCACCTGATTCCAGCTATACAGACAGCATTTAACACCCTGAGTTATGGTGGTCAGTGAAATACCTTATTTTACTATTTGGGATGTTGTCATTTCACTGCGATGAACACACTAATGCTGTAGCTCAGTAGTTCTTGCATCCTTTCAAGACTACAGCCACCAAGAAACAATAAAGTATGGTAACTGTTACGGTCTTAGCCTTGCGGCATGTAGAACTACATTCCTCGGAAATCACAGAAGCAACCGGAAACAAGAAACAACTGAGCTACCGCATTTACTCGTATATTAGGCCCACCCTCACTTTTTGAGACAAAGATATTTTTTTTAAAAATCTCTCACAGAAGACTTCCCAATGTAATTTGTCAGAGAAGAACAATGATTCCGCTTTGAAGCAGGGTACAAGCCTTACTGCAGCTCCAACGACATCACACAAAATTGTGTATAGTTTCGTCTGTATGACCTGCACAATGAAAATGGGCGTCAAAGTCATGCGGTACATCTGTACTTTGTTGTTAAGTAATGTCCGCCTCCGTGGCGTAGGCCTGCTGCAGCTCTGATGATGTTGCACAAATAGATGAATGGTTTTGTGTCCGACCCATTCATTGCAAGAAGTCAATCAGGCCATATGTCTGTGTTTTGTATTTAAGAATGTCCGCCAGCATAATGGTTAGCTCGATGAGCTGCCATTCTTGGGAGCCTGAGTTCAATTCCCGGTACTGTACTGCCAGAGATTTAAGAATGGCAGGAAGGTTGATTTGCAGTAAAAGTGGTACATGTAGCTCCCCTTCGTTGGGAGGGGCATGCCTAAAGAGAGCTGCACCACCTCGGGATGAAGAAACGAGTTTAGTTAAGAAATATTCACTGTTGTTGCTATTAATATAGCAGACGAGATTATTAACAAAGTGATTGTTTAATATCTCGTAACTCAGGCCAATGTAGGTAATTTTTGAAGAGAAGTAGATTTAAAATGTGATAAAAACGATCCAGTCATAAGATAGTTTTACACGCCAACATACCTAACAAATAATAATAATAATAATAATAATAATAATAATAATAATAATAATAATAATAATAATAGTTTTACATCCCCACTTACTTCAACGATTTTTGGAGATGCCAAACAAAACATGCTATGCGTTAATTTAAAAAATGGAGACACCAAACATACAAAATTAAACATAATGGTAGTAAAATGCATTACCGCCACACCTGTAGATATCCGTAAATGCGGCAAACTTTCCTATTATTTATTTTTATTCTTTCCATCATGGAACTTCTGGCACACTCCGGGCAGTTGATAGCATAGCTAACCTAAACAATTACAGCTGTTTAGGTAAATCCTGATGTGATAAATGTAGAGAACAGGCATATTTATACTTAAAAATAAGGGTCTGGCTTTCAACAGCCACAATTGAGGAGCGTTTTTTTCAAAACTAGACATTTGCAGCAAACATCATTTTTCAGGAAATGTGTTTTTTTATCGAAACAGACTTTCAGCGTATTAGGTCGTGTTACGTACATGTAGTACGCGTTGAAGAGATGTTAAGTACAGAACAAAAATGGCCAGCCGAACACCAGTGGGATCCGAACCCACAACCTCCCGATTTCAAATTTTCGTCGATATCAGTTCCAATAGAGACATGCTAGGTACCTGAGTGGAACTTGTAGAAACTTAAGGTGGATGAGGTAAGATTAGAACATAATTTTATCAAGTTTTTCAAAAGTCAATTTATGCAATATATTCTGGTAAAATTGAACTTCACATTAATACTGTCACTGAATGATATACTTTTGCTTATGGAATTATTTACTTATTTTTATTTTTGTTATTTTTTGAATAGTATTTTTTGAATATTTGTTGATTTTTGAGCTCCGTTGTCATACATTTTATAATATAGGCTACTTGGTATTGTAAGATTACATAATATTATTAGATTATAATCTGCTTAGCATCAAGCAATGTAACATAAGACAAAATAAGGTATTAACCTATATAATCAGTCCTATTGTAATGATTTAACGCATTAATATCCCACAGGTTAAATTAAAATTGAGTCTTACCGAATAAAGTCTAGGCCCTACTCAATTAATATTTAAGAACTCATCAAACCACATAGCCAACAGAAGGCTGTTACTTGTCTTCTAACACGACCCAGTAGAAAAACACAAAATCATCCAGTACTTCAAAATATTTCAGCAGAGGTTGAACACCCTTCTTCTTTTCTTTGCTCACCATATTTTTCTTTGGTAAAACAGAGGATTTTAGCAATACTTCATGACTGGATTTCATTTTCAGAACTTCAACATCCACTGGGTATGCAAAGTACGTATCCTGTATTGATACGGAGACTCTCTTATGTCTCTTATTATATGTGATAACACGTTGACTATACATTTTAAATGTTAACCTAGTTCGTAGTACCTTCTGTGAATTCTCTTTTATGTCAAAAACATATCAGATGTAAGGCTTTTCAGGCATTTTGCTCTATTAACCAGCGTTTCGTCTTAGGTCTGATACTAGACTCAACAGAGTGGGATGTGTCAGACCCTACCCACTGACGCGCGGGTGTATGCAGGTGAATTTATTTTTTTTATTTTTTTTTATGGGGGGGACCCGTAGCCCGCTCCCCCGCCGTGACCATTGACTCAATGTACATGGCCTCCGACATGCTATTAATTTCTAAGAAGAAAAGAGATAGCTGGGTAGAGTGGGAAGTGATACAAGAAGTATCTGCCTGTTTCCATGTCTGACTCGTTACCAGGCGAGATTGTGTTAGGTATATGATGTTGAAGTATGGTATTGAAGGGTCAGGGAAAAACCATATAGGCAGAAAGAAGAAAGAGCCTACATGTAAAACCTGACATCTCTTGGATAGCACATGCAAGGATGTGGGCTGGAAAAAGACCAGAGGTTGTGTTAGTTAGGAACAGGTAACATGCACAAAACATAAACCCATTCCTCGCCATTCCATCGCCTGGGGATCAGTCCGTCTGGGCACTGCTGTGACTAGCGTAGTCCTTGCCTGCTGCGGAGCCATGCGTCGAGTACCACTAGGGCCCGCCGCACGGCTCGACCTCCTTGGGGTACCTCGTACCCAGTCTCCGATCCCGGAGAATGAGGCCAAGGCGGGGGCCTCCTGGAAGGGGGTGGGTCATGGTGCCGGGCCTCCTTCCTCTCTGCCCGCGCCATGGCCGGTAGACAGGGCAACTGCGATGGGAGGCCGGGTGGCCCCCCGAGCAGTTGGCGCACACCGGCACCTCCCTAAGTGCTGCGCAGGCCGTGTAGTGGTGATCACCACCACAGCGGTTGCACCACACCTCGAGCCCACAGCTGACCTGACGGTGGCCCCATCTCAGACAGCGGAAACACTGCAAGAGCTGCTGAGGGGGACGTTTTACTCTCACCTAACTGCCGCTACCCGCTGAGGTCCTCTCTTGATTGGCTCCCCGGTTGACTGCTGTCCTGGGAGCAGTCTTGGGTTGCGGCTGGGTGGCCTCTCCTGATGGACCGGCGTCGCCTTCTGCTTCCTGGTCCGGCGTCGCTTTCTTCCCGGGGGTTTCTTCTCGGCAGGAGAAGAGGCCTCGTCCTGGTGGCCCTCCTCCCGGCCTGGTAACTCCGGGGTAGCTGGTGGCTCCGCTGCGTCGCTGTCTTCTTCCTTCTCCTGGCTGGCAGCGGCAGTGGCGGTCGGTGCTGGCTCTCGACTGCGTTCCCGGTCCTGTGGGGCACACATCGAGGTCTGCAGCTCGACAGACTTGCAGGCAGGCTAGGCCTGTGCAGCAGCCTCAGAACGCCAGGGCGCATCCTTCTCCACTGCTGTGCTGCTCTCCACCATGACGGGCGCTTTCCTGGTTTGCGCCCAGGTAACAGGCCCTTCCTGGTAGGCCTGCGTCTGCGACCACTTCGCCTTGGTAGGTGGTCGTCGATCCTGGTTGGCTGCCTTGTTGGTCTGCGTGTACTTCGTAAAGTACAGTTTTCCAACAGGGGTCGCGCCGTCGTGGCGCTCGGGAGCGCCGTCGTCGTCCTCGGTCCCGGCTCCGTCTGCGTGGCTGCCTCCTGGTAGCCTGAGTCATCCTGGTGTTCTCTGAGTCCTGGTAGCCGGGCAACCTGGAACTGCTGGGACGCGCACTCCTCGTAGACCTTGAAGCTAGCTGTGTCCTTAGGGCGAATGATGATCGCCCAGGCAGGGACCATATGGCCGATGATCTGCAGGAGTGGCTCCCCGATGGACTCCGCGGTCGCGTTGAGGTGGTCGTATACGCGGAGCGTCCCCTGGTGGTTGTCCTCCCCCCACTGGTTGAACACCACCAGCCCTGGGCATTCATAGCGGGGGACATCCACCGTATAGAGCGCGTCTTGTAGCTTCTCGAAGGCTGCCTCGTAGTCGTGGTCAACCAGTCTCACTAGTAGGGTCGGCTTCTCCATCCTGGTCCTCCTGAAAGTGAAAAGCGAGCACTTAGAAGTGCTCAGCTCGGACAAAGTTCTTTCGAAGTCGTACTAATAAGTACAGCAGCCTGGTTAGCACTTAAGAAGTACTGAGCGCCTGGCAAGGAGAGAGAAAGCAGAGCGAGAGGCATGTACATCCTTCCCCTTCGACAGTCAGCTCGTCCTTTTATGCAGGTGAACTTATCAGAAGCCCTTATAAGAGGCATGGTCTGATATCTGCATACGGGACATAAATCTCCACAATGGAATTATTCTGAATTGAAAATTCTAAATTCCCATGGAGGGAAATAGATATTTTTCACCAATAGAGCGTGTCAAAAATGTCAAAAACATATCAGATGTAAGGCTTTTCAGTCATTTTGCTCTATTAACCAGCGTTTCGTCTTAGGTCTGACACTAGACTCATCAGAGTGGGATGTGTCAGACCCTACCCACTGATGCTGGGGTGTATGCAGGTGAACTTATCAGAAGCCCTTATAAGAGTCACAGTCTGATAACTGCATATGGGAGATAAATCTCCACAATAGAATTATTGCCCGCCTAGCAATTCCGAATGGAAAATTCTAAATTCCCATGTAGGGAATTCGATATTTTTCACAAATAGAGCATGTCAAAATGTCAAAAACATATCAGATGTAAGGCTTTTCAGGCGGGCAATAATTCCTGCATACACCCCAGCGTCAGTGGGTAGGGTCTGACACATCCCACTGTGATGAGTCTAGTGTCAGACCTAAAACGAAACACTGCTTAATAGTGTAAAACACCAGAAAAGCCTTACATCTGACATGTTTTTGACATTTTTGACATGCTCTATTGGTGAAAAATATCTTAATTCCCTCCTTGGGAATTTAGCATTTTCCAACTCTCTTTTAAATCTTTGATTTCGCATTCCCTGCTCAGAATTTTAAGGGTGCCATGCTTCTCTAAGATATCATAGTATTGTTCAGGAAACACTATGTTTTCCCATCTTCTGTAAATTTCTCAATTCTACCGAACACTCTGTCTGGCGCCATGTAGCTGTGTCGCCAAATAGGGAGGAAACAGAGAATATTATCGAATAATGTGCTTTTCTCCACAGCAAGTGTGTCCAGGATGAAACTGTTTTTGTTTTGGCTGCTACAAGAGTCTAAGAATAAATGCAGAGATTGTATAACCACACTTGTCAAGCATAGAAAACCTTACTCACTGATAACTTCAGAACTGGTTGATTCTGTTGCATGTCGAAACATATCTTGATGACACCTGGGTTTTCTTCTTTCATTATTTGATAAAACCACTTTGCACGAAGTTTATGCAATCTGTAACTTGTCCTTAGTTCATTCTTCTTCTCTAGGCATGTTTCTGTCTTTATTTTCATCCGGCTAATTTTACAAGTGGAGCAGTTATCAGTGCGAGGAGTTTTGAATGACAGATTGAAACACTTATAGAATATATACTTGTATTTTGACAGCGTCCGCCTCCGTAGCGTAATGGTTAGTGTTATTAGCTGCCGTCCTCGGGGGCCCGGGTTCGATTCCCAGTACTGCTAGGAACTTAAAATTGGGAGGAGGGCTGGTATGTGGTTGAAATGGTACATGCAGCTCACCTCCAATGGGGGTGTGCCCGAAAAGAGCTGCACCACCTCGGGATGAGGACACGAGTTTACTTACTTTTTGACAGCGAGCACAGTTTCAATCCAGAACTTTTCCTTTCTTCACAGAATGTCTTCCACATCTTATTGACTGAGAGATATGAGAGTAAATATCCTCTCTTAGACTTTCCTCTGCCATGATGGCTCTCTCTGCATTTTTACCTTTTGATGTGATTCTTAATGGCAACCGTTATGTCCTTGTGTTCCTTGCATGTTCTGTCACCACCTTGATTTTCCTTAGGTAACTTCCCTGTATGATGAAACCTACTAGCCAGATAAAATAATCTGTCCTTTGACATCCCAGAAATTCCTTGAAAAGGTGCAATACATACAGGAAGTATTTCACCAGTTTTCTTTCTAATGCTGTACTTCACAGAAACAGTTTTCTTCTCCCTAGCACTTTCAATGTTCACTACCCTGAGCTGGGTGTGGAAATGTGCATATACTTCAATAGAAACTTGTCTTGATCGATGTTGTTTAAAGAAGACACATGGTGATGGAATTTGTGATATCTTCATAGCAGAGTTCAGCAACTTTGCTTTGGTTCAGCCTTTTAGTTTCTGTACTTGTGGGCAAGTCTTTGAGTCCATGAATGCATTTAATATTAGGTTCGTTTTTAGTTTTAGCCAGCTTTCCAGGTCATCATCATCATCATCTGTTTACCCTCCAGGTTCGGCTTTTCCCTCGGACTCAGCGAGGGATCCCACCTTTACCGCCTCAAGGGCAATGTCCTGGAGCTTCAGACTCTTGGTCGGGGGATACAACTGGGGAGTATGACCAGTACCTCGCCCAGGCGGCCTCACCTGCTGTGGTGAACAGGGGCCTTGTAGGGGGATGGGAAGATTGGAAGGGATAGGCAAGGAATAGGGAAGGAAGCGGCCGTGGCCTTAAGTTAGGTAGCATCCCGGCATTTGCCTGGAGGAGAAGTGGGAAACCACAGAAAACCACTTCCAGGATGGCTGAGGTGGAAATCGAACCCATCTCTACTCAGTTGACCTCCCGAGGCTGAGTGGACCCCGTTCCAGCCCTCGTACCACTTTTTCAAATTTCGTGGCAGAGCCGGGAATCGAACCCGGACCTCCGGGGGTGGCAGCTAAGCTTTCCAGGTACTCCGTTGTTATATCTAGATTTTCTTCCAATATCACATTCCTGAACAGGCACGCCAGTTTCAGAATCTTCAGATTCATTATTCATACTGTTGTAGAGTGAAATAGTTCCTCACACAGTAACTTTCTTAAAACTTCTCAAGAAATGAGACAACGATGAGGGCTAACCACAGGAATATGTGGCATGCAGTTCCAAGAATACATCCTTTCAATAAAGGAGTCCGGCGTTCCAGTATTCCACAGAATAATACTTCCAATTATCCATGAGAATGCCACGTGATTAATAGGTAACTGCATTTATCGAGTTTTGCTTTAACTTTCCAAGAGCATATATTGACTTTTGCAAAAACCTAGTGATTTCAACCACTTCTATACACGGCAAATATCCACTTATGCAAAAGATAATTGTGCAGGTTGGTGAGCAAGGTGCATAACTCATAACTCAGTTTTTAAAATGTTTGCATTTATCGAGTTTTGAAAAAAAACGATCCTCAATTATCCAAAGAAAGCTTCCAGTCACTATGCATTAAAGAGCTTTCTTAAGAAAAGAAATTTGCTCACTTCAAACATTGATATCGGAATTAGAAAGATGTTTTTGAAGACTTTCGTGTGGAGCGTGGCATTGTATGGAAGTGAAACATGGACGATAACTAGTTCAGAAAGAAAGAGAATAGAAGCTTTTGAAATGTGGTGTTACAGAAGAATGCTGAAGGTGAGATGGATAGATCGAATCACGAATGAAGAGATACTGAACCGAATTGGTGAGAGGAGATCGATTTGGCTAAATTTGACGAGAAGAAGAGATAGAATGATAGGACACATCTTAAGACACCCAGGACTTGTTCAGTTGGTTTGTGAAGGAAGTGTAGGTGGTAAGAACGGTAGGGGTAGACCAAGGTATGAATATGACAAGCAGATTAGAAGAGATGTAGGATGCAATAGTTACGTAGAAATGAAAAGGTTAGCACAGGATAGGGTGGCATGGAGAGCTGCCTCAAATCAGTTCATGGACTGATGACTCAAACAACAACAACATGCATTACTGATCACCTGTGGCTTTTTCTGGCCTGTCGTGTCCATCTCGTGTCCTCCAAAATTGAAAGTTTTCAGATCTGGAAACCAGGCTTTGTTTACCTGTTCAGATTCCTTCTGTATAAGCAGTGAATTTCATTATTAGGCCCGTATTGATGGATATGACTTATTTTCTTAATGAAAGTTTTATTGAGCACGTAATCATTACAGTATTTTTCATTTTTAAAAAGTTTATTTAAAAATTGTATTGACTAGGTGCTCAATAAAACTTTCATTAAGAAAATAAGTCAGATTCCTCCTTATGGTTGAAACTGTTGGTGTGCTTCAGGATTTCAATGGCTTCCCTTTGCAGCCGGGCGTGATGCGACACAGTGGTTGATAGTACTTTGGTATTGCCGTATTGTATGTCGTGGCCTGCTAGCAGAGAGTTCAGCGACTGATGGCCTTTTTGCTTGTCCCAGACGGCTTTACCAGTTGTGCTCCTTAAGTCGGGTGTCAATGCTGAATTTTGTAGTTCCGCTGCTGCACGGGATCTTGTAGACACCTGCTGTAAAGGAAGAATGGTGCTTGTCTTGGGCAGATCTACGTAGTTCCTGGATTTTCTTTGTTGGCTTATATATGGTTTTTACCCCATGGGACTCCAGTAGCCTCCCTATTCTATCAGTTGTCTTCCCAATATACGCAGAAAGGCTTTAGCTGCCGGCCGCTCCTCTTCTTTCTCCTGGGTTGTTGGACATCTGGGATGGAGTGCTTGCTGGATGTCTTTATGGCTGTACCCGTCAGCACATACGGCCATATACCGAGCTCGATAGCTGCAGTCGCTTAATTGCGGCCAGTATCCAGTATTCGGGAGATAGTAGGTTCGAACCCCACTATCGGCAGCCCTGAAAATGGTTTTCCGTGGTTTCCCATTTTCACACCAGGCAAATGCTGGGGCTGTACCTTAATTAAGGCCACGGCCGATTCCTTCCCACTCCTAGCCCTATCCTGTCCCATCGTCGCCATAAGACCTATCTGAGTCGGTGCGACGTAAAGCAACTAGCAAAAAAAAAAAAAAAAAAAAAAAAATACGGCCATATTGAGGTGACTGAGCTCCGTAATGCTTCAATCATTGGCCGAAAAACAGCCAATCAGTGACCGCCCCTCCAGCATGGTGGACCAATAGACGAGCTCTTATAATAATAATTTCGTGTGGCTATTTCTAGCCGAGTGCAGCCCTTGTAAGGCAGACTCTCCGATGAGGGTGGGCGGCATCTGCCATGTGTAGGCAACTGCGTGTTATTGTGGTGGAGGATAGTGTTATGTTTGGTGTATGAGTTGCAGGGATGTTGGGGACAGCATAAACACCCAGCCCCCAAGCCATTGGAATTAACCAATGAAGGTTAAAATCCCTGACCCGGCCGGGAATCGAACCTGGGACCCTCTGAACCGAAGGCCAGTACACTGACCATTCGGCCAACGAGTCGGACAGGCAAGCTGTGCACTCTGCACTATATAATGAGGTGGAATTGAAACACCTCTCCCACTTTGAGCTTCGCATTTATCAAAGTCAGTTGGAACCCTTGAAAATGCCAAACGCAGTCTTCAGCGAAACGTCACGACCCTTATATGCTCCTGGACCACGGCCTGCAAGGAAAATACAGACGTGATTTAATGCCCGCCATGAAAGTCTCTACTGTTACAGAATGGTGTGCTGGTATGTGTGTCGCTTTTATGGGAAGCCAACCTTTTTTGAGCCTCATTTTTGCAGGAAGGCAACCTATTCTATGCATCATTTCTTCTAAGTACCATACTCTCATCATATTTGATCAAGATTTGGCCAGTGTATTTTATGGCTGGTTGCTACCTGACTCCAACCCAGAATAAACCTCTGACCGAGCCTGGAAGCTGCCGTTGTCCACTCTGAGCTCATCCGTCACCACTCCTACTGCTGATACTGGGGGATTAGCAGAAACTTGTCAGTAGCCACTCCGCCTAAGCTATTTCCCGCCAGCCAACATGTTCATATTGTATTTATTGCACACTTGTTATAGGCTTATATAAATAAAATGTAGATAAGTCTGTTGATCTTCCCCAGGTTTTGAAAGACGAGAGGGAAGGTGAAGAGGATGGACCTGGCGGAACTCCTTTGTCTCAGTAAGTGTTCAACACATTACTTTCCTGTGTTGTTGAGTGTACTGTAAAACATTGTTTGCTACAAGTTGATAACTTAAAGGAGATCCTGTGACGAATGTGCATGGAGGAAACTGCATATTGGTATGGTGGTGGATTGTGTTGTGTGTGATATATGAGAAGCAGGGATATTGGGGACAGCACAGGCACCCAGTTCCTGAACCAAAGGAATTAACTGACTAAAATTAAATTTCATCAACCCAGTTGGAAATCAAACCCAAGAACTCTGGACCAAAACATTGTCTTTTTGATCTTGAAGCCCAATGAGTTTGGATACTGAAAGTTTTGTTCAGTTCTAAGATTCACTCACCTTCTGTTCATCAAAGGTTCCACCAAATGTTAGAGGGAAATAGAAGCAGTTGACGTGGAAATAAAATGACAGATCAACAAGTCTTGATTGTTTTCTGGGATATTAGACTGTATAGTCAGTTTGAAAGTGTTGCTGTGTCATGTACACTGCATTAGCCCTTGTCAAGACAAAGTGACCCAGGTTGATGTGCCCTGTATTTGTAAGTATCTGAAGGCATGGTGGGGGTGCTACCATTGACATCTCTCTCTTTTGTATAAGGCCTGCACAGTGTGCCTTGATGTGTTCAAACTTTTGTCATCTGGGAGTGAATAATGGTCCCTGAACTCTACTAATCTGAGGGCCCTCTTCCTTCCTGTTGAAACATTTGTCCACAGCTTCTCAGTAGAGCTCTAGTGAAAAATATATATTTTGAAATTCATAGTATTTAATGTCTCTTGTTCCCTTGATCACTGCTACAATATGGTTGTAAGATTATAAGTTACAAATGGTGTCCTGGAATATAGAGTGTAAGGCAGAACACTGACTGTTTGGTCTTGGGGCCCAGTGAGTTCGGATACTGAAAGTTTTGTTTAATACTAAGATTCACTCAACTGTCTGTTCATCAAAGGCTCAACCAAATGGCAGAGAGAAACAGAAGCAGAAGCATTTGAATGGAAATAAAATAACAGATGAACAAGCCTGGATTGTTTTCCAGGATATTAGGCTGTGTAGACATTTTGAAAGTGTTAAAGTTTCAGATAGACTGCATTAGGCCTTGTCAAGACAAAATGACTGTTTTAAGAGCATTATGTAGGGTGTTTCAGATCCTTGTGCATCTTTCTTTCTTTAATCCTTCATGTAGTTAACGAAATAGCATTGGAAATGTAGAGCTGTTTCTTGGAACTTCAGTGCGGCTGTCAACATGGTGCAGCACATGCAGTTGCTAACGGATAATGATATTTGCGATGAATTATGCAGTCCAGATATATATATATATATATATTCGTGTACGGCCATTAGAGACCACGTTAGATAACAATTACATGTTTCTGGAAGCCTTCCTCACAGCCCAGAACTTCAGCATCCTCTCTCTGGCAGCCTGTCTTCTTTCGTCCGTCCACCCACGGTTAAGTTTTGGTTCGTCATGGAATCCCTGAAATCTGTCGATCACTGACCTAAACTTTGTTCGGTTTGAGATGTCTTCCGAATTTAGTCCCACCTGTCTGAGATCCTTTCTTACCTCCCTGAACCATTTGTCCGAGACTTTAGGTCTGCTGTCTAGTATTGTGAAAATCCTTTTCGTTAGTCTCTTCTCATCCATGCAGTCCAGATATTAGATGTACGAAGAGAAAATGAATTGGATATTTCTTGTGATGTGAGTGATTTGGAAAGTGTTTTTGATCCTTCTGCATCAGATCGTGGACTACAATCTTGTGTTTTGGAATGCAGCAGTGACTCATACAGTATACAGCAGATGAAGATGTAAATATAGATAATAGACATAGATACTGTGAGCAATTTCTGAAAAGATAATCTAGTTCAAAATGTAGATCCACTTGAAGGTATAGCAGGTCTGACGTACACTCCTTCCAATGTTAGTGAAGTTATTGATCACATATTTGGAGATGACATTTTTACCCTATTTGTACGTCAGTCAAACCTTTACCATAGACAAACTTCCAATCTCTTTGAATTATCCCCTAAATTGCTAAAATTGCTTGATATAACTATTGATGATATGAAAAAATTTCCTTTCTGTTTTTATTGTAATGGGGCAAATTAGGAAGTACTAACCCTCCCTCTGAAACCTCAGTTTTTGAGAATATTGAGAGCTGAAACAGCTGGTAGCAAATTTGGAACTGCTGGGACAATGATGCTATTGGAAATAGTGACGACAGGCTTTAAAAAGCAGTGATTCCCTGGAGAGGTCGCTTCAGATTTCAGTCATATGGTCCAGGTAAATTGACCAAGCATGGATTACTGATTTGCATGGTGTGCAAAGCAAAAACATGTAATATTTGCAACCTAGAAATATACACCACAAGTGGCACAAAACTTGATGACACCTATCACTTTTACCACCGAACCTGCATTGTGTCATCATGTCTATCAGGACAACTATTATAATAGTGTCTGAGGAGCAGAAAAGTTCTTATGATGTGAAACAAGAATATGTGGTATTGTACAGTCAGGTCCAACAGAGGTCTTCTAGCACCTTTTCAGATGCTGGGAAGAAACTGAAGAAAACAGAAAGCATATTCTTCTTCAAACTTGGAAAGATAAACATGAGGTACAAATGATTTCTATCACTTGTGCAGCAGACATCAGAACAGCTAACACTAAACAGACAGAAAGCCACAACAGCTGCTGCTAGACCCCTCCAATGACAGTGTACGTTGATGATATATCTTAGACTTTGGGGAAGCTCTTCCATTCAAGGTTATAAATTTCATTATTGGTTCCTTATTGAATTAAGATTACATATAATTTACGAAGTTTATTCCACCTACTCGATACTGTACAATAATTGCAATGTCTAAGCCCTTAGTTACACTCTTCCAGTCAAGTTGTTCACATTGCATGCAAGGTTCTATTGGTTCTAACTTGGATTGGGAATTTTCCTCACACCACAGCAAAAATCCATTATATTATAAGAATGTTGCATGGTTTTATCCACATTTAGCGGTATCAGAAATATTGGACCTCAAGCAAGACAGACACCCTCTGCGCCAGTGTTCAACTTTCATTTCTCTACCTGAAGATGCACATGGAATTTTAGAACTTAATAGAAGCATCTGGACTTTGCATTTAACCAGCATATTACATTTTTAAAGTGCAATTTTAGAGTATTCATTAACAAGGGCATATTTTAATCATCATTGTAAACAATTGTAAGATACTATTCTCACAGTCTAATTGTAATTGACGTAAATCCTAAAAATTTTATTTTCATTGATCAGTATAACATTATTTTATCTATAATATTTCATCAATCCACCATTTTATATGTACATTATTGCATCACATACACAGTTCATTCTTTTAAATTTTATTTCCACAATGTAATTCTGTCTTAGGACTTCGTCAAATCTATAAGTGTATCTTAATTAGGCTGATGATGACTCATATAGGGTCGCAACTAGTCCCTTGATAACGTATTGTAATGTATTTATAGACATTGCAATTATTGTACAGTATTGAGTAGGTAGAATAAACTTTGTAAATTATATGTAAGCTCTTCCATAACATCAAAAAGAAAGCAATCAGCTTCAGAGGGTCCCTTAATTCATTCAACGCCAAATGTTATTTAACGCCGTGTCTTGTCCGCCAAACCCGTGTATATACGTTTTGGTGCAGTGTGTACTTCACCAATCTCATATATGAACGGGATATAGTGTCATGCTTTGAAATTCCTTGGAAATAATGCTCAAAGAAGTTATGTACAACAGATATACCATTCCATTTCATGAGTTTTGAAAGTGATCTGATTAGAACGAATAGAAATTAATAGTGTGACGACTCCCTCTGAATTACATGTTAACAGACACGGTGTACATGTTCCCTGCCGCCGATAAAAGTCCAAGTACGCGGGCTTTTTGTTGGCTTAATGTGGAAGTGTGTTAACAGTTTGTGGTCTTTTCCGGTAGTTTTATATGTTCTCCAGTTTTATACATGCAAAATATCTGGTGTCAACTTTTTGTGAACTGAAAAGTGAAAAAGATTAAGCATTTGAGAAGTAGGTCGTATACTTTGGCATATGCAACAATTTACTAACGCATGTGAATTTGCCTACAACTTGCTATGTCCCGGGTTGCAAGTTGGGTTACGATAAACATTCGAATGAAAAACGGCATTTTTTTCACACCCTAAAGATCCTGCTCTATTCTCAAAGTGATCGAGGGCTATCCCACATCAAGGTCTGCCTTTAAGTGATAGTACCCTTAACATCATTTTTCAGTCAGATGAGAGCCATGGCAAAAGCTGTGTCAATGAGAATGCCAAAATCATAAGTATAGCTAAGGAAAAAAATAACAGCAAACTTACCTATGATCAGCCACTATTATCAAGTTGGGAAGATGAACAAATAGTTCCTTTCACCAGTTCAAAAATGAATGTTATTCATCACTTCTCTGGGGATATTGTTAAACATGCAAGCTAAATGACAGATTTTACAGCACGTATTGGTTTTCTGCAAAACATTACAGAAGAGTCCAGCTCCATGGCTAAATGGTTAGCCTGCTGGCCTTTGGTCACAGGGGTCCCAGGTTCGATTCCCGGCAGGAAGTTAACCAGAATTGGTTAATTTTGCTGGCACGGGGGCTGGATGTATGCGTCGTCTTTTCATCCTCATCACAACATGCAGGTCACCTACAGGAGTCAAATCAAAATAACCTGCATCTGGCGAGCCAACTTGTCCTCGGACATTCCCGGCACTAAAAGCCATACGCCATTTTATTTAATACAGAGGAGGCAAAAGGCAGTCCATTTTCAGTCCAACAAGTCTACCAGAATTTAGTAACTCACCCAACTATCGCATTTACCCATCAAATTAATTATTTATGTTTTCTCGTGTAGAGGAAGTTGTGGGAAATTTTAGTGTACAAGAAGCATTATGGGGAGAAATATTTCAAGAATGCCTGGATAGTTTACCTCCAATTACTGTTTCTCATGGACTTGGTTGCTGTACTGAATATTGCTCAGGACTTGGTACCAAAATTAATTTTCCATTACAATAAGATGCCAATATTATTTCAGAATAAAAGAAGTAAGGAAAGAAATGTAAGCTCTTATGACCGCAAAACATACCCGAAAAATGTCAAAGGTGTCCAGTTAAGTTAACTGACTGATGGGGTGAAGTGCTGGCAAGATTCATTAAGCTAAGCATGTTAATGTATTTTTTAAGTAGTTATATAAGGAATTTAATGTGTATGCCATACCGGTTCGTAACAATCATGTGGGTGCCTGCAGAGTTATAACATGTTTTTATTACGTAGCACTCATGGGCCGGGGGCAAGGTGGGAATGCCAACCCCCCCCCCCCCCCCCCCAAGCTCTCCGGGAAAGGAAAAAATCTAATATTGCCAGGTGTTTTTCTTTAAAGAAAATGATTAAAAATCAGTATTAGATAGAAGTGGTAGGGGATACCATGTGGAATTCTACCGTGGAATACAAGTCGCCATTCATCTTCCGAAATATTAAAATTACTACATACTAGCCCCCCCTGCGAACTCTATCCTATGGGCGCCCATGGTAGTACGTACACTAACAGTTGAACATGAGTTTTTAAGGTTATAATTGATAATTGCAACTGAGTTTGATTTTGGGGTCAATTCATGAAAGATCACTTAGCTCTACTGACACATACACATTTGAGATATTCATTAAGATACTGACGAACCAATTTCAGAAGTAATATCATTAAATCATTACTAAATGCAAAATATTTCCTACGTATTTTTTACTTCGAAACAAGGAACACTATAACGAAACACAGATCGCACATAAACAGTCATGGGTCAGTAAACAGAATACAAAGTCCTGAAACTGAAACATCACAATTAACACACGGTTTTAAATCATTTATTTAAACGATAAACTCCTAATTAAGTCACATCAGATCTCATTTAGATTCATATGTTCGGAGACAGCTGATCACCTTTTATCTACACCAACGCCGCGTAGTGTAGGAACATATCAACCAGCATAAGTCGTCACACTATTCATTTCTATTCATCCTGATGTGATGTTATTTCAGCTTCGTTGGAGTGGAACATCTTTCCCGTTAATGCGTAGCTTTTGTGGCATCTTGAAGTATACATTCAACACTTCTTGACGAAGAAATTGAATGTTTCCTTATAAACAATAATTCTGTAGAGTTATATTTTGATAATGAAGATAGAAAATACATAGGGGGCAATACTGAACTACAAGAAAGTGCGGGACAAGGTAGTAATGATGAATCTCCTGCGTAATTGTCATCACCTCCTCAGATAAATTCTTTTTTCTCCAAATGTTAATGATTTTGATAATACCAGTTCTTGGATCAACAGTTTTATATTATCATCGAAACCGACTTTCAGTCTGTTAAGTCGTGTTATGTACATTTAGTACATGTTGGAGAGATGTTAAGTACAGAACAAAAATGGCCAACTGGACACCAGTGGGATCCGAACCCACAACCTCCCGATTTCGTGTTGGTTGCTCTACCAATTGAGCTATGGTGGCGTAGGCCATCTTTGTTCTGTTGGAAAGGATCTAAGCTACAGGTCTGGCACTACTGCCGTCACACTGTGGATTGCGTTTTAAGTCAGTGAATATTGAATTTTCACGACCGCTTTGTAATGGAAACCGACTTTCAACCTATTAGGTCGTGTTACGTACATTTATAGCAACCGACGCAAAATCGGGAGGTTGTGTGTTCGGATCCCACTGGTGTCCGGTTGGCCATTTTTGTTCTGTACTTAACATCTCTTCAACACGTACTAAATGTACGTAACACGACCTAATAGGTTGAAAGTCGGTTTCGATTACAATGCGGTCGTGAAAATTCAATATTCATCAATTTTATATTATATTTCAATAATATTTTATATTATATTTCAATAATAATATCACTGAGCGGAGTAGCCGTGCATGTTAACATGCTATGGCTATGGAGCCAAGCTCTGCATTTGTCAGGGGAGTGGGTTCGAACCCCACCGTCAGCTGTTCTAAGATTCTTTTTTAGTTTCCCTTTTGCACTCCCACGCAAATGCCGGGACAGTTCCTGTTCATAAGCCACAGCTGATTCCTTCCATTTCCTTACCAAGTTTTATTCACAATCATTCACTTCATATTCATTATCTTCTCAACTGAGGTTGGCATCAAGAAGGGCATCCAGCCGTAAACATGCTGTAAAATGTAACCTCACTTCATCCCCGGCACCGTATTGGGCTGCGGGGCTAAGGGGACATTACTTGTTCCATAACAATAACAATTTATCTGTAAAACTGCTTCTTCCTTTAACCCATTGCCATACTTCGACGGAACCTTCCGTCCTGCGATCACAAGGTGGTAGCATACTTTGACTCTATCCTATGGGCGCCCATGGTAATACGTACACTAACAGTTGAACATACTTTGACGGACACTTCCATCCTGGTGCATGGAACATTTATAAGTTCATTATCGCAATTAGCTGGTCAGAGAGATTTATTTCTGTTTGTTTTGCAGCCTACCCAATTGACGTCAGATGATACCTGAAGCTATTTTCTTTGTGCAAATAGTAACTCTGAGCTGAAATATGGAAAATAAAAAGCACCTCAGTTTGCCGCTATTTATGAACAATCATGGCAGCATCCAAGTGCAGCATGGATGAGGTTATTCCTAACTGGCTTGAAAATAGTGATGTTGAAAGTGGAAATGACACTCTGGAGAGTGAAAATACGTCTTCTTCTTCAACTGACAGTGATGAAAGTGATTCTGACAGTTCTGAGGTGATAGTGCCAATCAAAACTATGGCACAAAACCAGAATGCAACAAGAACGGGTGAGAACTCTAGTAATGATACTTGGAACTGGGATCGTGTTGACAATAAGCCTGTTTCTGTAACGTGTAAACCAGTTTCTGAAATTCATTCAATAGTGAGGAGGAGGTTGGGGAATAATCCAAAAGAAATTGACGTAGTGAATGAATTTCTAACCCCACAGTTCTGAGATCACGTTACAGTGGAGACCAATCCCTATGCCTCCACATTTCTTGCTAATTTATCTGCTCCTCTTGAAACCAGTAATACTTACCAACAAAAACATTAGTTTCCAGTTACTGTAGACAAACTAAAAGCTCACTTTGCTCTGTGTATTATATCACAGACAAAGAAGCCTACAATGCAAGATAACTGGTCAAAACGTAGAGTAATAGAAACTCTCATATTTAGTGAAACCATGTCATTCAAACGCTTTGTTTCTATAAATAAATTCTTGCATTTTAGTACGGACTCCTTCGAATCAAAGCATGACAAGCTAAGATTTACTTTTGGACAGATTCAAGTTTGTGTATACTCCAGGAGAAATTATTTACATTGGTGAGTCAGTGATGAAATTCAAAGGTATACTGTCATTCGTTCAATATAATCCATCCAAGAGAGCAAGATTCGGTATCAAGTTGTACAAAGTTTGTTCTTCAGAGAACGACTATTGCTGGAATTTCAAAATACATACTGGGAAGGATTATGAGGGAGATCTCCCTACAATGATTTATCAGTTAGTGAGAGGATTGTTATTGATATGTGTAAGGTTCTTCTGGGTGTCTGGAGAACTTTGTACATGCATAACTGGTACAGTTCACCGTCTTTGTACAAGATTCTCCTGGAACACAACACACATGCTATTGGCACCGTTAGGGCAAACAGGAAACGTATGCCTCCTAAGTTCAAGGAAACGCAGCTGAAGAAGGGTGAACTTACTTTCGCTCCAGTGAACAAAATCCTAGCTGCAAAATGGATTGACAAAAAGGCTGTAGACTTTTTGCCAGCTCAGCACGATAAACCAGATTTTGTTACAGTCCAATCAAAACGAGAGAGAAGAAGCTGAAACCCAACCTGGCGGTCAAATATAATGGTGGAATGGGTGGGGTCGACTCTCATGATCAGCGACTGGAGTCTTTCCCACTCATGAGGAAGTATGTGAAAGGCTATAAAAAGATGTACTTCTACCTCCTTGATATGGCATTATTGAATTCCTTTCTCATTTGGGAAATTCTCAACCCAACAATGAAGAATAAACACTTCACAGCATTCCGCATCAGTGTTGTTGAACAGTACTTGGAAGGTGCTCATATACCGCAATACCCCAGCAGAGGCCATCCCCACACTGGTACCACCCCATTGAGACTTCAGAGTCAACATTCTGGACACTTTCCATCCAAAATTGCTCCTACAGAGAAGAAATTAGTGCCATCCAAGCGATGCAAGGTGTGTTGCGCTCAGGGTTTACGGAAGGAAACCTCTTTTCAATGCATCAAATGCATGGTTTCCCTCCATGTTGATACCTGTTTCTTGGTGTACCATACCATACAAAAACTAACTTCTCCATGATAAAACTTGAAAAAGTTATAGTGTGTGTCTTCAAGTTTCCTTATGTGATTAGTCAAATTTATGTTAAAGTGACTAAAAAATAAATGGTATGTAAGGGAATATTTCCTTTCACAAGTAATGGTAGGCCAAAGGGTTAAAAAAACCCCGCCCAGAGGGTTCGGCTAGTCATCAAAATTCGGCAGTGAAAAGATTGATGAACAAAAGTTCAACAGGCCCTATTTCACAAAGTAAATCAAACGACAACACTCACTTCTAAAAAGAAGAGCAGCTGAAGAGAACTTTTTTTTTTTTCAATTAAGACGTAACATCAACACGAAAAAGTTCTTTTCAAAAACAATTTTTAAAATAAACAACTAAAAATGACACCTCACATATGAACACAAGTGCAATATACTAACAATTTTTTAACATCTATTTAAGGGAATAAGAAATTATTTTAAATTAAGTTAGAACATATATAGGTCCATCTTCCATTACCATTTCAGCCCCCAGCCCCCCTACAACCCTCCCCACCTATTTTATTTATTTTTATCTTTTTATATAAGTTTTGTTTTAAGCATAACAAAGGTACTATTTTAACTCCTTGCCATCCCTAATGCTCCAGAGGGCTTGAATATAGTCACCCGCCTGCTGTGCTGAACGCTCCAAAGTGCTCGTCCTACCCACGTTCATTAGAAGTTAAAAAATGAAAACCTACAACCTGTTTTCCAGTCATTGACCGGGTCAGGGATGGAATGAATGAATCAGATATAGGCTATTAGTACGATGGGGTCGCCACTCCCAAAGTGATTTAGTAATGAGTGATAAATGCTATGAAATGACAATGGAGAGTTGCTGGAATGAAAGATGACAGGGAAAACCGGAGTACCCAGAGAAAAACCTGTCCCGCCTCCGCTTTGTCCAGCACAAATCTCACATGGAGTGACTGGGATTTGAACCACGGTATCCAGCGGTGAGAGGCCGACGCGCTGCCATCTGAGCCACAGTCATTAGAAGTGTGTTGACAGAAATATTGAAGGGTCTTGTGAAACCATACTGTATTCTCTTGATTCAGCAAGCTGTCAGGAGCTTGTTGACAGCATTTTCTGTGTATATTTCCCAAGAAGACCTACTTTATAAACATTGTCTTTAGTTAGAGATTATTCTTGTTCAAGTTCACACCATGTCGTCTAATCGCGGAGTTGTGTCGAAAGGTTCTTATGCTGTCAACAAATTCAGATTCTATGAATGATTGTACACTGAAATGAAAAACCAGTAAATGCAATGAAGAAATAGAAATTGCGTGTCCTCGTGCCGTCATAACTTACACAAAACATGGGTGGCGTGGACATCAGTGATCAGAAAAGAGAATAGTATGGGGTTTGGTGATCATCTAAAAAGTGGTGGAGATTTATTTTTCATTTTGTGATCAGCGTGTGTGTTACGAACAGTTTCATTCTTTATGATGTGAGTAACTGACCAGCTCTCACAGCTCATGGAAACAGACAGCTGAACTTCTGGCGCAACTTGGTGCAACACGTCTCGCAAACGTACGGGCAGGAAAATAATTTTACCCATCGGCTGTCCATCCCTAAATTATTTAATTCTCTTATGAAGATACCTGGTCGTGCCAAAGTGTGTGCTTGTTGTTTACACATTAAAACTAGGGCAGCTTCTGGAAGAGGTAAACAAACAACATTCAAATGTAAGCAGTGCTCTCTACCACTGTGCAGAATGGGGTGCTTTTAGAAATACCATCAGGAGCGAAAATTGGATATTCAAAATTAGGGTGAGTTTACATTTATATGCACTAATCATTTAGGAACGAATTGCAAAATAAATTACATTTATATCTTTTTTCGTATGACTTCTAGCTATTTACTTTTAAAGGGTGGTATTTATGCTGCTGTGCCTAATGGGATTTAAAGGACTCTGTCAGAAAACACGCTAATTATGACCGGGCATCCGCCTTTAAATGTGGAACGGCAAAGGCTTAAGATGTTTTTTTTTAAGAAGATAATTCTATAATTTCACTTAAGCCATGTAATGCAGCTGAAGGTGTTCCTAAGGAATGAAACATGTTCTAATAATTAATTTGCTTAAAGCAAAACAGTTGGAAGTTTAGTTTTATTGATTTAGTGTCAACAGGAGCAACCGTAAAGAAACCTACTCGCATACTGGAATACAATAAGTGCATAAAAGACATAGACAGAACAGAACACCATACTGAGAAGGCCTATCAAATGATGCAAAAAGCAATGATTTGACTCTAAATTGTGCTCTGATGAATGCATTTGGACTCTGTATCAGAATCTATGGTGAATGATATACACTACAAGAGCTTCGTAATGGCAATAGCGAGTTACTGGGCAGGTTTTGAAGCACAGGAAGTAGAAGAGGAGGTGCATGAAGCCCAGCAAACTCCAGTACCTAGAATACCACAACATTATACCTAAAGAAGGCTCTCAGAACACAAATTAAGAGTCATTTGTGGGATCTGGAATGAAGGAATACCCAACAATAATGTGCAGTGCCCATCAGACGAGGAAGGAGACAAGATAGGTCTGCTATTCCTGCAAGGTCCCTTTGCATAAAGGGTACTGCTTTGAAAGATATCACAGCATACAGAACTACTGAGCAACCTTCCGAGTTGGAGGTGAAGAGCTCTCAAGTATTCACAATACGTAGGTGGTTTGAAAAGTTCTCGGAATGTACTAGAATTAAGTATCTTACCTCAGTGGAACTGCTTTTATTTTTCAATTTAGTCTCCCTGTAGACTAATGCATTTGGTCCAGCGATGTTCCAATGCCTTGATCCCATCTCGAAAGTGAGATTCCTCCAGGCCTGCAAAATACCTCTCCAATTCGGCTGTCAGTTCTTCCTTTGTAGAAAATTTCCATCCACCGAGGAAAATTTTCAGCTTGGGGAATAGGTGAAAGTCTGATGGTGCCAAATCAGGTGAATAAGGTGGATGTGGCAACAATTTGTACCCCAGTTCATGAAGTTTTGCCATGGCAATAACACTTGTGTGTGGCGGAGCGTTGTCCTGATGAAAGATGACATTTTTCCTTGCCAAACCAGGCCTTGTTTCGCGTATCTTTTCCTGTAGTTGATCTAGGAGGTTTGCATAGTATTGCCCCGTAATTGTTTGGCCAGTAGGAAGATAATCTATCAGCAGAATGCCTTTTGCATCCCAGAAATCTGAGGCCATGACCTTTCCGGCCGAACGCACTGCCTTTGCTTTCTTTGGTGGTAGTGAATAAGCATGTTTCCACTGCTTTGACTGGTGTTTTGTCTCTGGGGTATAGTAGTAGACCCAAGTTTCATCTGTAGTCACAAACCGGCGCAAAAAATCTTGTTGGTTGCACTGAAAACGGGCCAGACTTTGTTCGAATATTCCCAATCTGGTGCGTTTATTGTCCAATGTCAAGAGCCGCGGCACCCATCTTGCGGATAATTTTTTCATACCCAATTCTTTGGTTAAAATATAATATACCTGTTCAGAAGACATCCCTACAGCTTCAGCAATCTCCCGCACTTTCAGTCGACGATCCTCCATGACCATTTTATGCACTTTTGCGATAAATTCTGGTGTCATAACACTTTTTGGCCATCCACTACGCGGATCATCATCCAAGCTCTCCCGACCAAATTTAAATTCGCTGGTCCACTTGGCAACAGTTGAAAATGAAGGAGCAGAGTCCCCCAGTGTGTTCTGAAAGTCAGCATGAATTTCCTTTGCTTTCATACCTTTCTTTACAAAGTATTTAATCACTGCTCGAATCTTGGTTTTTTCCATTGTCACAAATCACTACACGGGAACAACAACAAAGAGTCGTCACTACCACACTGCTGCAGCTAGAGCACTGACGCGCCACGTGTTCACTCACAAAGGATGTGTGATTATTGCGCGGGAACCTCGTTGCTCTAGCACTGACATCTAGCGGTGATTCCGAGAACTTTTCAAACCGTCCTCGTACTTCAGCTTCAGATTACTCATTTAATGGAATAAACAAGTCTCATGTACAGAGTGGAAGGAAAGTAACTAAGCATTGTAAAAGGACATATGAATTCTACACTTGATATTAACTAGTACATAAGGCTGTCCGCAACAGTCAAAATTACTACTATAAAGCAATTGAAATTTCTAAATAGACTATTAATATACCTTATGAACAGTTTTACTACATTGTTTTATTACCACATTCAGACTTTTATGTTCAAAGCATCAGACCAATTTTATGCACAATACTCGCTCATCAAACTACTACGCTTTTATATGTCACATCACATCATCATATTTTACTCATTTTCTTCTAGCATTTAAGGAGAAAAGCAGTCCATCATTTGTATTTAGCCATGCAAGAGTTATTTATGTAATTTTTATGATATGTACTTTGCCCATTTGTGATTTTTGTAGCTGATGATGACGCAATAAGCGTCGAAACCGGTTCTAATAATATAATAAATAATATGTTGTGAACATCTTATACAACACATTTTGTATTGAAAAGGTTGCACGTTCCTTAATTCTAATTGTAAAAGTACCGAGCTCGATAGCTGCAGTCGCTTAAGTGCGGCCAGTATCCAGTATTCGGGAGATAGTAGGTTCGAACGTCACTGTCGGCAGCCCTGAAAATGGTTTTCCGTGGTTTCCCATTTTCACACCTTGTACCTTAATTAAGGCCACGGCTGCTTCCTTCCCACTCCTAGCCCTTCTCTGTCCCATCGTCGCTGTAAGACATTTCTGTGTCGGTGCGATGTAAAGCAACTAGCAAAAAAAAAAAAAAAAAGAAGAAGTAGAAATGAATAAAAGTTACACTTTCCAGGTTTTATACACATTTGAATGAAATAAAACAGGTATTGTAGTAGGCTACAGTATTTTCTTACAAACCATATTGAGTGCAGTTGTAGCTCGGAGTTGTACTTTTGACGTCTATGGATCTATGTACTTGTGAGAAAGCTACATACAACTGTCGAAAACCAATCGCCATCAACAGCATCATACGCCCTCCCTCCATATGAGTATAGTGGGGAATTTGCGATTTAATTCAGGCTTTTGGCATGAATTCTAGTGATTAGAAATTATATAACACCTTATCCCGAACACTGCCAGCCAACATTCTAATATTTTCAATGAACCGCCTAGCCACGGTGGACAGCTCTATCTCTTGCTTATCGATAAACCCCAGAATGAAAAAAACATGGATTAATTCATTTCACTGAACAGCTCAAGTATGATGGTCACTACTGCATTGTTCTTGTAACCCATAACTGGTCTCTCAAACGTTCCTGTTTTTTCAATATGTCTGTGGAAGGCAACAGAAGTCAGGATGTACTTAGTTCGAAATCAATCCGTTAGATGTAGCTCTGTACCTACGTCGTCATGGCGAATATGTTACAATGACTTCAGTGATAAAAACATATTTTTCTTTTTAAAAGTAGAAAAGTCTTGGTTCTGAGGGGTTCATTGTATTTTTCTTGTAAAGAAGACATAACCAAACTATTACTGATACCAATTTCAGCTGTTGAAACATTCTCGTTTTCTCAATATCGCTGTGAATGACAGACGGAATAGGAATTTTATATATATTGTTGCCTAGGAATATGGATGCATAGCTCAAAATTCAATGTAGGCACTTGTGGCATCTACCAATTTCCTCAAACAGCTGTGAATGGAATCCACAGTCTTCTGGAGGAAGTCATGTTGGACATTCGTTGGTGGCAGTGTCCCAGATTCATGCATCCAGTTATTCCAGTGTACAAGGTTTCTTTTGGCAGACTTAATTCTTTGCCCATCCCAACAGGAAAAAATCACAGGGTATGAATCCCAGACTTCTTGCAGACCGTTTGTGAGATTTGTGTTGCCATGCCCAACGTCCTGGAAACTTCTCATTTAACCACATATGCATAGCATTCGAAAAATATGGAAATACACCATCCTGCATGAAAATAATGTCCTTGATGTTTCCCCATCCAGACACCATACGTACTCTTCAGACATCTCACGGTACCACGTTCGTGGCGTCACGCACGAGATATGGCCCAATGGGATTTTTTAGCTTTAATTCTGCAACACATGGTGACTTTTAGATGATTTTGCGTCCTTTGCTCTGCCATAGAGGAATCATGTTCTGCCCAGTCCAGTGACACTTGTGATGATTGACAAAACCTCCCACATGGAATACAGCCTCGTCATTTCAGGGAATACTTTGAAACAGTTCTGGCCATTCCTCATGCCTGCCCAGCATCCACACTCCATACTCCATTCTGTGGTTGCAGTCTTCTGGTGTCAGCTTCTTCTGCATGGGTGGAAATGTAATTCTTCCTTTAACACTAGAACAGCCAGAGCGGTCATTTTGACCGTTAGCGAATTTCAAGGTATTTCCACGCTCGTACTTTTTAATGCACGAAGTTGTGCTTTTGTGACTTTTAATCTTTTAGAGTTATGTACATTTATGCCAAAAATTACATCCGTAGTTGATAAGGGAACACCGATATTGTCCCTTATATAACTTGCATAAATTGCTTGTCAAGTGCCTAAATAGGCTTGTAAACAAATTGAGACTCTTATTTTCATCATTTTTCATAAAGGAATTGAGTAGCAAGTCCGTCAAAATATTTCATTGTTACCTATTAGAAGTGAAAGAATATGAACAATTATTAATACTTAACAATGGATTGATCTGTATACAATACATCCCAATTGTTAACTATGTTGCTTTAAAATTAATAATTGAACATTCGCATGTTTCCCAGATCCTGGATGCTAGATATATGTCAGTAAGTGGCAGCGGTCAAAATGACCGCCTGTGGCCTTTATAGGTATGAGGAAAGTTCGGCCGTTCTAGTGTTAATGCCTTCCATGCCATGCATCAGGTGAGTCCATTTTCACGACTTGCCTGATGTGATGATTTAGCAGGGCTGCGACTAAAAATTTCCCTCACATTTGTTATGTTCTCCTCAGTCTAGGATATGGGTGGTTTGTCACTTCTTGCATCCTTAACTGAATCCATGGTCAATAGCTTTGAGTGACAATTCTTTATTGTAAAATCTCGGCAACAGAAGCTAGCTTTTGGGTTAGGGTATGGGCCGTGTGCATTTTGTCACCCAGAATGTGCAATTTGGCTCATCAGTTGTACTTGCACACCTCTCCAAGATGCTGCTTAACTGTGGCAGACTTATTTAAAAGCGATTTAATTGAATTGTATCATGTCAGAAATGACACCGTCCGCCAGCAAATGGGCATTGCACCCATCACTGAGAAGGCACAGGAAAAACGTCCCCAATGGCATGCTCATATCCTGCCTGCTGCACTTGGAACAGTTGCCAATTTCACCCACTCCTTTGAAATGAATGGGCAACGACCACGCAGACGTCCAAAGCAGCACTGGCATGACATAGAGTGCTGATATGAAGACTCTGGACTTAGGACCACATGATGTCCAAGACCATGCAAAATGGCGAGCCAAGATTAGAACAGCGGACCCTGCACCAGCGGGAAAACGCTAGGAAGAAGAAGATGAAGATCTTTCAGGAACAAAACCTGTCCTTTTATTTTAATTAAGTTGTTTCTTTTTTTAGTTATAATTTGTTATATGTTTACTTTTTCAGGTACAGTATTTTCTAAATGTTATTTATTCATTAAATAGTTTTGACTGACTGAAGAACTTGACAGTTATAAATTGACTGTGACAAAACTAAAACAGAAACAGCTTCCAGCATAACATATCACTATGGTAGTACAACGATTTTTATAATAGAGAATTACTTCTCCTTTATCAGGTGAGCAGTCCTTATTTACTAACATAGTGGGATTGTGGAGACAGTCTGCCACTGCTAAGCAGCGTCTTAAAAAGGGTGTGTGAATACCTCTTTTTATCAGAAGTATTTCCAGGACTTTGTTCACCAGTATCTAGCCATGAGATATGTCTTCAGGAATAGTTCTAAGATCAGAGAAAATGTGAGATGCTCTTTCGTCTCCAGTAATATCACACAAAGTTCTTGTTTCCTTGTGTCTGTAGCATATATACTGCAGAGCTTTTCACCATCTTAGAAGCTGAAAGCAATTAAGAAGACAACTACTGTCTGGCAGTCCTCTCTCTGGCCTTCATGGAGAGAGGCTGTAGTTTTGTACAGACTCAGGATAGGTCATGGAAGATCTACGCACTCTCTTCTCCTAAAGAGGGAAGACACCCCATTGTGTTCTTGTGGTCCCGACTTCACCGTGGCCCACATCACCACAGAGTGCGCCAATCTCTCCGGCCTAAGACGGAGCCTCGGCCTGCAGGAGACACTCTAACTGGCACTAGCCGATGATGCGAGTACTGCTGATCGCATCATCCGCTTTATGCGTGAGAGTGGATTAATCAGGAGTGTATCAATTTCAAGTGTTCTGTTACTCAGGGAACTTGCATTCCCTTTTGATTCATTTGTAACCTTTTGGGCTTAATACAATAATTTTTGTTTCATTTTTTTATCTCATTTTAAAATTCCTTCATTGAAGAAATTGTTTTTATTTCAAAATTTATTTTCCACTCAATTTGTTCAGAGAGGATGGTTGGTTACCTGGTTGTACGTGGTCTTAAAATAAAAATCACCATCACCTTTAAAAAAAAGTGCATCAGGCCCATCCCCGATTCCAATGCAACACATATATACTTGGAGAATTACACTACAGTCAAACGGAGCAGTAGTCGAGCGGTCACTGTACTTGTGTTTGAATCTCGACGACGTGAGTTTGAGTATCGTCGCGGCTATGCTTTTTGTACAAAGTATATAAATATATATTTGTACAAGTTCCTTTATGTCACACTGACATGGATAGGTTTTATTGTACCAGTATAGTTGGTCCGTTATCGGGCATTATAAATTTTCCACCTAACTCATTCCTGGTTGCCAGCTTTTAGCCCCAGTGTGCTAAGTTAGGCTCATTAGTTGGTAAATAGCCACCTACAAACTTGCATGGCTAGTGCGTACCGTGGGGACCACTGCGTAGACTACTTGGAGCCACCGACAGTGGCAATGCACTATGAGAGACTTAGCACACTGGGGCGAAATGCCGCAAACCAGGAATGAGTTAGAAGGAAAATTTATAATGTCCAATAACGGATCAACTATATTGGTATTATAAATTTACACATTCAGGACAAATATTTCAGGTTCCCTATGGGAATAAACATCTATATCAACTGATGGCCAGGCAGGCAACAATTTTTGAAAATGAGACAAAACCTCTCATAGTGCATTGGTACTGCCGGTGGCTCCAGTGCAGTGGCCTCCACGGTATGCACTAGCCATGCGTTTTGGTAGGTGTGCTATTTACCAACTGATGAGTCCAACTTAGCACACTGGTTCAAAACGCTGGCAAACAGGAATGAGTTAGCTGGAAAATTTATAATGTCCAATAACAGACCATCTATATTGGTATTATAAATTTACTCATTTAGCAGAAATATTTCAGGTTCCGTATGGGAATCAACATGTATATCATAGGTTTTATTGTCTAGGAAGAACATTTAGGCCTATATTAATTTCAGGTAGAAAATAAAGTGTATTGCAATTTGCATAATATTTTTGCTCCCTTTTTATCTTCACGTTCCGTCAAATAATAATTCATTTTACCGAGCAAGTTGGCCGTGCTATTAGGGGTGCACGGCTGTGAGCTTGCAATTGGGAGATAGTGGGTTCGAGCCCCACTGTCGGCGGCCCTGAAGATAGTTTTCCGTGGTTTCCCATTTTTACACGAGGGAAATGCTGGGACTGTACCTTAATTGAGGCCACAGAGGCTTCCTTCCCACTCCTAGCCCTTTCCTACCCCATTGTCGCCATAAGAACTATCTGGCTTGGTGCAATGTAAAGCCAGTTATTAAAATAAACTTGTACAAAAAAAAGATAGCTGCAACAAGACTCGAACTCACGCCATCGATGTTCACAGACAAGCACGATGTCCACTCAGCCACCGCTCCTGGTTGACTGTGTCATAACTCTCTAAGTATATAATTATGTGTTGCATTGGAATCGGGGATTCATCAATTATTAGGTTGCGGACCCAACATATTTAAGTAAAATTTGTTCGCCTTTTAGTGTTCTATTACCTCCACTTGATTGGAAGCGGATCCTGCGTCATGACATTTGACCTCAATTTTTTTGAAAAAACGAAACCATATTGACCTCAACCCTTCTACACGAGTTACTGTTAAGTGTCCCCCAACAGGTATATTGAAGCTCTATGAAATCTGTTGGATGCAGGGTCTGACCTCTCCTTGTAAGAATGTAGTATCTGTTACTCGTGCCATAACTTCTCATCAGACACAGATAGTATAAACCACACATTATTTTTAATTTGTACTCGGAGCAAGCAGCAGCTAATTACTAACTGAGGCAGGGAAAAGGCTGCAGGCTATAGATAAACCAAGTAAACACTCACTGCCATCTGTGGAGCAAATATTGTTCTAGGCTAGGAGATGTTTAAGTCGTACATTACTCTCTAAAATATTTTCCTTGCTCTGTTTCTTACTATTGACTTTATATAAACCATGCAGGCTCAGGAAGAAAGGCATCGGGATTTGGACCACCATTTGAAGACCCCTATATAAGTGTGTATAATGTTGATGAAGGATTGGATGTTTTAAGCCAAATAAGTGATTCAGTGTTCTCGTTTCTTTTAGGGATCAAGTCTCACCTGTTGGTAATGCTGAAATTGGGAAAAAACAAACACAAAGAGAAGAGGACCAAACCGAAAATATTCACAGGGTAGTGATGTGGAATATTTGTCACAAAGAAGACTTTATGGAACAGATGTCCGAGCTAGGAGCTCGGAATAGTGGTATTTGTGAAGGAGGTGTAGAAAGTGAATCAGCTGTAGAGAAGAATTCTACAGATCAGGACGATAACGGTCAGGAATCTGCAGGGTCTACCGTGAGCTGTGGTATATGCAATGAAATTTTGGAAAATGTTTCTGTACTCCACAAGCATGTCAAAATTCAGCACGATGACCGTCATTCTGCAAATCCCAATTCAAATTCAATCTGCACCACACTCCAACCGATTCATAAATGTGGAATATGTTGCAGGGAATTTAAGAGGTTTGGTTCTCTCTATCAACATGCAAAAGTACACGCAGAAGATCGTCGTACTTTGTGTAAAAAGTGCAGCAAGAAATTCCCCAAGTGTTCGCCTCTGCAGAAGCGTGAAGCCGCACATATTAAGGATAGGAGATTTCTGTGTAGTGCATGTGGGAAGACATTCTTTGAAATGCACTCCTTGAAGAGACACATGGTTACACATTTTACTGAGGGTCATCATGCCTGTAACATTTGTAGCAAGTCCTTTGCGTCGTATACTCACTTAAGGACCCATCTGTTGACTCATACTGCAGTTAATAGTAAGGAAAATCTTTCAAATGTTAACAGTGAGACAGCATGTTCCTGCAATACATGTGGTGAACATTTAACTTATTAAAGTGCAGTTAAACAATATCCATGAATTGCAAATCTTAACCCTTTCACTCCGGCGTAACAAGTATGGTGGCGTGACCCTCTGGACGCAAGCAGGGGGTGGTTCACCGAGCCCGCTGTGCGGGATACTTGTCTCACTCCGCTCTCCAGTTCGCAGTCAGATCGTGACGTGAAGAGAAGACAGGCAGAGGTTTTTTCTTTTTTTTCTCTAGAGGCTTTATTTCACACCGATAGGTCTTATGGCGACGATGGGATAGGAAAGGCCTAGGAGTTGGAAGGAAGCGGCGTGGCCTTAATTAAGGTACAGCCCCAGCATTTTAGGCAGAGTTTAAAAGTATTTTATTTGTAATGCATATTCGGTGAACTGCTTATGACTATTTTTTTTTGCACTTTTCATTCTCCTCGCACAGGAAAGTTATGATACTTGTGTTAAAAAACAGCTGAAAGAAACTTGCATCCACAAACCTACTACGCTGGCATAGCAGGGGGAGAGGTGATACTCCCACGTGGCGCGTCCCAGATGGCGGATAGGGGGGTCCTAACAGTCTTGCCGGCGGACTTGAGGGAAATAAAATACCTCTCGCGGACCAAACACACAACCCCCTGTGGGTGGGGGACGCAGACGAAGTATACACCCACGGTATCCCCTGCCTGTCATAAGAGGCGACTAACAGGGGCAACCAAGGGATGATTGTCTTGGAACCTTGAAACTACTTGTGATTAGTACCACCACGCAGAGAACACCATGGGTCTCTTTTACTTGCGTGTAGTACCACTATATTAGATACCAAATAGGTTTGTGAATATTAGCACACAGGAACACCGTGCGGTCGGCTTTTGCAGTACCTGTGATTAGTACCACCATATGAGCAGGACCATGGGATGATGGCTACCATGGTTCTACCTTGCCTATGATTAGTACCCATTATATGAGGAACACCACGGGATAGTGCAAGTCCCTGTGATTAGTACTCTTATGTGCTGAACACCATAGGTTTGTGTTGCCTGTAAATGGCGCCACAATGTGAGAAAAACCATAGGTCTGTATTTCATAACCTGTGAGTAGTACCATAATGTGTGGAATACCACGAGAGTCTGCTACGTTTGATTAGTACCGCAACATGATAAATACCATGGTTCTTCTTTCCTAGCGATAAGTACTGTTATGAGGGGCCGATAACTTGGATTTTGGACCCCCTTTTAGACTGCAAGCATCATCGATTCAGTGTTATGCTATAATAGCAGTCCCTTGGTCAGTAATACTATTGTTTTACATCAGTTTCTGTGAATGTAAGGCATTGCGGGTCGCATCGACTGATTGTTTTAAATTCATATCCATCCATTCATTCTTTGTCCTCACGTTTTGAATTATGGTCAGTGGAGGATTTTGGACTTTTAATTTTTCATTCCATTTTGTCTCATTTCATACCATTAGGGTCTGATGACCTTGATGTTAGGCCCCTTTAAACAACAAGCATCATCATCATCATCATCGAAACTTAGTATTGTCCACTAAACTTTTCAATCCGGAATTAACTGCATCAAACTTATATTTCTTTGGATTCAGTTCTACTGTTTCCAATTTTGTTTTCTGCTTGGTGGTTCAGGCACCTGATTTTCATCCTCACTATCTTCATCTTCAGTCGAATCATCGAAGTAGGCCAACCTTTTAGATGACAAAGCGGTAACTGGAGTAGAAGGTGTGATCCAACACCAGAATCAGATGACAAATCACTATCATCGTCATCTTCAAAGTCAGTACCCAATATGAGGGCAAGAGCTTCATCCGCACTATATCTTTCCTCCATCATCAGGCCTTTTACAAAGCAAAGCGATTGAAAACTAAATCAAGAAGCACAAGCACGTCAGCACAGGGGAGCAACTGGTTACTCCTGTCATCTGGTAATCATAGCCATAACTATAGACTCCCAAGACAGCCACGGGTGACCTCCAAGGCCGAACATCCAGAGCAGTCTATCGTAGTGAAACAGAAAACAGCCGAAAGACACGTAACTTCTACAGCAGTCGACTTGGAGCCAGTGCACTATGAGAGACTTTGTCTCATTATCAAAAATTGATGCCTGCCTGGGCATCAGATGATATAGACATTGATTCCCATAAGGAACCTGAAATATTTGTCCCGAATAGCACTGCCAGTGGCTCCAAGTAGCCTACGCAGTGGCCTCCACGGTATGCAATAGCCATGCGTCTTGGTGGGTGTGCTATTTACCAACTGATGAGCCCAGCTTAGCACACTGGGGTGAAATGCTGGCAACCAGGAATATTACAAGTAATAAATCTCATTGTAGACCGTATTGGACATCAGATATGAACATTAAAACAAGAATAATAGTTAACACCACCTTTCCAATACTTATCTTTCCTATATTTAGCAAATAAACATTACAACAGGCATTGTAAGAAGGGACATGTTTCGCTTAACAGTCGTAAGCATCATCAGCCAAAAATAAATCTTAGCCTAAAGTTAGGTCAGGGCCCTGAACCTAGTGTCCTTAACATATATGGCACCCTAAGAATCAACATTTATATTTAGAAAATGAAAATGGGCTTAAAACTAGTGTGAAAAAACATAGAATGTTACAACATGGCTAAGAGAAAAAACACAATCGAGTTGAGACAGAGGATAAGAACAGAAAGTACAATACAGAGCTGGTAATGAAATAATTAAAATCATTAGGATAGCATTGTTACCAGTCAGTCAATCAGAATGTTCAAACATAAAAACAAGAGTGAAAATATATAAGAGTGTTCATCATGGCTGAGTTAGAAAAAACACGTAATCATGTTGCCAGAGGTTAAAAACATAAGGTACAACACAGAGCTGGCAGTGTAATAATCAAACTCATGGCTGCCAGTCAGTTAATAAGAATGTTCATATATAACAAAACGTGATGGTTATATTCTTTTAAGTGAAGAAATAATGAAATCCCACTCTTGTACAGATACGTGAGAACGGGCGAGAGAAATCATATATTGTAGCAGACATGGAGTAGTAACACTTCAAACAGGATTGATCATGCCTGAAACCGCTTCATTTTTGCTGGGAGTTCAAGACCAAAAGCACACAGATACAACACACGCAGCAACGGGCATAAATTTAACAGACCCCCTTGAACGGCTAATGTCTCCGGTCAACGCTCATCCAACATAAGAGATTTCAGTTCACGCACTTGGCATCTTATTTTTTTCTGTTTTGGTCTTAAACTCCCAGCAAAAATGAAGCGGCTTCAGGCGTGATCAATCCTGTTTGAAGTGTTACTACTCCATGTCTGCTACAATATATGATTTCTCTCGCCCGTTCTCACGTATTTATACAAGAGTGGGATTTCATTATTTCTTCACTTAAAAGAATATAACCATCATGTTTTGTTATATATGAACATTCTTATTAACTGACTGGCAGCCATGAGTTTGATATTACACTGTCAGCTCTGTGTTGTACCTTATGTTTTTAACCTCTGGCAACACGATTACGTGTTTTTTCTAACTCAGCCATGATGAACACTCTTATATATTTTCACTCTTGTTTTTATGTTTGAACATTCTGATTGACTGACTGGTAACAATGATATCCTGATGATTTTAATTATTTCACTACCAGCTCTGTATTGTACTTTCTGTTCTTATCCTCTGTCTCAACTCGATTGTGTTTTTTCTCTTAGCCATGTTGTAACATTCCATGTTTTTTCACACTAGTTTTAAGCCTATTTTCATTTTCTAAATATAAATGTTGATTCTTAGCGTGCCATATATGTCAAGGACACTAGGTTCAGGGCCCTGACCTAACTTTAGGCTAAGATTTATTTTTTGCTGATGATGCTTACGACTGTTAAGCGAAACATGTCCCACCTTACAACGCCTGTTGTAATGTTTATTTGCTAAATATAAGGAAAGATAAGTATTGGAAAGGTGGTGTTAACTATTATTCTTGTTTTAATGTTGAAATCCGGAATGAGTTAGCTGGAAAATTTATAAGTCCAATAACGGATCATTTATATTGGTATTATAAATTTACTCATTCGGGACAAATATTTCAGGTTCCCTGTGGGATTCAATATCTACATCATTAGTCTGCTATCATTCATACGCTGGATGTGACCATCCCATCTAAGCCGATGAGTGCTGATGAAGGCTTCTATGCTGTTCATATGGGCCTTGTCAAGAACTGCTGCACTGCTCATGTAGTCATCTCATTTGATGTTCATGATGGATCTAAGTTTCTGCTGATGGAAGCGTTCCAGTTTCTTTATTATGTCACAACAATAAAGTGTCCAGGTTTCACATCCATATAGTAATGTTGTAACCGTTAAATGACTGGTTACACAATAAACATCAAATAATAATAATAATAATAATAATGAAAGATTTATGAATTTGTGAACAAAGTAAAACACAGTAAAATAAATTTAAGGTTCAACCGAGACGATGTACTATAAAATGTAAACAACAGATTGGGAAACATGACAGCTACGAAATGGATGTGGAAAGCCGCATGGAAACCCTGCAAAGTAAATCGAATGTATCCTTTGAGAAGGAAAAATCGTAGATGATAATTTCCCTAGATTTCATTTATTTAAAGTAAACAAAACAAAATAATAAAAGACGAACAAAAACCCAAATATTTTTTATAGAAAATGTAAGTGTTAATTGCACTTCCAGATATGCGCACTATACCAAAGAAATTTTACATGATGATTTTTATGAGGGCTAATCCTAATCTTCACAAATTATGAAGAAAAAAAAAAGAAATTTTAACGGAGGCACAGAAAACTTGCATCAGTACCTAAAACACTTCCAGTAAAGAACATACATTTTTGGTGCTCGTGTTAGATGCAGAACTACGGGAGGCAACCCGAGAAAAAGTTAAAATACACGTTAGTTACAAGGTCAAGGAAGGAAAAAGGAATTGCCTCCGAAACAAAATGTAAGTTTCATGATCCTAAGTCAAAAGCTAAGTCATTTTGACAGTTAGTGGTGAATGTGAACCTCGAGGATAAACTCCTGCGCAAGAAAACAAATAATTACATTTAAATGAAGTTAATGTCCAAAATAAAAGAAGAAATAGTGCTTCCCCGAGACAGGTATCCCATGACGGGACCGATGCAGGACCGCGTCCGCTCTCTAGGATGGTGAAAAATCAAAGATGCAGAGACTACCTCGCTCCCTTGAAGGAGCAGATGAGATCGAAAAACCAGAAATTGTGCAACCACCAAAGTAATCAACCAGGATACGGAACTTACCCTCGACTTTCATATTCTCCAATTATATTTGATCTTATATTCACCAATCAGAAGTCTCTTCTTTCTTGCTGATCCAGAAAAGTCTTTTATGCAACAGGAAATACGCCGCTAAAATGGCACGTGTAGGTACATGCTGTTACACAAGTTAGATAAACGAAAATATTAAAACTCACAGCTACATGATCATTTTACACACAAAAAAAATTTCCAGAACACTTTTTTTTTTCAAGTTCAAAGGTCCAAACAAGGTAATATCTTACATAATGCCAATTTTTTTTTTTTAAACAATAAATTAAGGAATTTCCCTCATTTCCCCCCTGCTATCTTAATCCTGCCACAATGTTGTTATGACTACAGCTTGATACACCATGAGTTTGGTATATATATTGAGATCCTTATTCAAGAAAACTCGGGAGAGGCAGCCGTACGCTGCATGGGCAGAGCGTATTCTATTTTCCACATCCTTTTCTGAGTTGAAGTGTGTAGAAAGAATACTACCAAGGTAGATGAATTGGTCTACTTGTTCAAGAGGTGTTCCTGGTATGATGGCAATATTTAGCTCAGGGAGAGTATTACCTGGTGCAAGCTGCGTAAGTACTTTAGTCTTATGGGTGTTGAGGGTCAGACCAAAAGCTCCTCAGGTGTATGGGCAGGAGTTTTATTTTTGATATTTGGTTTATGTTGCATCTACGCAGATAGGTCTTATGGCGACGATGGGATAGGACAGGGCTCGGAGTGGGAAGGAAGTGTCCGTGGCCTTAATTAAGGTATAGCCCCAGCATTTTCCTGGTGTGAAAATGGGAAACCATGGAAAAACCTTCTTCAGAGCTGCCAACAGTTGGGTTCTAACCCACTATCTCCCGGATGCAAGCTGATAGCTGCCCGCTCCTAACCACACGGCCAACTCACCCGGTACGGGCAGGTGTTGCATTGTCATCATCTGCATAATGAAGCACCATTATCTGAGTACTATGAGTCATCTCCAAGAACGGAGCCTGGTTTCATTGAACAGTCCGCCATAATGCCAAAACTTAATTTCCACACCTACATGGTCGATAGTAGAAGTCTCATGAAGCATGGCTGCCATGTTCAGAGCGAAAAGTGTGGGGGCAAGAACTTAAACCTTACTTAACTCCAATGCATCCGTAAATGGACTGGTACGCGCTCGAGCGCCTGGGCCAGGACTCTGTAAGCGGACTGGTACGCCGGGGTGCAAGGTCGCATATTAGAGACGTTTGTGACATCTGTTGGCATTTTCTGGAAACATTTCTACTGGAAATCTGTTCTTGGTGTCTCAAAGTGTCCCCAGAGTGCTCTGGTATGCTTCTTTGGCAAGGAGAATTGATTAAAATATCGATCCAGAAATCGGTATTCTGCTGTTGACAAGATGGCTGAGAAGGAAGAGCAAGAGGGCCCAAAAATTTCCTTCAGTTTTTCGTAGACATTCCGAAGGTCTCTGGTGTCAGACAAAGTCTGGAGCTCCTTGGCTTTCTGCTGCCACCATTCATTTTTCATCTGTATTATATCAGTCTGACATTTCATCTTAAGTTCTTGGAAATGTGCTTTCTTCACTACAAAGGAAGGGTCTTGTGTAAGGTATAAGCAGGCTCCCCTTTTTTTTACTAATTAGTTTCAGAATGTTTTCATTATTATCATCAAACCAGTCATTTCTCTTCCTTTTCTCGTAGTCATTTGTTTTTTCTGCTGAATCTTTGATGATAGTTTGAAGCGTGGCCCATTCCGGCTCCACATCCTTGGTATTGATTGGATTGGAAGTCAGCTGTTCTGTTATGGCATTTTGGAATTCTTTAGCAACAGTTTCATTTTGAAGTTTTGAGGTATTTAATTTCTTCCTTGAAGGGTTTGTGAAACGAGTATATAGTTTCTGGTGCACCAAAGTCCTGAGTCGGCTGATAAGAAGTCTGTGATCCGTCCAACAGTCATCGATGTTTCTACTGTGTCCATGATGAGGACGTCTTTCTTGTTGCGTTGTCGGGTTACGATGTAATCAATACGGTGCCAGTATTTTGAATGTGGGTGCATCCATTTAGTCTTGTATCTGGTTGGTAAACGGAATTGTGTGTTGGTGATGAGTTCATGCTCAGCACAGAGGCCAAGAAGAAGTAATCCATTTGCATTGCAGTTTCTTATGCCTTGATTGCCCATGACAGTTAGCCGATTATCTCTACCCACTCTAGCATTGAAGTCACCAAGTAATAATAATTTATCCATGATGGGCGCTTTGGAAAGTATTGTATTCAGTTGATGGTAGAATTGATTCTTTCAGAGCTGTAGAGGTATAAGCAGAGATGAGAGTGATGAATATATCTCCAGAGAGTGGTATGCGGAGGGTCATGAGTCTTTCATTAACTGCAGTAGGTCTTAACCTAAGTATGTTTACCAGTTCAGTTTTCACTGCAAATCCAACACCATGAATTCAATGTTCACCTTCATTTTTCCCTTTCCAGAAGATGTTATAGCCTGAACTAGATTCAATAAGTTTTCCCTCATTCAGTAATCTAGTTTCACTTAATGCAGCAACGTCGATGTTTAGTCTTGCTAGCTCATGAGTGACAAGAGGCACTCGTCTTTCAGGTAAGTACACAGCTACAAACACTCTTGCTTGCTATGCTTACACAAGAGGGAAAGTTCAATCTTAGTATGGCAAAAACAGATGTTCCTAACTACTTCTTTGCTTGGATTATCATAGTACAATAGGAAAGTACATCACCGGGGTCTGAGAGGGCAATCACCCCTTGTGGGTGGGGCTGTAGAATAACACCCACGGTATCCCTTGCCTGTCGTAAGAGGCAACTAAAAGGGGCCCCAGGGGCTCTGAACTTTGGAGCGTGGATTGGCGACCACGGGCCCTTAGCTGAGTCCTGGTATTGCTTCCACTTGTGCCAGGCTCCTCACTTTCATCTATCCTATCCGACCTCCCTTGGTCAACTCTTGTTCTTTTCAGACCCCGGCGCTATTAGGTTTGCGAGGGCTAGGGAGTCTTTCATTTTCACGCCCTTCGTGGCCCTTGTCTTTTTCGAAGTGTTGGATCCCTTCCATTTTTTCCCTCTGATTAGTGTTATATAGAGAATGGTTGCCTAGTTGTACTTCCTCTTAAAACAATAATCACCACCACCACCACCACCACCTGAGAGGACAATCGTAATGGAGAGATTTATCATTTACAAGAGTATCGTTAAATTGAGAGGAATTTTACAGGACTGGAATATTTTATCATTACAAAAGGGGATAATCTTTGTATGGTATATAGTTTATGGAAGATCACTTGGAATGAAGACCTGATACATTTGCAGGCATTCCTCCTCAGTAGACCAGAGATGAAACCATTTCTGTACAAGTACGCAACATTGATTTTTCAGGTAGAGTCTTCATAATGTTAATACAATAGAACCTTGATCTTCTGACTCCATCAACTGATCGTCAGATTATCTGATGGTCTTTCCATATTTTCCTCAATCCAGTTGTCTTGTACCTTTTAGTGTTGAGGCTACTAGAGATCTCCATTACTTTTTGCCTCTTACTATTGAAACTGTATCTACCTTTGAGTCTTCTTGTAGTTTATACAGTAACGTTGATTGCTTCACATTTATTTTGATGTTATGTGTCAAAATAAGACTTGTAGAAAGAATATTTTTGAGGAAATTTTTTTTTGGGGGGGTGGGGTACTGGGGTTTTTGGGAGGAGTATCTTATATGATATGTACAAAGGAGTATCTTATATGATATGTACAACACCACAGGAATTTGCACTTGAAAATTCCAACCTTGGATCGAACGGGATTCAAACCTTGGTGGTCTGGACAGAAAACTAGCAGCTGAGCCTCTGCACTAATCATGCCCCGTACTCTTCATATAATGAGTCTAAATCGGAAATAGTATGGACCAGGGTATATTTTTGTATACGCAAGGGTGAGTGATTTCTGATTCTGCTGTGTTACTATTTCAATTTAAACATTGAACATTAACATTTCTAGAACATTATTTCTATTATATTACAAACATGTCCATATCTTCTATTGAAAGGGTGGCTGGCTCTATGGCTGAATGGTTAGCGTGTTGGAGTTTGGTCGCAGGGGTCCCGAGTTCGATTCCCTGCAGGGTCGGGAATTTTAACCATCATTGGTTAATTCTGCTGGCACGGGGGCCGGGTGCATGTGTCGTCTTCATCATCTTTTCATCCTCATCACGACACGCAGGTCGCCTACAGGCATCAAATCAAAAGACCTGCACCTAGTGAGCCGAACATGTCCTCAGACACTCCCGGCACTAAAAGCCATACGCCATTTCATTTGAGTCGTCCAGTTGCAAAACCTGTTATGTGAAGCAAGCAAATTTTTCAGGAAGCACAAAAAAACAGTTACTTGTTGTGCAACAAAGATAGGAGGTTGAAATTTTGTAATTAAACTGTAAACATTCATCTTCATCATACTGCAAAATCTCCACAAACTATAACTTATAAAAACTATGTTATTTGCAAAAAACATTTGGACATAAGTTTTACAGCAGTTTTATGGAGATAAAGGTTTTTGCAGCATTATATGGAACAGAGTGTGCAGATTTATATTGAACATGTTTTATTAGCTATGTTTGAAAGTATTGCACTATGAAAATAGCATGAATGGAAATAATTTTAAGGTTAGGATATAATCTGTTTTGATATCTAATCCCTGCTCTTTGATTTTATGATTACGTCAAAAAAAATTATTAATTCAAAACTTTTTATAAGTTCTTTAACATTTCAGACATTAACAATCCGTTATTGCCTTCAACAAAATCTGCCACATCAGTGTCATAGTCTGGCATTTCAGTGTTTAAAGTTTGCTGCTGGTCAAACAGTGTCTTGAAGAATGTGAGGTCATCACTCCTTATCCTTCTTTCCCGTAATGTTTGGTCAGCAATGTGATCAGGTTGTTGAGCTTTTCTTTCTTAAGAGAAACTCCTTCCTCCACTGCATAGTAGCAGAAACAGTTTTCCATGCTTCAATATGCTTTTTGCTTCACTACAATTTCTGTTATAGTTTACTTCACCTCTTATCACACAGTTGCCTGATTTTGTTTGTTTAAGTATGATCCTCTTACAAGGTTAAGTTTGAAATGCCAATTACCTGGTTCCTTCAGTGTGTGAGACACTGCCTATTTCCAGTCCATCACAGAACAGCTGTTTCCCAACCGAATCACAGTTGCATGAGATTCAAAGATGTTAACATACTCTTGATCCATAAGAAATGTTGTATGTTTCTTAACATCGGCCTTGATTCGTCCAAAAACCCTATCAGGAGGGATAAATGAGTGCCCTACCACAGGAAACAGCAGAGTTATCCTTTTTTAATTGAAGGAGGAGCATCCTCAGCCAAGAACTTGCCAAGCATTCCAATTATGATTTTATTTTTGTTCTGACTTCCGCAACCATCGGCGACCAGTTTGGTGGAATGGTAATTTACCAGGTCGGTAGATGTTAATCTGTGGTAAAGTGCAGATGCAATTTCGTTTGAACCCTTCCAGAATAAATTCTCAAGCCATACATAGGCAAAAGTTTTGTTTTTCCCCTGAGGATCTTTAGAACCTCTTCCCCTCACAAATAATGAAGTTGTAAATCTATAGCTGTCATAAAAAGTACCCCACCTGGTCAGGAATTTTGGGAATTGTATTATTATTTTGGCAATCGAAACAGAAAGTTATTTCTCCATCAAGTTTCTGCTGCACATGCTCATAGAATGCATCTGCTTGCCTCTGATGAACATTTAGATCATCATTTAAGTTTTTCATCAAATCTGCATTAGAAGATATTAGAATCATTCCGTATTGACGTTTTTCATTTTACAATGGCGAAAAATGAGAGTATCCTCCTATTCAAAACAACGGAATATATGATGTATTGAATAGGAGGATACTCTCATTTTTCGCCATTGTAAAGTAAATCTGCATTAGTGCAAGATTTGATGCGTTCTGAAAAGGAGAGGCACGTCGATTAACAATCAATGGCAGGCGACCCAAAACCAATGTTATAGTCATTATCAAAAATTTTACGAAAATAATCGTACTTTACATATAAACTTTCACCATCTGACTCTTGATATTGTAGCCCTTGAGCTTTAATTCTTAACTTACTGGGAAGATACTGTCGAGTTATGTTCTTGCTGCGGCAATAATGTATTAAACAGAACAAATTAAAACTAAATCCTTTAGAAAGTGGGACAAAGCGACTTTTGCAGCAGTCTTTCTCTGATCTTTGCATTTTAAGTTGGGACATAACGAGTTTTGCAAATCTTTAGTCATCTGGGACATAACGAGCTTTGCTGCATAACTCTCGCTGGACGTAATGACTTCTGCACCAGTTCCAGTTAGACTTTGCTCACGTATTACATTACTGGAATGTGTATTTTGATGAGCTGCATACAATAGCGGTGAGAACTCATTTTGAGAAGAAATGGACATAACGGGTTTTGTAACTGGACAGCTCATTTCATTTCATTGAAAGGGTACGTTATTTCAGAAAGTAATATGAGATTGACACAGTTTCTTCTTCTCTCCCTGAATGGGTAACTTAGGAACGTGCGAAACAAAATTTTCTACCCTTTCTCGTAGCCCATTATTCGTTCATATGCAGTGAGTGATTGTGTTTTCGTAGCATTGACCCTGCATGTTGGAGAGTCATCTTTTCTTCCTGGAAACCCTGTATATGTGAGTGCCCTTTTTGATTTCATTCCAGTCATGTGTATTTGGTGATCCTAGTTGCTTCAGATCTTGTACTCTTTGTTTATACAAAGTCAGCTGGGTAGCTTTGTTCTTGAACAATATGTGGATTTTCAGAGTTACTCTGAGTCTATTCTTTCTAAGTGCCCTAAGAATTGAATTATTCACATGGCTTATATTAGAAAAACTATATTTATTGTAATCATTTTTGGGAAAAGAGCAAGAAAAAAGTAATTGTCTTGAATTATCGTTACTACCGGGCGAGGTGGCCGTGTGGTTAGGGGCGCGCAGCTGTAAGCTCGCATCCGGGAGATAGTGGGTTCAGATCCCACTGTCGGCAGCCCTGAAGATGGTTTTCCATGGTTTCCCCATTTTCACACCAGGCAAATGCTGGGGCTGTACCTTAATTAAGGCCACGGCTGCTTCCTTCCCATTCCTAGGCCTTTCCTGTTCCATCGTCGCCATAAGACCTATCTATGTCAGTGCGACGTAAAGCAAATAGCAGAAAGAAAATTATAGTTACTTGAAAATTATTTTACTCACAATCGAATCAGTCATTTAAGAAAGGCCACATGTCAAGAAATGTAACTTTTCAGGAGGAACTAAAAAACTGATTTAAAAACCAGGCTTGCCATTTACGTTAAATTTAAGTGCTTTAACCGTTAGAGTTCATGGTTATGGCTAGGTAACTTGATAAAATATGGAGTAAAGATTCGGAACTTTACTTAAATTGGCAGATAAATATAATGGATATTTGCCCTTTCTATAATGATGGCTGAATGTATAACGTGTAGTATGAGAGAAAAACAGTTTTGCAGCAAAACACACATCATTACCCATGTAAGTTCTACAACAGTGATCTTTTAAATGAGGAGTCAGTCAAAATCATTGTCAGTCACACAAACAATTGCCCACGCAAGTATTTCTTTGAAAAAGTCTTTGCGCTCCCCTGAATTGTACATTTCTAGACACTTTAGGTCATCCATGTAATTCCTGTTGATAGGAATTGGTTCTTCGTAGACTTGTTCATTTCGAAACTGGACACTACTGTGCAGCTGCAAAGAGAAGGTGTCTTCAGTTAGGCTACTGATTAAATGTTTTGTCTACGGTTCCTGGATCATTGGCAGAGTAAACTAACTGCATGAATGATGCTGGCTGGAAATGAATTTTCAAACTACTAGACACTTCCCTTCCTCAAGATTCATCTGACAGTTCTTTCCTCTTATGAAACTTCGGCCACCATGCCATGAAGTTCACGATAAATGCCCTTTCCTAAATGAGTTCCAAACAGCACACAATATAACTTTAGATATCAGCATCAGAATTTTTTTGCTATTTGCTTTACATCGCACCGACACAGATAGGTCTTATGGCGACGAAGCATGAGAAAGAGGGAGAAAAAAATATGTAGAAAGTTTTGAAATGTGGTGTTGGAAGAGAATAGAGAAGATCGAGTCGACAGAGCGGGTGACAAACGAAGATGTACTGAGAAGAGTAGGAGAGAAGAAAACTGTTCTGAATACAATTCTCCAGAGGAAGGCCAACTGGATCGGACACATACTGAGACACGAGGGGCTCATACACGACGTCATTGAAGGGAAGATCAGAGGAACTGCAGGATGAGGAAGAAGAAGAATAATTCAACATCTGGATGACATGAAAGATGGGAGCAAATACAGCAGACTGAAAAGAAAAGAGCTGAAAACAGGGAACATTGGCGTCAGAAATTCTCCATACAAAGACACAGACCTGCCACTAGGCAGAGTACTATATTATTATAATACTGGCCGGATACGTGCCGTTTCCTCTGTGAGAAGGTGCCCCAAGACAGGTACAGTGTTAATCTGCAATTTTAAAAGATTGACAATTTGGACATCTACCCTTTCTTATCAATAACGAATTACTTTTTCAACAGGTAATCACTTCACAGAATGCCAATCATAAGGATTTCTTTTTTTAGGAAGGGGGCTGGAATGATGCCAGAGGAGGATATTACTTCATTTTGTTTTGTTTTTAACATAAAGACTTTGTCTATCATTACTGAGACTAAGTATGTTACCTACCTTAGAACTTTCGAAAAATAAATTTTCCTATAAATGTTTTTTTGATTGCGACTTTGCATTTCAAATAATTTGCCATTTACTTGACAAAGTAATTGGTTCCTAAAATACCGGGCGAGTTGGCCGTGCGCGTAGAGGCGCGTGGCTGTGAGCTTGCATCCGGGAGATAGTAGGTTCGAATCCCACTATCGGCAGCCCTGAAGATGGTTTTCCGTGGTTTCCCATTTTCACACCAGGCAAATGCTGGGGCTGTACCTTAATTAAGGCCACGGCCGCTTCCTTCCAACTCCTAGGCCTTTCCTATCCCATCGTCGCCATAAGACCTATCTGTGTCGGTGCGACGTAAAGCCCCTAGCAAAAAAAAAAAAAAAAAAAAAAAAAATTCCTAAAATTCTCATCGCTAATCCTGGACCTCTTTCAGGAAAATATACATCTTTTCAGCAAATGAAAGGAGCACATGAGGGAATACCTTTGTTTAATTTTAAGAATATCCCCAGCAATGATGAATATTGTAGGGTAAATCCGATCTCGTTGGAAGTACTGGAGAGGTAAGAGAGTATCTGATACCAATATAGTTACCAAGCTTGATAGCTGCAGTTGCTTAAGTGCAGCCAGTATCCAGTATTCGGGAGATAGTAGGTTCGAACCCTACTGTCGGCAGCCCTGAAAATGGTTTTCCGTGGTTTCCCATTTTCACACCAGCAAATGCTGGAGCTGTACCTTAATTAAGGCCATGGCCGCTTCCTTCCCACTCCTAGCCCTTTCCGGTCCCATCGTCGCCATAAGACCTATCTGTGTCGGTGCGACGTTAAGCAACTATAAATGCTTACAATATAGTGATAGTAGAACCACAACAGACATTAGTCACAGTAACGTGAGAAAGACCACTTGTAGCAGCAGTCAAAGGGAAGCTTCACTCATTCCACTACCTCGAAAGAATCATAAACAGCTACTCAAGATTTGGATAGAAGCCCCCCTTTTAACTACAACTACATTAATACAATCTGCTACCGATGGATATTCAAGTCGCAATAAACAAGAACTAATTATTCTAATACTTTCACTGATCAAATCACCAAACTGCAGCAAGCTTCGAAAATTCTAGAAGCTGGTCTCCAACGGTTCCAAGATTTTAATTTTTAGAATATCATTTCGACTCAAATTACACATGGAGTCAAATCATAGTTGTTTTTAAATAATTGCATTGGAGATCACAATCATTAACCAAATTCTCAATATCAGAATTTACTGTGTTCCAGAAATCAATGGATTTTAGAAAAAATGTCTCCTATATTTTAACCTTCAGTTTATATTTATGACTCAAATTTAAAGCCATATTACAGTTGATTCAATCAACCACAGCATTGTGAAAACAATTTTAGCCAAATTTTTACATTGTAGTTACTATGTTTTGGACGTCAATATATTTTAGAATTAAGGGTTACTCCAATTCAACATTGTAATTCATATTGTCATACTTTTAATGTGTACACAATTCCTGTGTTTTTTACATATTATTACTAAACATGGATTTATACTCAAGCAAAAATTTGTAAAAACAATCCAATTATGACAGGTCTTAACCTTGAGACAATTATGTAGGCTGAAGATGCTTGTAAATAAAGCAAAACATGTCCCTGTAAATTCGTGTTGTAGTATTATGAACTAGCGACACAAAACCAATTTGTATTGAATAGGTGGATTAAAATAATCACTATATTGTAAGCATTTATAACAAATTTCAATATGGGTCTAATCATGAGATTAGTTACATGTAATAAGTAAAGCAACTAGCAAAAAAAAAAATATATATATAATATAGTTGGTCCGTTATTGGATATTATAACACTGGAAACCGGGAATGAGTTAGCTGGAAAATTTATAACTATATTGGTATTATAAATCTACTCATTCGGAACAAATATTTCAGGTTCCCTATGGGAATCAACATCTTCATCAAGAAAATATCTCTCGAGCACTGATGATGCTACTGGTTCTGCTGTAGGGGAGGAGGGGTTACCCGGGCAGGGCGTGGTGGGCCCCTTTAATCATGAAGTTTATTTCATGCAAACACATTTTGTGTCACTAATTTCATGACATATAACAATAAGAGCTGTCCTGGCATTTGCCTCACTGCAGGAGAATGGAAAAGTACAGAAAACTCTTCTCAGAGCAACCGACGGCGGGAGCCAGCCCTTCCGCCTCCTTAATACAGAACTGCAAGGCCAGCCAGAACTAGCCGCTGTTAAGTTGAAGTGTAATGGTTACAATTTCATTTCAAGAAGTAAATTACGAGTAAAAAATTACATTTTGTAAAATGTAACTAGTACAAGTAAAAAATTACCAAAAGAGTATTTGTTGCATGTCTTTCATCATCTTCTTAGCGTTTGCCCCACAATGGAGCAGGGTCACTGTTTTGCAAGCCAATCTTCACTTTGTTTTATTAAGCGCATCATTTGAAACAAGACGAACATAACGCAAATCTTGTTGATGGTGATCAAGCCAGCGTTTCTTGGGCCGATCACAAGGCCTATTTCTAGATGGTGTGATGTGAAGTGCTGTCTGTACAACAGATGAACCTTCTCTACGCATTACGTGGCCATACCACCGAAGTCGGGATTTCATAATGTGACTCCTATTACTATTGCAGGTGAAAATATTACTAATTCCTAGTTGTCAATTCTTTTTAAATTGCTTTCCTCTGGAACAGTATCTCCTGTCATTTTTTTACGGTCTTTAGTCTGGTGTAGTAGTGATGATGCGTTCTCTCTTGTTCACGCACTCGAGGAGGTGGAGGAGCAGAACTTCCTTGTTGTTATCTTCAGCTTCAAGGAATCTGGATTAATTCATTTCGACAATTACTTATAAATGTATACATTTTTAAAATTTATAAATTGACCTTTTTTTCATGAACTTTTTAAGAAAAGAATAATCATTAGGACATATCTCTATGGATTATTATAAAAGTATTTCCTTGACAACTGCTTTCAGTTGCAGAAAGAATTTATGTAATTTCTCTTAAGTATTTTGTTATTTTCTTATGTTAATTTTAAGGACACTTCCTCTAAAACATTGATACTTTCTCAATATATGAATGTTTCATCTAAACAGTGTTATGTGGCTGAAGATGTTGATAATATACGAAACATGTACCACTTTTAATCAATAAGTTGCCTTAAGCAATTTAGTGTATCGACAAGGTGGAAAATAAAAAATATACCTAGTTGTGAATCCCTTTTGAATATCATTCCACTGGCTTGTTGTGTCAGGTGCCTGAATTTATTATTACAACTTCCCCCATGCGGAGGCTGCCACAAGGACAAAGTATGTCGACTACACAGTATTTTGTCTTCTAAGTTACTGTTGACTTTGCTAGTGTGCCAGGTAGAAGATTCCCCAAAGGCTCAGGAATAGATTTGCAATACGGTTCGTCAGATGTTATATAGATGATTGCGGAGTATGGTCACTGAACCTCGTATTGCGGCGATAGCGATGTCGTGGAGTCGTGTCCGGCTGAGACCGAGAGAATCCCATAGCTGTACAAGAAATTTAGGGATTGTGCCTCGAGCTCCGATCATGAGTCCATGGACGGAAATATAACGGAAGTATAATATTAATGGATAATGAAAATTATACGCTCAACTAGCCAACTAATTGTAATATTTATTATGCATTTCTTTGCAGACCTACCGTTAGGCATTCAAACCAGAGTGTTAAACATATTTTTAAACAAAAGTCATGTTTACTTGCACTCTGATAATCCTGTGCATAACCATAGGTCTACAAATATTTTTCTCAATTATTTAATTGAGAAATTATTGTAGGTGAATATTGTTTTCAGGATATTCCGCAGCGATCAATGTGGGAAGGTGAACGATATTCAAATAGTGACACCGAGAACATGGCTGAACAGGGAGCATCACAAGTAGTGGAATCACCTGTACAGTCTGCGTCTACTACATCTTCGTCATCGACAAAGCGCGCATCCACAAACGTGGATTCACCACAACACGCAAAGGAGTTTAAAAGACTGTCAGTTAAATGCAAACCGACTAGATTTGAAAGTGCAGTAAATAAATTGCAATCAGTAGCAGAATTAACCACTAATGACACAGAAAACCAATATGACAAATTTGCTAAGCATATTGCGTCCCAGTTGTGAGAGCTCCCTCTCCTCCACATAGTTTAGATGTTCTCTCCAAATCATTGGTTGGCATCTGCCCTTTACAACACGATGCTTAGATGCCAATAAGAATACAAATCGCTGTGCACAGTATATTACATATTGCATTTCGTTCCACATATTTCATATTCTCATGTATAGCATTTCATTTCTCAATATGTTTTCCATTCTAAATGATTGTACAATTATTTGTAGTGCATATTCTTTTTTGACAAATAGTTTTACAGTACTCTTTCCATTACTATTGTTTAATGTTAGTTGTATGGATTCTAATTCTACTGTACTGAATATATGTACTTTTAGTTTATGAAAAGTAAGGTGTTAATTTTGAACGCAAGCAGCGCAAAATAAATAATATCAGTTAATAAAATATGTTGTTAGTTAATACCGTACTTGTAATGATGTTTGTCCATAAAAAGTGAAAACCATAATTAGTAGCTATGCTTAGTGTATGCTATGATTACAATAAAAGAAAGAATTACCGACAGGACATTATTGATAAAAATACTTATAACTTAAGGCTGAATAAAAACTTAATGATGCTTACCTTCATAAATGGTTGGAGAACTTCAAAAATAGCAGCAAGAACTACAGGTAAAAACACCAAGATTGAATTGTGCAGCACTCTATACAACAAAGCTAGAGATCTAAAACTCTCTCTCCAGTTGTGCGATACCGTAAGGTTTTTTCCAGTTTTATTTTACATGGAATCGCCCGTCTCATTTTAGTATCTTGTTTTTTAGTCAGCAGTTCTACTAATTCCAGCAATTCTTGGAATTTAGGAGGTGACATTCGTAAAACATTTCTGTATGTTTCTAGGTTCTCTTCTTTTAACTCTTGGAAAAGTCTTGAAGATGCTCCTAACTCTTCCCTTCTTTAAATCCAAGGTCTACTCCACCATCGTCTCTCCTTGTGGTGACAAAGCATTTCCAAACAAAGCTCCATCACAGCCATCCTTAATAACCGCCTAATTTCTCGTTTATGTGGACCCGCAGATGACATGTTGACTAGAACTAAAAAGCCGCTGCTTGTGCTGGGTGTGTGCGACCGGGTTGCCAGCCACTGCCTGCTGGTGCTACTGCCTCGTGTGACCCACGCTTAACTTTTTGTTACACCTTGTAGTTATTAAAAATAAAAGGAGAGAATTAGTACACTGTGTAAGTTCCTTCCTTGTACACTTTTCTCAGAAACAATTATGATGTCCAACCCCTGTCCCGTTTCTCTACAGGGTCGAGTATGAGGTGAGATGAATCTTTGTAGCGAGCTTTTATAACTGGATGCCCTTCCTGACATCATCATCATCAGAGGAGTTAATGAGATGAAGTGAATGACGTGATGCATGATAGCAGAAATGGAGAGGATGAAACCCAGTGCCAGCATATACCAGGTGTATGCATATCTTTTCTGGTCTCGCTAGGAGATGGCGCCACCGAACAGTACCCAGCATATGAATTTGACACATACGTTAGTTTGTTCTTCTGACATTCACCTACCAACACACACAAGTTGAGTCCACCAAACACTAGCGTCTGTGTTGTATCGTTCAGTGATCATGTCGACGTTCGTGCCTGAAAAAGAACATTTGCAGCATGCATTGCTTTTTCTTATTTAATCAAAAGAATTAGGCTGTAGAAAGTCATCATTTGCTGGTAGAAACATAAGAGAACACACTCCATTGAATAGAATATGTGAGACATGGTTCTGACAATTTAAATGTGGTAATTTCAATGTGAAAGACAGTGCGCACTCTGGTAGACCACAAAAGTGCAAAGACTTTTGAAGCCCAGCAAAACCGTTAATGCACAACGCTATCGCCAACAAATCATGAATTTAAATCAAGCATTGATCGGAAGACGTCCGGAATGGGCCAGAAGACATGGCAAATTGATTTTGTTACACGACAATGCACCGTCTCACACAGCAAAACCAGTGAAAGACACCTTGTAATCACTTGGATGGGACACCCTACCACCGTACTGTCCCGACTTGACCCCATCTCACCATCACTTCTTCGCATCAATGGGGCTTGCGATCGCAGAGCAGCACTTCAGCAATTTTGACGAAGTTCAAAAATGGCTCGACAAATGGTTTTCCGCAAAAGGCAAGCAGATTTTCTGGCATGGTATTCATAACTTACCTGAAAGATGGGCAAAGTGTGTAGAAACTGATGACCAATATTTTGAATAAACAAAAAATTAATTTCCTTTAAAAATTGAATGTTTTCTTTAGCACAAAAACTGGCAAAAACTTATGCATACACCTGGTAGCCTACTTCTGTCGAATAGCACCAGGAGGTTTGCTCAAGGCTTAATGTTTCCATCTGATGACGAATCACAATCAACAGCGTCAAATGACCTCGCTCCAAATGAACCCTGCGGAGAGGTTTGGAATTGAATCCAAGCTTTTGGTGGAACTGTAGTAAGCAGTCTGGCCCATGCTGACGACTTGTGCCGAAAGCCTGCAGTCTAATATCTTGGAACTTGAAAATAAGTGCAATGAGTATGATATGAAAATTAGCCTCTCGAAGACTAAATTGATGTCAGTAGGTAAGAAATTCAACAGAATTGAATGTCAGATTGGTGATACAAAGCTGGAACAGGTAGAAAATTTTAAGTATTTAGGTTGTGTGTTCTCCCAGGATGGTAATATAGTAAGTGAGATTGAATCAAGGTGTAATAAAGCTAATGCGGTGAGCTCGCAGTTGCGAACAACAGTGTTCTGTAAGAAGGAAGTCATCTCCCGGACGAAACTATCTTTACATCGGTCTGTTTTCAGACCAACTTTGCTTTACGGGAGCAAAAGCTGGGTGGACTCAGGATATCTTACTCACAAGTTAGAAGTAACAGACATGAAAGTAGCAAGAATGATCGCTGGTACAAAACAGGTGGGAACAATGGCAGGAGGGTACTCAGAATGAGGAGATGAAGGCTAAGTTGGGAATGAACTTGATGGATGAAGCTGTACGCATAAACCGGCTTTGGTGCTGGGGTTATGTGAGACGAATGGAGGAGGATGGGTTACTTAGGAGAATAATGGACTGTGTTATTGAGGCTAAGAGGAGTAGAGTGAGACCAAGACAACAATGGTTAGACTCAGTTTCTAATGATTTAAAGATAAGAGGTATAAAACTAAATGAGGCCACAGCACTAGTTGCTAATAGAGGATTGTGGCCACGTTAGTAAGTTCACAGAGGCTTGCAGACTGAACACTGAAAGGCATAAATGTTGGTCAGTTTGGTGAAAAATAATTGTGGCTAAAATTGAAAGCTGGACCCCCTGTGGGTGGGGGACGCACATGTAGAATACACCCGTGGTATCCCCTGCCTGTCGTAAGAGGCGACTAACAGGGGCCCAAGGGGCTCTCAACTGGGAGTGTGGATTGGCAACCACGGGGCCCTTAGCTGAGTCTTGGCATTGCTTCCACTTACTTATGCCAGGCTCCTCACTTTCGTCTATCCTGTCCGACCTCCCTTAGTCAACTCTTGTTCTTTTCTGACCCCGACGGTATTAGAGCATTCGAGGCCTAAGGAGTCTTTCATTTTCACGCCCTTCGTGGCCCTTGCCTTACTTCGTCCGTTACTTCATATTTTGAAGTGACGGATCCCTTCTTTCTTCTTCTTTTCTCTCTCTCTTTACCCCCTGTGGGTGGGGGACGCAGACGAATAATACACTCACGGTATCCCCTGCCTGTCTTCAGAGGCGACTAAAAGGGGCAACCAAGGGTTGATTGAATTAGAACCATGAAACTACTTTTGATTAGCCCATCACACGGGGAACACCATGGGTTGCCTTTACTTGCGAGTAGTACAACTATATTAGGTATGAAATAGGTTTGTGATTAGTAGCAGTAAAGTGGCTGGTCTGTGGGTTTCCAGTACCCGTGCATCGTACCCATGTGAGCTACACCGTGGGTCTGCATTGCTTGTGATTAGGACCCACTATGTGAGGAACACCACGAGATAGTACGAGTCCCTGTGGTTAGTACACCTAGGTGAGGAACCTTATTGGTTTGCGTTGGCTATGAGTGGCGCCATTGTGTGAGTAGTACCATCTTGTGTGGAACACCGTGAGTCTTTGCTACTTTTGATTAGTACCCCACCATGACAGATACCATGGTTCTACTTTATTTGCGACATGTACAATTCTGAGGGGCCTTAGACCTGGATTTTGGACCCCTTTAGACATCAAGCATCCTCAATTCAGGATTGTGCTTTATAAGTGGTCCCTTGGTCAGTCATACTATTATTTATGATATTTTTTGAGTCTAATCCACTGTTTTTTTGTTTGCTTGTTTTTTTGGGGGGTTCATGTCCATCCATTCATTCTTTATGACTTTTTTTTGGGTCAGTGGATGATTTTGAATTTTTTGTTGTCTTTTCATTTCGTACCATTAGGGGCCGATGACCTCGATGTTAGGCCCCTTTAAACTACAAGCATCATCATCATCATCAAAATTGAAAGCATTGAATTTCTTCTTTCTTAATGTTGCCATTGATGCTTTCACGGTCCGTACTTATAGACACGATACTGTATAGGCTTTTGGGCTTATGCCGTGTCAAGAAAATAAGGTGAAATTCTTTACGTTTCGCAGAGAACTGTGCTCTGCTTCATCAGAAGAAAATCTCGACTGTCCACGAGAAAAGCTTCTTAAACAATGAGATTTTGAAATTTAGACGTTACAACAGATGTGTAAATGGCACGTTCATTCGTCAACAGACGGCTCCCCAGACATGGCACAGCACTAGCGTTTGAAGCGGAAGCTGACCGAACTATCAGAATCAGTCTAAGAGGGTCATATTGACATTGACACAAGCCTGGAATGAAACATCTGACAATGAGGAATGTACGAACTTGGTGAACACCGAGACGAAATAACAATAGTGAAGGGACAGGGAAGGGAACTACCTACATAAATCCTTAATGGCTGGCAACCAGATGTTACTTGATTGATAGCCAGTGTCTTTCTTGTCATGAAATTATTCCATTTAATTCAAACAATTTATCACTTTAATAATGTTTCATCTGCAAGACAGCAGAAATGGGTGTGGCATCTGTTTTGCTTTCATTTTCTCACCAATTATAATTTTCTATATCATTCCCATTTTTCTCCTATAATATTCTGCCAATTGTAAAAAAATGTGTATGGTATATGGATCACAGCTATATTAGGAAACATGTGTATGGGATTTCCAATTGCAGAATTTTTCAAGTAGTAGGGATCTTTATATCCAAAATATTAGAACATAAATATTACACAAACTTTAGTACAATATACAGTATCTCCTTACATAAATTATATACAGAAAAATCAGTACAAAGTGCTTTTTAAAGAAGTATTTATCTACTTAATTCTGAATTCCCATTTACATCTCAAGTAAATTTCACAAAACAAATAGAATTAAACATTTCAAAAAATATTTTCAATTTTTTTTTTTGAAAATTATTAATTGTATATAAAATACAGTCTATCTTAAACCAGAAAGGAGGTCAGATGTGCCGTGCGGTGTGTGCTGGCTGAGTGGAGTGGGGGAGCGGTTGGGTCAAGTGGAGTGTGTGGAGGAAACTCGGAAGGTGATCGGTATCGAGCAGTACAGGGTCACTATCGGGTGATGGCAGGGAAGAATGAGAAAGGGAACGAATAATAAAAAAGAATGTAAGGTAGAGATGGCAGTGATGGAGAAGATGCTTCTTGTGGCAATGGTGGTTACTGTGCTGCTGGTTATTGGAGGAGTGGAGGTAAATCCGGGGCCACAGAGTAGTAGCAACATGAGTGTGGGAAGACATTGAAATTATAAGGAAGGTGGTAAAGGAGGTAGTGGAGGAGTTATGCACGTTCGAGCAGCTAAAATAGTTGCTACAGGAGCATGAAAAGATGAGACAGTGGATCCAGGAATACATGAGAGATGCTAAAGCGAAGATGGAGGACAGCTAGAGAGAGATCTGTTATCACTAAAGGAAAGAATAAAAATATGGAAGAGCGGGTGGTAAATTTGAAGAAAGAAATAGCAGTCTGCAATCAGGACTGCAAGAAGAAATCCATATTTATTTATGGGGTGGAGGAAGACAAGGCAGAAATGAAAGTAGACTTTATCTACAAAGTGGTGGATGCCATTGAACAGAAAATGAAAATCAACTTTAGTGAGGTCCACATAGACAATATGGAGAGGATGGGCAAGGTGAGAGGGTGCAGACCCATAAAAGTGTCACTGCTATCTTCATTGATGGCAGATATAGTGATAAGGAATGCTGGTAATCTATGGAGTGAGAAAATTTGGATCAAGAGGGATTTGGGGAGAGAGGAGATAATGAATTTCAAAATTTTGAAGAAACATTTAGTGAGGGCAAAACTGCAGGGGTTGAGAGCGTATATTAGGGGCCAGATACTGGTGGTGAGCCATTGGAACATTGGAACAGAGCTTGCAGCAAGAAGAAATCGGCAGGGCAGGGGAGGGTGCGCATACTATCTTTGAAGCGATCGTAGAAGGAGCCAGGGAAGCAGCAAATGAGATGAGGAGGGAGACCAGGCCAATAGTTAAGGAGTTGAGGATGGAGGACAGTGTGAGATAAGAAAGGAAGATACAGGGAGTGAATGTTGGGGGGGGGGCACAAGAAATGGCAAGTGCCCATAAACGAAGTGAAAATGTTGCTTTGAGGGATGAAGCAGAAGCAATAGTTCATCATCATCATCATCATCATCATTTCCCTTTATCCAGCTGTAGCCGGGTAGGGGCAAATATGGTTCCTCTCCACTTTCTTCGGTCTTTCCACCACTCCTCCTCCAACACTGTGTCCCAGTCCAGGTTTCTTTCTATAATAGGTAGCAGGTAGGGACCCTCTTCGGAGGCAGCCCTACCCAGGGAGTGGCGCCCCTGCCTATGTGAGTCCCAGAGCATACTGACCCGGTGTGTAACATCTGGTATGGGTCCCAGCTCAGGGTTACGAGTGAAGACCTCAACGGCATCTACGGCGGAGAAGGTGGACTTCGGTACGGCGGAGATGGCGGAAGGGGCATACCCGTAGCGTCTGTACTCCAGAGGAGCGGCTACGAAAGGCGTCTGTCTCCATGTTTGGGGTGGCCTAATTTTGAACCTGGCAGTAGGTATAAAATGCCTTTGGGTGTGGCGAGCCCATCGTAACAATAGCCTATATGGACAAAGCAGATATGGTGCCTCGGAAAAAGAAGCAATAGTTGTCTTGGCTAAATGGAGAAGCTTGAGCCTAAAGGAGATGTGGGGTAAGAAGGGTAAATCGGACGAAGGCATAGTGGCAGGAAGTAAAAAGCAAGCAGCAGTAGTAAGTAAATTGTTTAAGTGCATGAGAATAGTGTAGTGTGTGTGTTATTTGTAACTGAGGTAAGAGTGATTAAGTAGTTAAATTAATATGTGGTGAAGTGTGTATATTAATTGCTGTCATTGTATTTGAAATGTATAGTGAGCTTAATTGGTGTCAAACGTATCGAAAATGCATTAGAGTGATCAGAGTTACTATGCTGGAATGATTTATTTATTTATTTATTTATTTATTTATTTATTTATTTATTTATTGTCTTGTTTTATATGGCGGGACTCAGGCTATGAAGCCTGCTATTCTGTCCGACCATACATACACCTACATGAAGAGTTAAATATACACTAAATTATCTACAGTTTAATATCTTAAGGTAGCAATTAAATGTTTTAATTAATCTAAAACTTAACTATGATCTAATCCTACTATGTTATAAGAAATCATTATTATTTATTAACCAGGTTTGACAGAGTTTCTTAAAGCGGAGGTGGTTTGACACGCTCCTAATTTCAGCAGGTAGGGAATTCCAAATTCGGCTGGCGGCGACTATAAATGATCTACTGTAGCCAGTTGAGCGGTGAATGGGAATGCTTAGTACTGCGGTGGATGATGATCTGGTAGGAATACTAGAAGGTGATGCTAGGTAATGGAATTGTGTGGCAAGGTATTCAGGTGTGTTAAGGTTCAGTATACGATGTAACAGGGAAAGAGTGTGTAAATTTCGTCGCTCTCTTAAGCGTAGCCATGAAAGCCTAGCAAATGCGGGAGAAATATGGCTAAACCTTGGTATATCTGAAATAAATCGAACGCATGCGTTATGTGCCTTTTGGAGCTTGATGGAAAGTGAGGCATTCAGGTTACTGTATACTACGTCACAGTAGTCGAATATTGGCATTACCATACTTTGGATAAGCAGTTTTCTTACATTTTGGGGGAGTAAATCTCTGAGTTTTTTAAGGGAATGTAAGGAATAAAACACTCGCTGACATATACCTGTTACATGATCGTTCCAACTAAGGTTTTTATCCATTATCATGAATTTAAATGGTATTGGAAGGCTGTAATTAATATGAGGTGGGTATTTGGTTAGCAAGTAAGGAAGAGAGTGATTGTAAAAAATGGTTAGGTGATAAGGGTAAAGGTCAATGGTAAAATGTGATGGCATAATTTAATATAGTGAGATGGTAAAATGTAGTGGCATAATTTAATATGGTGAGAGGCTTATGTGACTATAGTTGAGATGTTATGGTTGATAAATACAAGTAGTTTCAGGATAATTGTGATTCAATGATACTATGGTATGTTTGATGAGTTTGTAAATAATAACGAGGTTTCGTGGTTAAGTTGATGTGTGGAGATGGCTGGTATATGATCTTATGGACTAAGTCAATTGTTAGTAAATAAGGTAGTAGAGTGGCTGTAAAAATTGTGATGAGTTAAGGCTGGTGGATGAAAAAGGAGATAGTGATGTATGGTTGGTAAAGTATGGAATGGTAAGTGAGATGGTTTAATTTATTGTGTAGAGTGGTTTGAAATTTTAAAAGAGAATAAGTATGGTTGAGATTGAGGACGAAATAGATATGTGGTGAAAGAATAAGACCAGGTGGTATAAGTTGAGATGGCGGTTGACTGTGACTCGGTGATACGATGGTATGTTTGATGAATCTGTAAATAATAGTGAGGTATCATGAGTATGTGATTATGATTAGTATATGGTATGTAAATTATGAGAAGTGGTTGATGGACATAATGGTATTTGAGGAAGGAAGTTAATTGGGTGAAGATGATAGTATTGTGTGAAGGCCGCCAAGAGTGATTATAGACCAAACTAAACCAAACCCCATGGCACTACAGCCCTTGAAGGGCCTTGGCCTACCAAGCAACCGCTGCTCAGCCCGAAGGCTTGCAGATTACGAGGTATCGTGTGGTCAGCACAGCGAATCCTCTTGGCCATTATTCTTGGCTTTCTAGACTGGGCCGCTATCTCACCTTCAGATAGCTCCTCAATTCTAATCACGTAGGCTGTGGACCTCAAACCAGCCCTCAGGTCCAGGTAAAAATCTCTGACCTGGCCAGGAATCGAACCTGGGGCCTCCGGGTAAGAGGCAGGCACACTACCCCTACACCATGGGACCAGCAAGAGTGATTATAGGTATATGGTATATAAATTATGAGATGCGGTTGATGAACAAAACTGTGCTCGAGGGAGGAAGGTAATATGTGGAGATGGCTGGGACATGATATTATTGTGCATTGTGAGCAAGGAAAGTAATAGAGTGATTGTGAAATTGTGAGGAGATAAGGTTGGCGAATGAAAAGGGAGGCAGAGATGTATTGTTGGAGTAGTATGGAATAGTAAGTGTGATGGTTTAATTTCATGTGGAGATTGGCCTGAAATTTTGAATTAAAAAAAGTTTGGTTGAGAAGTATGATGTAATTGATATATGGTGGTATAATCTGAGGTGGAAGATGATTGTGAATCAGTGATACCATGGTAGGTTTGGTGAACTTGTAAATAATAGTGAGATATCATGGTTATGTTTGGTTGGTAAATCAAAATACTTGGAGTTGTAGCTAAATAATGGAGTTTAACAGTGGACACTAGTAATGAAACGTAAGGGGAATAATGGCACACTGGCACGACAATGGATGTAGCGTAAAAGCTAGGTTTGCAACTTAAGTAGAGCAGCAAGAGGTCAGCATTCAGGATGGATTGTGCTGAGTTGCGAGCCCATCCGGAAGTGATATGCAGTTTGTTTAAACCACAGATGCTGTCTGCCAATATTATTGTATTCTACACAGTAAATATGTTATTATTTTAGTTTCTTATTATCATACTGCCTTCTGCCATGGCCAAAAGACCACCAATAAGGGTTGATCCTGGGCCATACGACAGTGTTTATTTTGCCGCATTGCCATTTTATTATTGTTGTTGTTGTTGTTGTTATTATTATTATTATTATTATTATTATTATTATTATTATTATTATTATTATTATTATTATTTCTGGTTTTGGTCATATGTCTGCCTATCTGTTGGTATTCTTTTCCTTTTCTTTTGTGAGCTGTTTTAAGTCAGACTTGTTATTTTTTCTCCATTAATGGATCATATAATGTAGATCTGGAGGAAAAATAAAGAATCAAAAATCAAGTATATAAAATAAATTGTCATAATATCCCTACTTTTATTTAGGTGACATTCCCAGAAAGTATTATGAGAATCCATGCATTAGGTAAAAATACTTGGTTATCTTCAGACTGTCCCCTTAATAAAGAAAAGTGTTGAAAATAAAGATCGTGCAAGGGATCAGAAGGGTGAACACCGATGTGCAGTAGCAAAAATGTAAATAATAGGCATTAAAGCATTACAAAAGCTAGCAGAAAGCCAGCAAAATAAGTATAAGGAATGTAGTTTTTACCAATCTTGGACTTTGTAATTCCATAGGTAATCTATGAAAAATTTAAAGATGTCAGTTTCTGTAAAATATGTAAACAAATGTATACGGAGCAGCATCTTAAATTTTCTCATAAAATGAAAAAAACATTCATCGAGTCACGTTTTCACAATTGTCAAAAAAAAAAAAAAGGAGTTGGAAAGCTGAAAATACATGAAAATTAGGACTGTCACAGGGAAGCTGTAGGAAAATTTAGTGCTTTAACAGAAAACATAAACATTAGTTCTCAGCTTCCAAATGAAAAACTCAAGCAAATTAAAGAAAATCGCACTTGCCTCCTCAAAGTAATCTCTACATTATGTTACTTACAATACAAGGTATTTCAGTGTGTGAACACACAGATGATTACAACTTAGGTGTAAGGATCGTCACAAATTTGAAAAATGGTTGCAACATGATTCCTATAAATGGATATCTCACCTTACAAAATGAATTGCTGTCCATTTTGCATTACTCCTTACTTTGAAAACTGGTCACAGACATTAAAGCTGCAAAATATACTTCTACAATAGAGGACGAAACTATGGAGGTGTTAATGCAAAAACAATTCAGTATTTGTTTAGATTTGTTCTGGACTTTTTACAAATAAACAAATATTTCTTGAGAATTTACTGTACAGAGAACACTTCGTAACATTGTTGAGATCTTAAGGCACTTTGACTTACCCACATCTGACTGTTGAGGACAGAGTTATGATGGGGAAGCTGGCATAGCTGGTGTCTACAATGGAAGTGCAGGCTAAATTAATAGCACTTAAAATAAGGCTATGTTTGTGCACTACTCGACACATTCTCTAAATCTTGTATTACAGTATACCCTAAAAGGAATACTGAAATTTTGGAGTGTAATAGGAGTAGTGAAAGATTTAATCTACCTTGTCAAGGAATCTCCCAATAGGGTGTCCCTCTTCACTAATTTAAAACCTGAAGATAGTGATAAACAGTCTGAGAGACTAGTGCAAGCACTGTTTCTTCTTCCTAGCATTGTCCCGCTGGTACAGAGTCCGCTTGCTTGGTCATTAAACACAATTTTCTCCGGTTTCATGCGTCGGCAGGTTGTAGGCCAATGATTTTTTTCAGTCACCATTTATCCTTACCAAGCTGCTTCAGTCATCCTCTGGGGCATAGACTATCAACATCAAAATGGAGGACAGTGCCAAGCGCTGAACTTAGAGTATAGCCATACCATTGGAGCCATTTTTTTCTCATTTTATCCACTGTTGGAACGACACCCATTTGCTCTCGAATTGTGCTGTTTCAACATGGTTAATAAGGGAGTTGCCCATAGGTCCAATGGATCATTCTCATTTCCATGGGATCGAGCTTGATAGCTGCAGTTGATTAAGTGCGGCCAGTATCCAGTAATCGGGAGATAGTGGGTTCAAGCCCCTGAGGATAGTTTTCTGTGGTTTCCTATTTTCACACCAGGCAAATGCCGGGACTGTAACTTATTAAGCCCACGGCCGCTTCCTTCCACTTCCTAGGCCTTTCCTATCCCATCGTCACCATAAGACCTATCTGTGTCAGTGCGACGTAAAACAAATAGCATTTCCATGACAGGTAGTTGGTTTTCTCAAATGTCGTCAGATGGTTGACATTCGGCTCCATTCAGCGCAACTGGCTGAACTACTATCCTATGTATCGTGGATTTGAGACGAAAAATTTCAAGAGATCTTGAGAATGTTGTCAAATCAAATAAAAATCTCTTTATTTGCAAATGAGGTGTCTACTTCAGTGGCAAATGGTACACTAAAATACGTTATTGTCAAGCACTAAATATTAAATTAACAAGAGAAGAAAATTTTCCTATAATACAATATTATACAATTTACGCTAACAATGTTTTCTATTAAACACACAGCTCATCCTTAATAAATTTAATAAATTTATATTGTTTACAAAATTCTACTTATAATATCTCCTGTACTACTTACAAATATAGTCAACTGATATACAGTATGTGGAATTACTTCAAATGATACTGTACAACTTGTATAAGATTAATATTTACATTGCATTTATCTACTTAATTACTTTTTTTTTTAATCCGTTCTGGAACCTAAGTAGCATAACGACCTGCTGCGTCTTAACCAGAGCCCCTTTTGCCACCACTTTTCAGAGTTCCTGAAGGGCCTTCACAGCTACCGTAGCGGTCCCAGGGCCCTCGAAGTCCCCACTGTACTTCGCCTCTACAGGCAGTCCCCTACTTTGGCTGTCCAAACTCCTTAGACCAGGGGATGGAATTAATTTATTCACACACATTTTTTTAATTTACAATAACCTGCACTGGTCGAATGCCCTCTAACACTTCATTTATTTTCTCTGTTGCTGTTTATTCTCTTCTTGAATATCCGTACAGATTTTGGAAAAGGATCAAACACTACCCCTGGTAAACTGTTCCACTCCTTCACACCCTTCCCAATGAATGAAAATTTACCCCAATCACTTCTGCTAAAATTCCTTCTAATTTTATATTTGTGGTCAGTCCTGCCGATATAATTATTTTCCGACTGAAGCCTCTCAGGGATATCTCCCCTTGCTTCTTCTCCTGTATTGGCTCTATATAATCCTGTAAGTCTAGTTTTCTCCCTTCTCTTACTTAAAGTTTCCCACCCAAGTTCCTTTAACATTTCTGATACACTACTCTTTCTCCTGAAATCCCCTGTTACAAATCTTGCTGCTTTCCTCTGCACACTATCTATTTCTTTTATTAGGTATTCTTGGTGAGGATCCCAAACACTGTTTGCATATTCCAATAATGGACGAACCATACTCAAGTAACTTTTTTCTTTTAATTCTTTGTTGCATCCTTTAAGTAGCCTCATTATGACATGTAACGATCTGTTTGCTTTCCCAACAATGTCATCAACATGACCCTTCTAGTGCAAATTACTTTCAAATCTCACACCTAAGTATTTGCACTTGCCATCTTTTGGGATAACTACCTCATCCAAAGTATATTCAAATTCAGTTTTAAAGCTCCTGTTTGTAAAAGTTGTAACAGTTGATTTGCCTCCATTAACCTTCATATTATTTTCTTCAACCCATTGTTGGATACTTTCAAGGTCGCTTTGTAATTCTGAACAATCTTCAGTGTTCTTTATTTCCCTATAAACATTTTTTATAGTATGCGAATAGCAAACCACTAACCGTCTCCATTCTGTAAATACATGTCAATAAGTGACTAGGGCGTTCCTTTTTTTCATTTCTACCAAGGTCTATTTTGACGCAGTATAACATAATTATAATGGAAACACATTCTGGCACTAAGGCAGCGGTAAGTACACGAATGTGTAGGCTAAGTACAGAAACTGTTTGACTACATCATGTACATCATTATCACTCATAATTCACATTCAGTATCCACATGACTAGTGCTTGTGTTTACCGACATTAAAGTGATGAAGGAAATAATTCCTTTCAATGTTATAGAGTGTTCACGTCATAATTAGGTACTTTGGTATATGATGGTGCAATGTGTAATTGTGCCTAATCGTACGGGACAACTCTAAGTCAATGGCCAAAACGCATTGTAAGTCATGAATGTGGGATTGTTTTGAAGAGATGCTACATAACACAGCCCACTGTGTTTTTTGCTCCAAAGAAGTGAAATATGTCTGCAGAAATACTTCTGGGATGATCCGATACTTAAAAACACATACAGTATCACTGAAGAGGAATTATCACAGAAATCACTTCCGGTCCAGTCTGCATCACAAGAAGCTATCCTGTTGACAACAATTGCGATGTATCCAGGTAGGTGTACATCCTATCTACAGTTATTAACAGGGTTATTCAGCTAAGATGTCCACCTGCAATAACTCGTGATGCTGACATTCTGGCATTAAGGGGCTCATAGTTGAACATGCACTACTTTTCCAGGCTTTTGATAACACTTATCGGCACACGTGCTTCCACATGGGAATGTTATTTCACGCGATAACTGCTGATGTCATGCTTACACTCGTAGTTACTGGGATGTTGCACAGATCGCAGTAGAGGAAATCGGTCACGAGTGTCTCGAGAGCTTCGAGCGAGAGTATTGCCCATCACACCTGAAGATACTGCAAACGTCCTGCTAGATGGACAGTAACGTACCTTTTTTTTTTTTTTAATTTAAATCTAAGAATTTCATTTTTGTCCGTATTGAACTGAGAATGGAAGATAGGAAACTTAAAAGGGTCCACCTTTTCAATACAATAAATGTTATAGTTTATTTACAACATATATTTACACTTGGAACTAGTTTCGACGCTGTTTGGCGTCATCTTCAGCCAAAATGTGGGAAATAGGCTAGCATGTAGACATTTATATTACACAAGGCGTTACATTAAACAATACACATCTTACGAGGAGATAAAAACAGGGACGAATATAGAAAACAAATGAATCGTTGAGAAAGCAAAAGTTATACATATTAAAAATAACCTTAACCACACATCTTGCAGTGCGAAAATATTCGCCTTGAATGATTCCTGAATACAAAACGCACGCGCACACATTTCTGATGAGCCAGCAGGCAGGAAAAAGTAAAGTGAAACCTTAAGAGTTCTTCTGAGAAGAGTTCATCATTTTTTCTATGTTCCGACTAACTAATGAAGTCTCCCTTGAGTTCCTGATAAACATACACAACAGGAAATTCTCCTTCACTCTCAACAATAGCTATAAAAACCAACGGTAAATTGTATTTTAAATACTGTGCACCTTGTACCTGTGTACCTTGTGTTGCCTTCCATTTTATCCAACTGTAGGCCTACTGAACTACAGGATTTTTTCATACAGTTTGTAAGGATGATAAATCTGATGCAGGTTCTAAAGCAAATGGTTTCATAATGCAGATGCAATCATTACATTTCTTTTTCATATTGAAAGTTTTGGTTAAGCTGTTTGGACAAATTGACACTGTAAATGCTGCCCTGCAAGGAAAGACCCTTCGTTTCTTAATAGCCAATAAAATGATTGCTATGCTGTCAACAAGGATTTAATACCTAAGAGAAAATTTGAAGAAATCTGGAATGAGACCATGTAGAAGACTAGCAAAATGGACATTGAGTCTCCAAAACTACTGCAGAAAAGAAAAGTGCTCTGAAGGTATGATGAATGTAGAGACCCTGCCATGTGTCAATTTTCAGATGTTTGTGGCAAACTTTATTGCAATTTAATGTATGTCACCCTTCTGACATCATGTTTGAATAAAAATGCACAAAATTCTTGCAGAAAATATAGCAGGTTCTTCTTGGTGGTGATAACCATAGTGATGAAATTTTGTGTTTGTATGAATCAGATGTTGATAAAGACCGCTTGCTTCTCAGTTGAGCACCGTATGTTACTTTGAAATCCTACAGGGAAAGAGAGAGAGTGTATAATCAGTTCTTTTGATGGTGTAGTAGAATACCCACCACAGAAACTTCCTGCTGAAAAGCAGACAAGGTCTAATATTCATAACTCACCAGTTTCTTATTAAAAAATTTACAAATAATTTTAAAAACTTGACTACGGGACTAAGGGTAGATTATTATAATTAATAAAAGGCATTTATATTGACAATTGGGCTGCAGTGAGAATTGATGGTAGAATGAGTTCTTGGTTCAAGATACTTTCAGGGATTAGACAAAGCTGTAATCTTTCACCTTTGTTGTTCATAGTTTACACAGATCATCTGCTGAAAGGTATTAAGTGGCAGAGAGGGATTCATTTAGGAAAAAAAGTAGTAAGCAGCCTGGCCTATGCTGACGACCTGGACTTGATGGAAGATTGTGCCAAAAGCCTGCAGTCTAATATCTTGGATCTTGATAATAGGTGCAATGAGTATGGTATGAAACTTAACCTTTCAAAGACTAAATTGATGTCAGTAGGTAAGAAATCCAAGAGAAATGGATGTCAAATTGGGAATACAAAGCTGGAACAGATAGATAAATTCAAATATCTATCATGTGTTTTCTCCCTGGATGGTAATATAGTAAGTGAGATTGATTCAAGGTGCAGTAAAGCTAAAGCAGTGAGCTCGCAGTTGCGATCAACAGTATTCTGTAAGAAGGAAGTCAGCTCCCTGACTAAACTATCTTTACATTGGTCTGTTTTCAGACCAACTTTGCTTTGTGGGAGTGAAAGCTGGATGGAGTCAGAATATGAAAATGAAATTAGCAAGAATGATTGTTGGTACAAACAGTTGGGAACAATGGCAGGAGGGTACTCAGAATGAGGAAATAAAGGCTAAGTTAGAAATGAACTCGATGGATGAAGCTGTATGCATAAAGTGGCTTTGGTGGTGGGGTCATGTGAGATGAATGGAGGAGGATAGGTTACCTAGGAGAATAATGAACTCTGTTATGGAGGGTAAGAGAAGTGGAGGGAGACCAAGACAACGATGGTTAGACTCAGTTTCTAACAATTTACAGATAAGAGGTCTAGAACTAAGCCAGGCCACAGAAGTAGTTACAAATAGAGGATTGTGGCAGCGATTAGTAAATTCACAGAGCCTGCAGACCGAACGCTGAAAGGTATAACAGTCTGTAATGAAGATGTATGATGAAATCTCCAAATTCGCTCCATACTGGACAAGGATTTATATTAAAATGAAACTCGGCTGACTGTCGGTCATTGTTCCGTAGGAATATAGACAACTTCTGACTTTGACAGTAGGTTAATTAAGGTGGGCAAATAGAAAACTATCTTTTGATTGAAATTTTGGCAACCTAACATGAAGATTAAAATGTTAGAGGTCACAGTAAAGTGATGCCAAAAACTCTGGTGTCAATGCATGCATTTTTATAGTCATGCTGGAAAATTTTCACCAAAAACTACTATGGTGGTCTGAGAATATGCTAAAACAGTGCGTGATTTTTCAGTGTGTCTCTCCTAAGAGTTACAAATTTGCTAAAAACTATATTTTTGCTATACCGAGTAAATTCATGCTTCAAAGGAGAGATGAACTGAGAGAATAGAATTTAATAAAGGTGTGCCACTTTGCAGAAAGTCAGCACCTAAATGAAGCAGAGAGATTGTGTTCATTGGTAGTCGATGAAATGTCTATCAAACAGCAGATATTATATGACAAGAAACCTGACATCTTCTTTGGGTAGAAATGCATTACATTTAATGTTGAGCAAATGAAAACCACTCAAAGTGACTGTCATAGAAATAAAAGTCAGACAGACAGTAGAAATTGCTGGTGTGACTACAAAATACAGGCTATGAGCAGCATTTCTGTTCTCTAAGAGGCTCTCAGGTGCACAATTACTTACTTTAACACTTTGAACCTTCCCTGCAAACCATGTGACCTTGCCGCGGTGGGGAGGCTTGCATGTCCCAATGAAGCAGATAGCCGAGCCGCAGGTGCAACGATATCAGATGGGTATCTGTCAAAAGACCAGACTAACTAATGATTCATCGAAAGGGGAATAGCAGCCTTTCAGAAGTTACAAGGGCAGCAGTCTGGATGATTGACTGATGTGATCTTGTAATAATACTCAACATGACTTAGCTGTGTTGATACTGCTACATGGCTGAAAGCAATAGGAAACTACAGCCATAACTAACTCCCGAGGACATGCAGCTCTCTCTGAATGAATGCTGTACTGATGATGGCTTCCTCCCGAGTAAAATATTTCGGAGGTAAAATTGTCCCCCATTTGGATCTCCGGGTGGGGACTACACGACAGGGGACAATTATCAGGAAGATGGATACTGACTATTTACGAGTCGGAGCATGGAATGTTAGAAGTTTGAATCGTTGTAGTAGGTTAGGCAATCTGAAAAGGGAGATGGATAGACAAAAGTTACATGTAGTTGGTTTAAGTGAAGTCCATTGCAGGAAGAGCAGAATTTTTGGTCAGGCAACTACAGAATTATCAACACAAAATCAAACGGGGGAAATGCAAGAGCTGGTTTAATAATGAGTAAGAAAATAGAGCAGCATGTAAGCTACTACGAGCAGCATAGTGAAAGTATTATTGTTGTCAAGATAGACACCAAGCCATTGCCCACCACAATAGTGCAGGTCTGTATGCCTACTAGTTCAGCAGATGATGAAATCAAAAGACTATATGAAGAGATAGAAGATTTAATACAATATGTAAAAGGTGACGAGAATCTAAATGTAATGGGAGACTGGAATGCAGTGGTCGGCCAAGGAAGAGAAGGTGATAATGTAGGGGAATTTGGATTGGAACAATGGAATGAAAGAGGAAGTCGGCTGGTTGAATTTTTTACCGATCATAATTTAGTCCTTGCTAATACTTGGTTCAAACACCACAAAGGATGACTGTATACATGGACAGGACCTGGAGACACTGGAAGGTATCAAATAACTTCATGATGATTAGACAGAGATTCAGAAACTAAGTGATGGATTGCAAAACTTTCCCAGCAGCAGACATGGACTCTGACCACAACTTATTGGTCATGGAATGCCACCTGAAGTTGAAGAAATTGAAGCAAGGAAGGAATGCAAGGAGGTGGGATCTGGACAAGTTGAAAGAAAAGAATGTGAGGGACTGTTTCAACGAACATGTTGCACAAGGGTTAAATGAAAAGGCTGAAGAAAATACAATAGAGGAAGAATGGACAGTCATGAAGAATGAGGTCTCTAGGGCTGCTGAAGAAATTATAGGGAGAAAGGAAAGATCACTTAAGAATCAATGGATAACTCAGGAGATACAGTACTAGACCTGATTGATAAATGACAAAAATACAAGAATGCAATAAGAGGGCAAAAAGGAATACAGGTGATTAAAGAATGAAGTGGATAGAAACTGCAGGAAACCTAAGAAAGAATGGCTGAAGGAGAAGTGCAAGGATGTTGAAGGTTATATGGTCCTAGGAAAGGTAGATGCTGCATACGGGAAAACCAAGGAAACCTTCAGAGAAAGGAAAACTAGGTGTATGAATATTAAGAGCTCAGATGGAAAATTACTTCTAGGGAAAGAAGAGAAAGCAGAAACATGGCAGGAACATACCCAACACTTGTATCCAGGTAAAGATGTAGATGATATGATTCTGGAACAAGAAGAGGCTGCTGATGCTGATTAGCCCATTAGTGCATAAAGTTAATTTTGTGCGTTTCATTTCAATATATCCACACATTTCTACTCTTAATAATTACAGAAACACGTTCCAACAATCAGAATATTCATTCATCTGATAATTTTATTTACACAGGCTGTCCGATATATCGGATGCTATGCACTCAGGTCAGTACAACAACACTAGTTACTTAGAATTATATTGCACAATAATGTTGCAAGCTAGGTAGTGTGTGCATCATCTGATGGGGGGTAAGAGAGACAGGAAAATGAGATGTAGATTGTGATCTTGTCCACATTGAGGTTGCTTTTTTGTATTACAATTTGACCTACTAATGGTTTTTAATTTTCTATCAGGGATATCAGAAACAGGGGTACTAGCACAATCTTATGTATGACTATTTTCGTATGGGAGTTTCCTTTTGCATAGTTTTCTGGTTTTTCGGTTCCATCTGTAAACTTTCAGTAATATTTTGACTACCACTGGACCTAGCCTCCTTTTTTTTTTTTTTTTTTCATATTTTGTTGAACCAGTTAGCCCTTCACATTTACTCAGAAGTAGGTTTCTACTAAGGTAATTTATATTACTCTCATACTCATCTGTCATTATCATCAAACGTTTCACACCCATCATCAGGAGGTTTGATGTGCTGCTCTGGTTCTTCCTCCAAAACTTCTAACATTTCACTCACCATCAAACTGTATGCGTCCGTATTGTAAGGGACTACAAATGTCTGAGGTGGTAGGACTCCCTGTGCATAGTGTCCGATTTTCAGGACAGCTATATTTACAAGCCTCTGTCACATCAATAATAAGACATAGTTGACATCTTTGTGTATCGGTAGATTCATAAGAGTGTCAACAATATGGCCCATACCAAAGTTTACAATTACTGTATTGGAAATATTTCTTAATTCATAAATAAAAATATTGACTGTTGCACAAAACTCTGTACTATCTTGCCACCATGCTCGCAATAAGTGTGATTCAACAATAAATGGTAAGGATAAAGATTTATGTATTCTTGGTTCTTGTTAAGTACAGCTCAAGGAAGTATAGCTGGCTTAAAACCATGCATAAATATCACACAATTTTATTTTTTGTGACGTCCAATTTTTCAGACACTATGCACTATTGAGTTAAATGGGGGACCCCTAGGTGTATAAATATTAATTGCTCAGATGGAAAACCACTTCTGGGAAAAGAAGACAAGGCAGAAAGATTTCAGGAACATATCCAACAGTTGTATCCAGGTTAAGATGTAGATGATTTGGTTCTGGAACAGGAAGAGGCTGTTGAGTATTAAGATCAGAATTTGACAGAGCTTTGGAGAGACCTAAACAGGAACAAGGCACCTGGAATTGATGACATTCCCTCTGAATTACTGATGGCCTTAGGAGAAACCAGCATGGTGAGGTTGTACCATTTAGTGTGTAAGTTGTATGAGACAGGAGAACGGCAGAATTCCCAAGAAAGCTGGTGCTGACAAGTGTGAAAACTACCACACCATTAGTTTAGTATATCATGCCTGCAACACTTTAACACACATTATTTACAGAAGAATGGAAAGAAAAGTTTAAACTGAGTTGGAAGAAGATCAATTTGATTCAGAAGAAATGTAGGAACATATGAAGCAATCCTGACTTTACATCTGATCTTAGAGGATCGAATTATGAAGGATAAGCCCACATACATGGCGTTCACAGATCTTGAAAAGGCATTCGAAAACGTTGATTGGACCATGCTATTTGAGATTCTGAAGGTGATTGGAATCAGATACTGAGAACAAAGAATTATCTACAATCTGTATAAAAATCAGCTTGCAGTGATATGAATCGAGGGCTTTGAAAAAGAAGCAGCAATCCAGAAAGGAGTGAGACAAGGTTATAGTTTGTCCCACCTGCTTTTCAATACTTATATAGAACAGGCAGTAAAGGAAAATGAAGAGGAATTTTGAAAGAGAATCACAATCCTAGGAGAGGAAATCAAAACCTTGAGATTTGCTGATGATATTTTATGTGAGACTGCAGGAGATCTGGAGAAATTGCTGAATGGTTTGTTCAAAACAAACAAACAAATGTAATGGAGTGCAGGTGAACGAAGTCAGGTGATGCAGGAAATATTAAATTAGGAAATGAAGTACTGTAGAAGAATATTGTTACTTGGGTAGTAACATAACTAATGATGGTAAAAGTAAGGAGGAGATAAAATGCAGACTAGCAAAAGCAAGGAAAGCCCTTCTTAAGAAAAGAGATTTGCTCACTTTGAACATTGATATAGGAATTAGAAAGATGTTTTTGGAGACTTCCACATGGAGCGTGGGATTGTTTGGAAATGAAACATGGATGATAATTAATACAGAAAGAAAGAGAATAGAATCTTTCAAAATGCGGTGTTACGGAAGAATGCTGAAGGTAAGACGGATAGATCAAATCCTGAATGAAGAGATAGTGAATCAAATTGGGTGAAAAAAGATTGATTTGGCTAAATTTGACAAGAAGAGAGAGAATGATAGGATACATCTTAAGACACCCAGGAATTGTGCAGTTGGTTATTGAAGGAAGTGTAGGCAGTAAGAATGGTAGGGGTAGACCAAGGTATGAATATGACAAGCTGGTTAGAGGAAATGTAGGATGCAGTAGTTAGGTAGAAATGAAAAGATTAGCACAGGAAAGGATGCCATGGATGTTGCATCAAACCAGTCTATGGACTGATAACTCAAAAAACAACACCACTCACAACTATAAAAGAAGTCAAAATTTGTGAATCCTAAGACTAATCAGGGGCGTGTGCAGAAATTATTTTTGGGGGACGAGGGATGTTATATATTAAAATTTGAAGACTTGTGCAAAATAATGTTGGCTGCATACTGTGAAATTAGAAATACTAAATTAAAACTTTCAAAATTACACAATTATTTAATTAAGACTCAATTGTATTCATGTTGTTTATAATAGCAGATTCTCCTGGGTTTTTGGCCAGCTCATGGAGTGTATTTTCTACTACCTCATGTTTTTCTTTGTGTATATACAAAAGAGGTAACACATTCAATCTTTCCTGTGCAGTCATATTCTGCAAATTACCTTGTAAATGTTTCAGGGATGAAATAGTGCACTCTGGTGTGGCAGTGATTACTAGTAAGATAGCAAATAGTTTCAGTACTCTTTGTATTATAGGGAAAATATCACTGTTGCAAAATGTTAAGTGCAGAAATGAAGTCCATTGGTTCAGGATGATTGCTTTCAGAAGAAAAATGTATATATATTTATGTACATTTATTAATGGAAGCGTCAGCACATTGTTGGCAAATACGTCGCTTAAATTCAGGGGTGGCTTTTCAAGTGAAGTGCCACTTCACCACTTATTTTTAACATAATGAATTACATAAATTTATTTTTCTTCTGAGATCTGTTGGTTTTACGGAAAGAAAATGTTTTATTATACGGCGTTTGGAGCACCTCATCACCTGATGAGAACCAGGGGAACTCACGAAAGCGCCGGCTGTCGGCCACAGTACGGCGCATGAGACTGAGTGAAGACGAGAGATTCCGCAGCTGCCTCTATCTCCCAAGTGCTCCCTCCCAACGCTTGGCCTTGGCGGTTGCCATGACAACCGTGACGTCACCCGCGTACTTTCCACATAGCGGAATGTGCTAGTGAAGTTGTCGGAAAATCGGAATGTGATACAGATCTGATAGCCAAGCAGGCATCATTTTTTGGTATTGAGACAAAGTTTCTCATAGTGCATTGGCACTGCCAGTGGCTACAATTAGCCTACGCAGTGGCCTCCACAGTATGCACTAGCCAATACAGTAGAGATAATACGCGACACTAACGGATTTCGCCTTGCTAAAATGGGAGACAATTCGACGGTGGCGCTCCTAGTGACTTGACCTGAACAAATCGCGCTAAATTCAAACATCAATGGAAATGTATATACGGAAATGGATGAATAAATTACGTCTAGAAAGAAAGTGTTATTGAGATATTAACTTCGAAGTTGCTAAAGCAATTCTAGATAAATGAATGAAGAATTATTTAAAAGGTTATTATTCAAAGACTGAAATTAGACATACAAACAAGAAGTGAAATGGACTACTGTGAAATGGCTTTATCTTCCATTTATGCATTACTTTTTTAGCTTTAGCATTCCTGCTTGAACTCTTACGGTTGGATTTGTCTTTTTTATTTAAAAAACATTGTATGATCACATTAAGACACTTGTCAATAAAAATATCGGCACATTCCTTACACATATGATGCAATGAATTAACATTTAATAGCTGGACAATTTTCCTCTTAACATGAAGCCTACTAACAGAAAGATAATCTATAAAATCCCAGCTTTAATCTGACAAGAGGGATAAAAGAAAGAAAAGTGTGAAAATGTTGTCGATAGTGATGCTTTGAGGAATATTTATGTACAATCTCCAAATACAGTAGAGACAATACATGACACTGAGCGAGATATCGAGGGACAGCTACTGGAGCTCACTCTAGCGGATAGACCTGAACGGTACTGATTCTGTCATAAGAGCACGTGTATTTTTGTGTGAAGATTTTGGTGTTGTTTATGCGTTTTCAATGAGTTGACATAAATAAATAGTAGTGTGAGTCATTCCTTGATATATCCTCTCAACATGAGGGGAAAGGTATGTGCTGTGTTTGGCTGCAGTAATTACGAAGTAGAGAAAAATGCGCGGTCGTTCTTCAGGTTCCCTCGTGACAAGAACATGTAAGTAATATTGTGTTTACATATATATTCTTCCAGTGACAGAGATTTTTATAGTACTTCATAATCTTCTGACCTGCTCGACCCATATTTTAACTGTCTTAAAATGTAATGCGCATATTTTATTGTATAGTGCAGCAGTTAACCTTCAATACCGATGTGTTGTTGTAGGTGTGATCAGTGGGTTTAGAAATGTCGCAGAAGTGATTTGGATAAGGTGTACAAGAAAGAAGGGGCATTACGCTTATATAAGAATTATAAGATCTGTTCAGATCATTTCCAGGCCAGCGACTTTAAAAAATCCTCGACTATACAGCCAAGGGTACGTTACATTTTAACTCTTAATTGTACGTAAATATTCCTCTAAGCATCACTATCGACATTTTCACACTTTTCTTTCTTTTATCCCTCTTCTCAGATTAAAGCTGGGATTTTATAGATTATCTTTCTGTTAGTAGGCTTCATGTTAAGAGGTAAATTGTCCAGCTATTAAATGTTAATTCGACGGGCTGAATGGCTCAGACGGTTAAGGCGCTGACCTTCTGACCCCAACTTGGCAGGTTCGATCCTGGCTCAGTCCGGTGGTATTTGAAGGTGCTCAAATACGTCAGCCTCGTGTCGGTAGACTTATTGGCACGTAAAAGAATTCCTACGGGACTAAATTTCGGCACCTCGGCGTCTCTGAAAACCGTAAAAGAGTAGTTAGTGGGACGTAAAACAAATAACATTATTGTTATTAAATGTTAATTCATTGCATCATATGTGTAAGGAATATCTTTCTGTTAGTAGGCTTCATGTTAAGAGGAAAATTGTCCAGCTATTAAATGTTAATTCATTGCATCATATGTGTAAGGAATGTGCCGATATTTTTATTGACAAGTGTTTTAATGCGATGATACAACATTTTTAAATGAGAAAAAAGACAAATCCAACCGTAAGAGTTCAGGCAGGAATGCTAAAGCTAAAAAAGGAATGCATAAATGGAAGATAAAGCCATTTCACTTCTTGTTTATATGTCTAATTTCAGTCTTTGGATAATAACCTTTTAAATAATTCTTCATTCATTTCTCCAGAATTGCTTTTTTTTTTCGCCTGAAAGGCGGGGCGGGCCTCCTTGAGGGTTACGCCCTCACTCAGGCCGGGTGAAGCGGGAAAATCGGGAGAAGCGAAGAAGGAGGAGGATGGGAAAGCGAAGTGTAGGAGTAGAAAAGGAGATCTACGGGAGGGTATTATTATTGGGACGTGAATAAGGGGTGAAGAGTTCCAGGTTGTAGATGAAGGGTGAGGAGATGAAGGGTAGTGGAAATATTCTAGAGGGAGGTGGTGAGAAGTCGGAAAAGTTCAAGTGTTGGGAAGCGTTGAGGGAAGAAGCTATTTGGAGATGGGGGCGGACACACGAGTTGTGGGTGTGGAACAGTAGGAGGGGTCGGCCGGGGGCGACGAGAGGTGGTGCGGGATGGTGAGCATGCCGGTGGAGGTGGTGAACGAGAAGGCTCTACTCTGTAGCGATGCTGATGAAGGATGGCTCCGGTGGCAATGAGTTGCTGGACGTCGGCGGCAGTCGGGAGGAAGAGACGAACCATGTATGTTGGACCTGAACTGGTCTGGATGCGACACGCACTACAGGCTGGGATTCCGGCGGTGTGAAGTTCCTGGATGATGTCCTCGCTGGAGATGGAAGGGTGAAGTCCGCGGATCACACAGCTGGGAAGACCATGAGGAGATGGTGATTGCTGCGATGGTGCTGCTGCGACGTTGTCTGAGGGCGATGGCGGCGGCGTGACGGCGGATGTCAAGGGGTTGTTGGGAAGGGGAGAAGAATGAGCCGTAGTAGCGAGTGGGAGGGAGGAGGTCACAATAGGCGATGGATGGCAAGTTGTAACGAGAGTAATGGGGATGTGCGGGGAGGACAAAAGTGTCGAGGTAGAGGTCGTGGTTGTGATAGTCGTGGTAGGGGAGAGAGGAGATGAAGTCGGTGTGGGTTGGTGCGATGGTGTGATCAGTGGCATATGGACTACTGGAACAATGGTAGGGTTGGCAGAGAGCTGCTTAAGAATAGATGTAGGAGTGGGGTCCACGGGGTAGAAACGGTCATGAATGGACACGCCGTAGTCAAGGAGTCGTTGCTGATCCACTGTCGTTAGCAGGTACAGAAGAATCACTGATGATGGTGTAGAGCTTGCGCCGTCTAACAGGTGATAGGCATCGTGGAGGCGGTAGCCGGCGGAGCGGATGGCGATACAGATGTCATCTTCGGAGATGGTAGGAGCAATGTCGGATATGATACATGTGTACATGGCGACTGCCAACGAGGCGTCAGCCTTGGTTTTTTGAGGGTCGGCTGGGTAGCAAGCTATAGATGAGGGCCACCCGGCCGCAAAAAAACGAAAGAATGCGTCGAGTCGTCCGTGTGTGTTCGACGATGCGTGTCTCCTTCTATGCCAGAATTGCTTCTACTGCTTCAATGTTTTCATTCCCCACCCTGAAGGGGTGGGGCGGGCCACCTAGAGGGTGTCGCCCTCTCTGGCCAGGAGAGATAATGGGGTTGAGAAGAAGTGAGAAAATAGGGAGATGAAGAAAATGCGGTATGAGTAAGTAATGGAGATGAGAATAAAGGACGTGTCGGTCATCGAGTGCTTTGGTGACAGATTTATAAGGACAGATGGGCTAAGTGCGAGGTGTGGAGGTTGGAGCGGTGTGCTTGGATGGAGATGAAAGGTTAGAAGTTGGAGGGTAGCGGTGAGATTACAAATGGAGATAGTGAGGAGACGAAGGAGTTCGAACATCGGAAGGGGTGCAGCGAAGAAACTGGTCGCGGGAAGGGGCGGACATACCGGTTGACGAGGTTCGAAGGGTGGAAGGGCTGGCCGGGGGCGACGAGACGTGTTTGGAAGGGAACGGCGAAATGGTAGAGGCGGTGAACGAGAGGGTTCCACTTTATACCGATGGCGGTAGATAGTTGCTCCGTTTTGAATAAGATGGTGTACGTCGTTGGCAGTTGGAAGGTGTAGTCTGACTAGGTATGTGGGATCGGAGGCGTTCTGAATCCTGGACGCACGGCGGGCGGGGACACCAGCTGCTTGAAGTTCCCGGAGTATTTCCCGTGATGAAAGTGTAGGGTCGATGCCGCGAAGTACACAGCTAGGCATAGCTGTGAATGATGGTGGTAGCTGCGTTGGCGATGAATCCAAGACGTTCGTAGGGGGTTGCTCGTGGAGAGATTGTGCGGGAAGTGAAGTAAGAGGAAGGGATGATATCAGTATTGACGAAGGATGGCAAGTTGTTACAGTAGTGGGGGGAATATTGGAAGGGGTAGAGACTGAAGTCGTAATGGTGGTGGTGGTGGTAGTGGTAGTCGTGGGGGAAGTGAGAAAAGTGGCAGTGACTCTTCTTGCGGCGTCCTGGGTGGAGAATCAACTTCGGCGAGCAGGTTGGCAGGATCTACGTTGAGTTGGGCGATGATGTTCGGAGGAGCAGGCTCCACTTGGTAAAAGCGTTGATGGATAGTAACGCCGGTGTCGAGGAGACGGGTCACATCGTCCACTCTGGGGAGAAAAAGAAGAACCTCTGATGACCGTAATCCAGTAGTGCCGTCCAACAGCCTGCAGGCATCGTAGATGGGGGCGCCGGTTGAGCGGAGTTCGTGATAGATGTCAGTATCGGTGAGAGCGGGATCAACACCGTGGAGAAGACATGTGTGCATGGTGGTGTTGGGAAGGTTGAAGTGAATATAGCCGACTTCCAATTGTGGTGTCAGCCTTTGTGCTTGGGGCTCGGCGAGGTGCGAGTTATAGGTGAAACGTCACCCCTGCCGAAAAAAATACGGTATCGATGTTCTCCTTCCTGAGTGTCCTCCCAGAATTGCTTTGCTACTACTACTATTCTCGTTTTCATTCCCTACCCTGAAGGGGTAGGGCGGGCCACCTAGAGGGTTACGCCCTCGCTCTGGCCAAGAGGTGCGGGCGGGTCAAGGAGATGTGTGGAAAAGGGAAGGTGGGTAAACGAAGTGAGAAATGATAGGGTATGGGTTCGAAGAGGAAAAGTTAGATAGATGGGAAGTAGAATTGTGGAATAGGGAGGTGCACGTGGACGGTTTTAATATAGGACTTAAGAGAGACATGACAGAACTGAAGGAAGAGAAGTTTTAAGCAAGGGGGTGATGAGGGAGTTGAAGAGCAAGTACATGAAACACAGACAAGAAGGTAACAAGCGAAGTGAGTAAGAGTCGGAACAGGTCAGTGGGGGACGGTGGTGGCGAAAAGAAGAAATTAGTTGGAGGAGGGGTTGGATGAACGGATTGAGGGTGTGGAACCGGAGGAGGGACTGGCCGGGGGCGACGGTAGGTGGTGTTGGATGAATAGTGAGAAGGTTGAGGTGGGGAGAGAGAAGGCTCCACTCTGTATCGATGGCTGTAGATGTTGACACCGGTGACAATGAGGTTGTGGACGTCGTCTGTAGTCGGTAGAAGTAGGCGTACCATATACGTCGGGCCTGTACTTGTCTGAATTCTAAAGGCATTACGAGCAGGGACGCCGGCGGCGTGAAGTTCACTGAGGATGTCCTGGTTGGAGATCGAAGGGTCGATGCCACGGATCACACAGCTGGGCAGACCGTGGGACGACGTGGGGAGCTGCGTGGACGGTGATGACGTTGCTACTGTTGCGGCGTTTTCTGGATGCGATGATGGAGGCGACAGTGGCGTTGCGGCGGTGGATGCCGAGGGGTTGTCAGGGAGTGGAAAGGAATTAACTGTCGTAGGAAGTGTAGAAGTGGGTAGGGAGGAGGTCGTAATTGGCGATGGATGACAAGTCGTGACAAAAGTGACAGGTGTATGAGAGGAGGAATAAGCTGCCGTAGTAGAGGTCGTGGTGGTGACAGTGGTCGTGGGGGATAGAGAGAAGGACAGCGATGTAGGTTGTTGCAGGGTCGTGGTCGGTGGCGTGTGTACTACAGGGAGGCGAGTGGGATCGGCGGAAAGTTGAGCAAGTATGGGTTGAGGAGTAGGTTCCACGATGTAGTAATGATCATGAATGGACACGCCGGCGTCGATGAGATGCTTCTGGTCGTCCAACGTATGTAAGTAGAGAAGAATCTGCGTAGATGGTAAGCAACTGGTGCCATCCAATAGCCGGTAGGCATCATGGAGTCTGAAGCCGGCGGAGCGGATTGCGATGCAGACGTCATCTTCTGATATGGCTGGAGCGATCTCTGGGATGACACAGGTGAACTTGGTTATGGGGAGGCCGACTGCCAACTAGGCGTCAGCCTATATGCTTTCTTGGGGCGGCGAGGTAGCTGACTAAAGATGATGGCCACCCGGCCGCAAAAAAGAGACGGAGAGATGCGTAGACCTACAACAGTTTCTGCTTTAGAGAGGTCGTTGTGTCCCCCGATAAGCGATGTGATGTGTTGTCAATTCCATAAGCATAAAGTCAGTTATGTTCAATTCTCTCCCCTGATGGGGGAGAGCGGGCCATCAGCTCAACTAAGGAGCTCTTCAGCCATCGAAGAAAAGAGGTAATAGAAAAGAAACTGCGGAAGAAGGTATGTATCGTACATACCGGAGGGGTAACGATGATTGATAATGGCGAAGGGGACCGGTCACCGCAAGACGGGACCCAGGGAAGACCCGCAAAGGACCCCGCACGAGCAAAACCCCAACCAATACCGGAAGGGGAAGAATTTATTATATAGTAAGGCATCTCGGGCGCGCATTGCAGAAAAGTGCTACATAGAGTTACATGAACATATTATATAGACGGAGATGGGATAGTATACGGCTGTGGAAGGAAGTGTGAGTAAGGAGTAGGGTAATGTTGCAAGAGAAAGTAATAGAGGGTGGTGGTCATGTTGGTGACAGAAGTGGCAAAGAGACGGAGAAGATCCATGATCTGAAGCGGGGGTAAGAGAAAATTGGGTGGTGAAGCGGGTAGGTTAACTGGTGGCGAAGGGGGGTTGTGTGGCGAGGCGGACGAAGAGCGGGAAGAAGGGGTACGAGGGAGGGAAGGGCCAATACGGGGAGGGGAGCGAGAAGGTTCCATTCGATAATGTCTTTGACGAAAGCGGACACCAGTCTTGATGAGTTGGTCGATATCAGTAGCAGATGAAAGTTGCAGGCGAATCATGTAGGTCGGGCCATCGTCATTAAAGATGCGAAACGCCCGTTGTGCTGGAACGCCGGTCTGTTGGAGCTCATGGAGGAGATCGCGTTCAGGAACAGCAGGGTCAATCCCACGGACGACGCAGCTCGGAAGAAGAAGCAATCGATCTGCGGATGAGGAGACGTCGGCATTGCGCTGGGAAGATGGCGGAGCTGCAGTTGTGACATTCTAGGAGTTAGCTTGAGGTAACTGAGTACTAATAGCAAGGGAGGTGGTATGGGTAGACATTATAGGAGAAGGATGGCTGGACGTTAAAGTAACAGGAGAAGAGGACGGAGAAAGCTCGAGAGAGGTGGTGACTGTAGTGGCTGTAGTAGTGGTAGTAAGAGCGATGGTAGTAGGGGTAGTGATAGAGGGAGTAGTAGTGGTATGAGGAGGTGAAGTAGTAGTCGGTGGGAGACAGGAAGGCGGGATTTTGAAAGGGAAGTTAGGATCAGAGGCTATTTGTTGTAAAATACGGTCGGGAGTGGGGGCAACTGCATATTTTTTGCCTAAGAGAGTAAGGTAGCCTTGCTCGAGGAACCGTGGACCTTGAAATTTATATTCAAAGAAGAGCACAATATCAGGCGAAGGTTGCCCAGATAAGGCATCTTGGAGGCGAAGAACCCACTGAACTGCAAGGTTGTCGTTGAGAAACAAGGTCCGAATGTCCCTCGGGGAATAAGTAGTCTCCACATTCTTGACGAGGCACGTAGACATAGTGGATCAGAAGGCGACAGCCAACTAGGCGTCTGCCCGTTGTGCTTGTTCTTGGGCCGACTGGGAATGCGAAGAGAAGAGCGCCACCCAGTCGAAAAAAGTGGAGACGGCGACGTGCGAAGAGAGACGGAGTCTCAGCGACCAGGGAAGCCCCCTGTCAATTGCTTTAGCAACTTCGAAGTTAATATCTCTATAACACTTTCTTTCTAGACGTAATTTATTTATCCATTTCCGTATATACATTTCCATTGATATTTGAATTTACCGCGATTTGTTCAGGTCAAGTCACTAGGAGTGCCACCGTCGAATTGTCTCCCATTTTAGCAAGGCGAAATCCGTAAGTGTCGCGTATTATCTCTACTGTATTTGTTATCTCTTACTGTATTTGCCACGCTACACATCGTTGCAGCCAATTCGAACATTCACCGCTAGATACCAACACAATCATAAGTCAAGCGCGAGCCTCCTTGTTGAAGTTCTCTGTATGAAAATAATGTTGGTTTTATAGAAGCAGAAATTCTTCCAACGTTAAGCCCTATCTTAACACTGCCGTTTCTTCCAAACCTGTGACAAATTCTGAAAGAAAACTATGTAACAGGAGAAACTTACACTTCGAAGTCGATTACTTAAATTGAGCAGTGCGAATGGAACTGTATATACTGCAAATTCTATTCTTGACTGCTGGATTATTTACTCATTTCTGTTAAAATAATTCCATCTGTTTGGTGAATATCAATATTTTCACTTCCGTGGTGTACATACAGTTACAAGGTATTTCTTCTGAAGACTGATTATATGCAATTTTTTCAAAGTACTCGTAGATGGTAAACATTTCGCTCTCAATTTATAGCTTGAAGTTACAGTTAGTGTTATTTATGTTAGATGATTACCTATTAACCAATGAATTTTTGGATGCCTCGGTTACTTTAACTGAGGGCATTGTGAATATGAATACAACATTGCAAGTTGTGGATCGGCGAGGATGAGCGTAACCGTAACCAATATTTCAGAATATGGGTGATAAGTGTAACTATGACCGTTGGAATTAAGTCATAAGCAGTACGATCATCGTCACGGGTTAAGGTAGGATATGATTAGGAATGGCGAATTTGTTTTAATACCGTACTGGCAGGGCCGGATTAAGGGGGGACTAGAGCGGCTGCAGCCCCGGGCCCCGCAAACCTAAAATAGTATAAAAAGGCGAGATGGTGGTGTCATTATGAAGCAGTGAAAGCCTTGCGTATCAAGTATGACAATATTTTGTGTGTATTAGATATTATATGTGAGAATGCTGAAGAAAAACATGAGTCCCGGAGAGATGCAAAATCACTGAAAAATAAGTTCATGAAATTTGAATCGGTTTTTATGTGTGTCTTTTGGCATAAAATTTTGGAAAGATTTGATAAAGTTAGTGTGAGTTCACAGAAACCTACACTAGGCTTGTTAACAGGTTGTAAACTTCTGGAGTTTCTGGTTACATTCACAGCCAATGAAAGAGATAATTTTGACAAATATGAAGAGGAAGCTAAAAGGTTATGTGAAAAATATCTCACAGGTTTTGAACACACATCTGAAAGACAATGAAAGAAGAGATATGCTGACGGTAATGCCCATAACGAAACTATTTTGAAAGGAAGCAAATAATTTGAAGTAGAAACATTTTTGGTGATAATTGATAGTTTATGCAGTGGACGCGTTCAGTCTTACAAAACATTTCAGTCATCGTTCCAGTTTCTAGTAGACTGTAAGGCTTCATGTACTGTGGATGAAACTTATCTTAATAACTGTTTACGTTTTTACCGAGATGGTCTTGATGAATGAAACTAGAAATTAAACATTTTTTATGATTTCGTTAAAGGTGTAGATGTATATACTTACCAGGAGATAGCTAAATACATATACGAAAATAATTTGATTAGTGTATTTCCAAATGTATTTGTGGCACTAAAATTTTATTTGGTAATTCCAATAACCAATTGCGAACCAGAGCGGTCTTTCTCTAAACTGGCACTAATCAAAAATAAATTGCGGTCAACCATGCTTCAACCAAGACTGGATGGTTTGACTATCATGTCTTTAGAACATAACAAATGAGTTGTCATTCGATGATGTTTTACAGTCATTTGCAAATCTGAAGGCAAGGAAAAAGACATTTTTAATGGAAAAGTTATTCAACTACCAATTAGGTCAGTTCAGTACAGCATCGATTATCCGAAAGAATTCGGGAATGGGAACGATCGGATAAGTGAGTTTTCGGGTAGCCGATCATTTGCGAAAAAGTCTGCTCCTACGCCATAAGAGCAATGCAGTGATACTGAACACTTTCAAAGTTTTCTGTTTCAAGCTTCCGTCCTTATTGTCAAATGCACTTATAATTTTCGAATAGGTATCACTCTTCATTTAAATGTTCGTTACTGTGTCCTTCCAGCTCCAAATTCTTGAACTAATCTTGATCCGCCAACACCATCTTTAACTAGTCTATTTTAAATTTATCGGAAAAACAGAAAATGACCTGTGTTCCTTTAGACGTCATTGCGAACTGTACACTCATTCATTTCATTTCAAAAAGCGAAGATTCATGCGCCACTGACGGCAACAGCAGTATTGTTAACTACGTCGGAGTAAAAAATAGGTAAGCTTTGGATGAAAAGAATTACAATTGGCTGAAATGGACCTAGATTACAATTATAATATATTTTAACGATATTTCTGTATTTTTGGATGCGAGGCTGCTGACGTAGGAAGGAGAAAACGTTACTTTGTCACAGCACTTGCGGATATACATAACGCAGATATTTGAATTTGCTGACTGGGACACTTTCTATTAGCCGATATTTCTATTGAACGACATTCGGATAATCGATACTTTACTGCAAGCAGGAATGAGTTTGCCAATGATATAACGAAGGACACTGGAGTATTATGACTTGTTAAAAAGTAGTACAAGTCATAATACTACAGTGTCCTTCGTTATCTCATAATACCACTTGTGATAGCTTTTTACATGTTGATTTAATTTTAAACTTTAGATTTTAAATGCATGTAATGCCAATAAGATAATGGGAATGAGATCGTAGTAAGTTCTGTTTTGTATGTTGATTTGATAGTGATGATGAGACAAATGTAAAATATGTTTTGGCATTATGAAATATTAACATGAAAAATAGAGAAAAATTGTAGTCTATTTCAACACTTCCCTATTCATCAATTTAAGTGGAAGTAGTTCTATAACGACTTCAGTATGTTATAGTCCTACGTGGTGTTACGAAGAAGGGGCCCCAAATTTTTAAATAGCCCGGGGCCCTCAAACACTTTCATACGGCACTGCGTACTGGCCATCGGTTCAGAGGGTCCCGGGTTCGATTCCCGGCCGGGTTGGGGATTTTAACCTTAATTAATTAATTAATTCCAATGGCACGGGGGCTGGGTGTATGTGTTGTCTTCATCATCATTACATCCTCATCACGACGCGCAGCTCGCCTACAGGTGTCAAATAGAAAGACCTGCCGCTGGCGAGCCGAACCCGTCCTGGGATATCCCGGCACTAAAAGCCATATGACATATTGATATTGCGATATATTGAAAACATATTTTCGGTAATCGATATTTATTGTACATAATATATCGGTATATTCAAACGATATCGCTAATGACAACCCAAGGGTCCAAGACCAACTACAATGTACAATATCATCAGACCTCAATGCATTTATATCAATATTGGTTTATTCTGCCTGTGCACGCGGCTGGTTGGTTGAGTTTATCTTGCTACTGGAATTCGCGGTTTAAAGATTTATCAACGGTTGCTAATTTCAGATGATCACCAGCCTGCACCGTTGCTAGGGTTATACTTCCGAAACAAAAATTTTCATTGCCCCCCAGCACAAGACATACTTATGTCAATAGGCGCCAGCAGTCGAGGCATACTTCCCGAATAAATAGCTTTCTGAAGGAAATAAGGACACCTGTAAAAAAGAAAAATAGTGTCAGTAATAGTTGATGAAGTTCATATGAATCTCGTAAGTTAGTAGCAAATGCTGAAAATAGTTAAGAATATGCAGCATCTACCGTGTCGGTAGATGCAGAGTGATTTTTGTCCCGTATGCTCTGTACTCTGACCGGCCAACCGAGCAGAGGAAAGTAGCCACGGCTCTACCGTGGCTCTTCGCCTCTGTATTCGGGAGACGGACCTGGGGCACAGTGCTGGACTTCACACCTGCCCCCACCCGTCGGCTGTCCTGAGAATGGTTTTCCGTGGTTTTCCATTCTCCTGCACTAAGAGGCGAATGCCGGGACAGTTCGTAGTATAGGCCACGACCGCCCACCCCCTCACGTTCTCCGCACATCTCCTTCACCGTAACAAATCTCCCGGCCTGAGAGACGGCGTCACCGTCTAAGAGGCCCGCCTCCCCCTTCAGGGGAGGAATGAAAACGTTTAGTAGTAGTAGTAGTGGTCTACCGTGCAAGTATTTATGGCTTTATCATTGCATTCTCGGAATAAAGATGTCATTGGTCTTTTTTTCTGGTGAATAACATTAACTCAGACACTTAAGGTGTTAGAATTCATGGTTGAATTAGGTTTTACCAGGCGAGTTGGCCGTGCGGTTAGGAGCGCACAGCTGTGAGCTCGCATTCGGGAGATAGTGGGTTCGAGCCCCACTGTCGGCAGTCCTGAAGATGGTTTTCCGTGGTTTCCCATTGTCACATCAGGCAAATACTGGGGCTGTATCTTAGTTAAGGCCAGGGCCGCTTCCTTCCCATTCCTAGGCCTTTCCTGTCCCATCGTCGCCATAAGACCTATCTGTCGGTGCGACGTTAAGCAACTAGCAAAACAAAACAAAAAAGGTTTTGATGTTTTCTACTTTACTGCTGATACCATTTGCACAAAATATTTTAGTCATTGTATTCGATTCTCTTAATTATCTTGTTTTTCTTGGAAATGCCGTGAACCCCGTTTTATAGAATTTCAATATAATTTCAAATCCTGGTATTATGAAAAAAAATTGATATCGAGATATATCGATATTTTGTTTTGATAATAGGATAATATCGACATGTCGATATCGAACGAAATATCGATATTTTAGTATATCGGTACGTCCCTAGGTGTTATTGTTGCCTACGAGATAAGTAAAGGCCTCTGCATGCACGGTCTCTTCAAGTACTAAACTGACAGAGTAGCAGCAGTTCAAATAGCGCCGTTGGAGGTCAGGTTTCCCCTCCATTTATCAGCACGATTCCAATTAGCATTACGAGAATAACTTGCACATAAAAGCACATTACAAATATAAAACATTGCGTTTTGAGTAGGAAAGTGATGTTTCTATGACGTTTAATGAAGACAAATAAATGGATCACGCAGTAATTCAAGATGAGCTCATACGAATCTCGTAGTATAATTGCAACCGGGAAGTTCACGTCCTAATAAAAATGAAAATACTCCATAGTACTCGCATAGTTTACGTCGATGAATGCAGAGTGGGTCTCTGCCCACAAGTGGTCACGACTGGTCCGTGGTCCAACAGCTCTGCATTCCGACCGGCCAACCGAGCAGAGGAGGGGTGACCACGGCTCTACCGTTGCTCTTCGCCTCTGTATTCGGGAGACGGAACAGGGCTGGACCTCACGGCTGGTCCCAGCTGTCGGCTGTCCTGAGAGTGGTTTTCCATTCTCCTGCACTAAGGCGAATGCCGGGATAATTCCTAGTATAGGCCACGGCCGCCAACCCCCTCACCTTCTCTGAGCATCTCCTTCACCGTAACAAATCACCCGGCCTGAGAGACGGCGTCACCGTCTAAGAGGCCCGCCTTCTCCTTCAGGGGAGGAATGAGAACATTTTAGTAGTAGTACATAGCCTAGTCTTGCCATGCAAATATGATGGATACCCTGAAAAAGTGTTGGCATTGATTGCGGCTAGTTTTAGTAGAAATGCTAAAGCACGTGTCTTCAAAATGTTTACTATATACTACAGACTTCGAGGAAGATTGCCGCATGCTATTTTTCTCGTCACCCCGACATGATATAATTTTGACCCATTTTTCTCGTAGTTCTACATTTGCTGGTGGAAAGAAATGCCACTACCTTTCTGAAGTTTACTTTGGCAGAAAGGTACACAGCAATAAACCATTGTTTATCACACGCAATAAACATCCTGTGTCCGACTCGTTGGCGGAACGGTCAGCGTACTGGCCTTCGGTTCAGAGGGTCCCGGGTTCGATTCCCTGCCGGGTCGGGGATTTTAACCTTAATTGGTTAATTCCAATCCTCATCACGACGCGCAGGTCGCCTACGGGAGTCAAATGGAAAGACCTGCACCTGGCGAGCCGAACCCGTCCTGGGATATTCCGGCACTAAAAAAGCCATACGACATTTCATTTCAACATCCTGTGAATAGAATGCTTACAATAAATACTCTCTCGGCTCTTGTATATTTATAATATGCAAAAAACATTTTCTTGATGTAAATCCACAGCTTGTTTAGTCATTTGGAACGAATGAAGCCCCATCTAGTGGCGAGGATGGGAACTGTGCCGGCTGCCGAAGCCTGTCGCACTCCTCTGGGGCAATGATTAATGACTGACAGATGAAATGAAATAATATTGGGGAGTATTTTTGGAATGGAAGATGACAGGAAAAATCGGAGTACCCAAGGAAAAACCTGTCCCGCCTCCTATTTGTCCGGCACAAATCTCACATGGAGTGACCGGGATTTGAACCACGAAACCCAGCGGTGATAGGCTGGCGCGCTGCCACCTGAGTCACGGAGACTTCCATTTTCTTAATCTTACCTTTAAATATAAAACATATACTCACCACAAGCTGAATGCACAAATCAACGTCTCTTATAATTAATTTTAAGGCTTATCTGACCTAAAAACTCACGAACTTACCTTTTTGCTTCACAGTTTCCGTATAAGTTACGTCTGTGATGTTAAACAGTGGAGGGCTAACACGAAGTCTAGCGGCGACACTGGAACTAGAACGTATTTCGCCATGCGGAGGCCTTGTTACTAATGTAATGACGTAGGCAACGGTGTTACATATTCCACCGTTTGTATTCGAATGATAGTCCAGCCTATCAGAGGCTCAGAGCAAGTTATTGATTAGATTGGATATTTTCAGGTCGCAATTCCACCTTCACTAGCACCATCTCTTACAGAATTATCGGCGTTCTCTAGTGCGGATGCTGTTAATGAAAATAATAATTGAAAGAAAAAAGATACGTTTATAGAAAAACCGATATATTATGCGATAAATTGAATCAAAATTTCGGTATCGATAAATCGAAAGGAAAATATTGGTATTTCCAAATACAGTAGAGACAATACATGACACTGAGCGAGATATCGAGGGACAGCTATTGGAGCTCACTCTAGCGGATAGACCTGAACGGTACTGATTCTGTCATAAGAGCACGTGTATTTTTGTGTGAAGTTTTTGGTGTTATTTATGCGTTTTCAGTGAGTTGACATAATTAAATATTAGCGTGTGTCATTCCTTGATATCTCCTCTCAACATGAGGGGAAAGGTATGTGCTGTGTTTGGCTGCAATAATTACGAAGTAGAGAAAAATGCGCGCTCGTTCTTCAGGTTCCCTCGTGACAAGAACATGTAAGTAATATTGTGTTTGCACATATATTCTTCCAGTGACAGAGATTTGTATAGTACTTCATAATCTTCTGACCTGCTCGACCCATGTTTTAACGGGCTTAAAATATAATACGCATATTTTATTGTATAGTTCAGCAGTTAACCTTCAATACCGATGTGTTGTTGTAGGTGTGATCTGTGGGTTTTGAAATGTCACAGAAGCGATTTGGATAAAGTGTACAAGAAAGAAGGGACGTTACGCTTATATAAGAATTATAAGATCTGTTCAGATCATTTCCAGGCCAGCGACTTTAAAAATCCTCGACTATACAGCCAAGAGTATGTTACATTTTTACTCTAATTGTACGTAAATATTCCTCAAAGCATCACTATCGAGAACATTTTCAAACTTTTCTTTCTTTTATCCCTCTTCTCAGATTAAAGCCGGGATTTTATAGATTTTCTTTCTGTTAGTAGGCTTCATGTTAAGAGGAAAATTGTCCAGCTATTAAATGTTAATTCATTGCATCATATGTGTAAGGAATGTGCCGATATTTTTATTGACAAATGTCTTAATGTGATGATACATTGTTTTTAAATGAGGAAAAAAGACAAATCCAACCGTAAGATTTCAGGCAGGTATGTTAAAGCTAAAAAAGTAATGGATAAATGAAAGATCAAGCCATTTCACAGCAGTCCTTTTCACACCTTGTTTATATGTCTAATTTCAGTCTTTGAATAATAACCTTTTAAATAATTCTTCATTCATTTATCCAGAATTGCTTTAGCAACTTCGAAGTTAATATCTCAATACCACTGTCTTTCTAGACGTAATTTATTTATCCATTTCCGTATATACATTTCCATTGATATTTGAATTTAGCGCGATTTGTTCAGGTCAAGTCACTAGGAGCGCCACCGTCGAATTGTCTCCCATTTTAGCAAGGCGAAATCCGTAAATGTCGTGTATTGTCTCTACTGTATTTGGTATTTCGTAAAAACCTATATATCTTTGCCATCCCTAGATATGAGCTTAAATGATATTTCAGAATAGGGCCTATCTGTGATACAAAAATATCTGACTTTTATCTATGATTCAGGCACACTACTACTACTACTACTAAAATGTTTTCATTCCTCCCGTGAAGGGGGAGGCGGCCCTCTTAGACGGTGACGCCGTCTCCCATGTCGGGAGATTTTTTCGATGGAGATGTTCGGAGAAGGCGAGGGGGTTGGCGTCTGTGGCCTACACTATAGGAACTGTCCCGGCATTCGCCTTAGGCCAGGGCTTCACTGGCAGTATTGAATACACTTCGCAGTGAAGTGGAAGTGCAATGCAACCTGATAAAAACGTGATATTATCAATAAATTATTATTGTTCGTTTATGTTATATAGTAACAATGACACAGCTGACCTTTTTTGTAACTGTTATTTTGTGTGTTTGATGGTAGTTAGACGGAGAAGATTGCTTCAGAAAAATTGTGGCTACATCCGCTACTAACTAATAGAAAGAATGTTTTTCACTTTACACCACCTTGATAGTATCATCACCTGCCACTCGTAAGACCAGCCCACAGTTAGCACCACTTACTATAGACCAATGGTAAAGCATTCTGAAATACACACCTTCATTTATAGAGAATTCTTGCTCGCGAAAAGACGAGATTTTCTTCTGAAGATACCGAGCAAAATTCTCTGCGAAACGTAAAGAATTTCACCTTCGTTTCTCAACACAGAAAACCCTTATTTTCACGTCTACGGTATTACGCGATGTGGAAACATCAATCTAAATATTTTTTGGTTGTAAATTGTGTTAATATCTAGATATATGCCCCATTCTCGGTCTGGATTAAGGCTAGAAACGTCAAGTCTGCAGCAATAATTAAAGAAATGATACAAAGTGTAAAAATAAATATTTTTACCCATGATGCTACAATGGAACAAAGTTCTGAAACACTTTGATTGCTGTGTTTGTTGTAACGATTTTACTGTTATCAAGGAAGGATGGTGATGGTTGTAGTGATGGTTATTGTTCCTTTAAGGGTAAGTATAAAGCGATGACGTCTCCGTACAGGCGACGAAGGCCCTCGGAGGATTCCAGTATCCGTAACTTCGGCTCTTGGTGGGTTATTGTTATTCACAGGACACTGTCAGATGATATGACCTCGTTTGAACTGCAGAGTCGCACTAAACACTGGTCTGGGAGCAGTGTGACGTCTGAAATCCAGCTCGTGACTGGAGGAGTTGAAAATATGTTATGTTCTCAGTTAACTTGGTCGTGGGATGGATGCCTGGCCGCCATTGCTCCCAGGAATTAACCTGGTACTCAGTTTTGTGCAGGCTGAGTGAACCTCAGGGCCATGTGCACATTCTGAAGTGGAAATCTCGTTTCCAAACCTTATCAGTACCACGTTTTACACAGCCTTAAGCATGCCAACCCCAGGCTTGTCTGTATGGTTTAGAAATATCTGTAATGGACTAAGTAGTTGGAAAACATATTACAAATATTTACAAAATTACTGAAATATCATGGAAGGAAAACATTAACAATTGTTATCTCTTGGCTCCTCTTTAACCAGAACTGAACAACTGTGCGATTATTTCCCACACATTTATTCACTCCAAACTCGTCCTGACTACCGTAATAAAAGCCACACTTTCAATCAATCCCGGCAATATATGCGTTCCTTATACCAGAGTAAGGTCATGTAGGAAGGCAGCTGTCAAGATTAAACACGGTGCATAGAAGTAGGGTAAGAATATTGTAAAGTAATGAAATGAATCAACTGTCTTCTCCTCAGGGCACTGCCCAGCGTCGTGGCTTAATGGTTAGCATGCAGGCCTCTGGACGAAGGGTCCTGGGTTTGAATCCTAGCCGGGTCGGAGAAATTTAACCTTCTTTTGTTAATTCCTTTGGCTCAAGGACTGGGTGTTTATACTATCTTCAATTTTAATTTCATCTTTGGTACTGGCACATCCTCACACCGCGCAGGTCGGTGTCCATTCAAAATTATTATTATTATTATTATTATTATTATTATTATTATTATTATTATTATTATTATTATTATTATTATTATTATTATTATTATTATTATTATTATTATTATTATTATTATTCCCAGGACACTGTCAGATGACCTCACCTCGTACTGAACTGCAGGGTCGCACTTAACACTGGTCTGGGAGACAGTGTGACGTCTGTAATCCAACTCGTGACTGGAGGAGTTGAAAACATGTTCAGTTCTCACTTAACTTGAGCGTTGAATATTTCGTCTTCATGACGTGGAATCGAACCCGGTCGAAGAGAGCACGCCTTTACCGCTTCAGTAAGGGTAAGTATATCTTGATAAACGAGAAATATGGCTTCCGGAGTGGCCAGGTTCAGGTGTTTCGCATTGATCTGTGCGTCTGTGCCTACGATAGTAGGGGAGCAGTGGGGCTCCCAATCCACCTCGTCAGCATTTTTTTCCTAGTAAAGGGCCAATGCAAGTCCTGACCCCGAGGTCATTGACCCCTAGTATAGTAGAAGGGCAATGCACGTTCGCGAATTTTTGCATAAGAACGAGCCTAACCGCACAGTCGCCATCTTGAAGGGCGTAACCTCACTTTAACGGCTAGTTGCCTTTTTCCCGACGCCTAAGACAGCAAGCCTAACCTCACATCCACCATCCTGAATGGGTATCCTTAGTTTTACGGCTAGTTGCCCTTCTCCACGCCTAAGAGAGGATGCCTAACCCCACATCCGCCATCTTGGAGGGTATCCTTGGTTTTACGGCCAGTTTCCCTTCCCGACGCCTAAGAGAGCATGCCTAACTTCACATCCGCCATCTTGAAGGGGTATCCTTAGGTTTATGGTTAGTTGCCCTTCCCGACGCCTAAGAGAGCATGCCCAACCTCACATCCGCCATATTGAAGGGGCTATCCTTGGTTTTACGGCAATATACCCTTCTCGACGCCTAAGAGAGCAAATCTAACCTCACATGCGCCATCTTGAAGGGGGCATTCCTTAGTTTTACGGCAAAATGCCCTTCCCGACGCCAATTGCACAAGATGGTGGCTATACATAGCTTCTTATGAGACAGCCTACGGGCGCTTGCGCAAGATGGTGGCTGCTCTTATGATACGCCCTAGGGGCGCTTGCACAAGATGGCGGCTACCTAATTGCACAAGATGGCGGCTATATATAGGCTCTTATGAGACGTCCTAGAGGTGCTTGCGCAAGATGGCGGCTGCTCTTATGAGCCTCCCTAGAGGCGCTTGCTCAAGATGGTGGCTAATTGCACAAGATGGCGGCTATACATAGGCTCTTATGAGACGGCCTAGAGGCGCTTGCGCAATATGGCAGCTGCTCTTATGAGACTCCCTACGCTTGCACAAGATGGTGGCTATCTAATTGCACAAGATGGCGGCTATACATAGGCTCTTAGAAGAAGGCCTTGGGCGCTTGCGCAAGATGGCGGCTGCTTTTATGAGAGTCCCTAGGGACGCTTGCGCAAGATGGCGGCTATTTAATTGCACAATATGGCGACTATACATAGCTTCTTATAGGACGGCTATGGGCGCTTGCGCAAGATGGCCGGTATACATAGGCTCAGAGCATCGTGCTGCCATCTTTAGAGCACTAAATCTCACGGCTGCCACCTTTGGCATGTGGTGACGGGTAATTTGAAATTGCGCGTGCTCTTGTTTGTAAACAAAGCCACGTGCTTTTTCACAGCTGACAGCAGCCATCTCTAATCAACAGAGCACCGTGCTGCCATGTTTACGGCACTAAACCTCACGGCTACTACCTTAGGCACGTGGTAGCGGGCAATTTGAAATTCCACGTGCTTTTTTGACAGCGACCATCTTTAAACAACAGATGATCGCAAACTTCAGTGCTGACAGGGGCTAAATCCACATGCCTGCAACCTTAGGCATGTAGTGGCGCACAATTTGAAAAATTCTACGTGCTATTTGACAGCTGTCAGCTGCTATCTTTAACTATATGTACATGCCTTACTGCTATCTTGGCGGAAGTAAACTTTATAGCACGGAATTTAAATTGATCTTAACAGGACTTAGCCACGCCGCAAGCTTAAACAAGAGAGCATCGTGCTGCCAGGGGCTAAATCCTCATGGGTGCCACCTTAGGCATGTGGTGGCGGGCAATTTGAAAAATTTCACGTGCTCTTTCAAAGCCACGTGCTTATGAAGAAAAGCAAGCTTAGAGGCTACTGTACAAGATGGCGGTTATACATAGGCTGTTATGACCTCCTCCTCCGCCTCTGTCAAGGCAGAGCTTTATGTCTTTATCAAACAAGTTTAAACATGCATTCTACTGTGCAATATGACAGCTATGCACAGGCTCTTATGAAGAAAGCTAGCTTAGAAGCTACTGTACAAGATGGCGGCCATACATAGGCTGTCAAGGCCTCCTCCTCATCCGTATAGCAAAAGCGCATGGGATACTGCTGCACTCCTCCTCCTTTTCCTCCTCCTCCGTATAGCAAAAGGGCGAAAGGGCAAAAGGGCTCCTCCTCCTATCAAAAGGGCTCCTCCTTGATGTGTTCAGATCATTAAATAAGTCATTAAAACACAAGACTATAATCGAACACTGTACTCGATGTCGTTAACTACAACATGTGTTTAGAACACTGATTGATGTGTTCAGATCACTAAATAAGCGATTAAAACATAACAAGACTAGAATGGAACACGATACTCGATGTCGTTACTTACAACATGTGTTGAGAACATGTTTACTGGTTAGCAGGGGATACCTTTGGTTCGTTCAGTCTATTACAGAATGCAATTGTAAAAATATAGTCTCTCTGTTGATACAAACGCACTTCTATGCAATCAGCGCGCACACATAGAATTGCAAATGTTGTATGTCTCCATCCGACATACAGGTAGATCTCGTTATACCCGATAGTTACGTTCCGCGGATTTGTCGCGCAAACCGATTTCGCGGACATCGAGACTCATTTTATATGTAAAATATAGGGTTAGGTTTCCGTTTACTCACATATTACGATCAAAATAGCAGTGATTCTTAGTATTTTTTTTACAAAAAATAACCACTATCATGTTTTTGAAACGCATTTTAATACAAAATTTATACACTTAAAAATTGAACATTGAAACACACAATAATAAACTAAACTCTGCATACAAGCTCTTGGCCTTAGCTTGAATAGCAGCTCCAGAAAGAGGCATGTAATGCTCAAACCAATCCATTCTTTCCATCGCTTCCGAGCGAGATTTGGTCACTCTAGTCACACATAAGTTAGTAGATGATTGAGCAGCGTTTCGAATTGATTCCAGATTGTCACGAGTACTTTTCACAGTGGATTCACTAAGTCCCAAAGCATGCTGAATGTCAACAATACGTTCACCTTTCTCATAGCGACCCAAAACTTCTAACTTTGTTTCTAACGAATACGACTTTGGTACACCCTTCTTTCCTTCGACAGCCACTCTGACTTTCCTTTTATCCAGCGTTTTAACGAAACCTGTCAAGTGCAACTTCACAGCTCTACTAACTGGAACTGACGATTCACGTCTCGAGAAACAAGACAAAAGATGCACGTAGTGGTTCGGCACGTATGTCTGTACCCGCCTTAAGGCATTACAGCTTCCACATACTGTTAACGAATGGCAACTAGACTTGAAACCAACATCGCGTATATGCGAAATCGCGGATAACGAATCCGCGTAAAACGGGGTTTGCCTGTACTTCTTCTTAATCACCGCAGCTAAAATAATTTTACTACTACAATAATCACTACTACTACAATTAACATTACAGTTTGAACCGACTACCTTACGATCCGGAGGCTAAGACGTCGCCAACCCTACAGTTTAAAGTTGATTACAGCTAAGATACAACTTCTGTTATTTGCCTGGTGGGGTTCGAAACTACCCGCTCCAAGGTGATAGCTACATGCAGTAGCATGTGAATAAACGGTCACACAATATTCACTGCTTACTATTACTATGCATCGTAAAACTAAACAAGATGCATCCAGGCGTTGACGTGTAAATTATTAGCACTGCAGAGTAGAAACGCATCCACTTACCTGAAAAGGGAAAACAACAGATCTGCAACACACAGAACATTCAAAGTAAATATTTGCATGCAGAGAGCTGGCTGACTCGCGACCGGAAATAAGCGTTAAATTACTAATGACACAGCAGTGTGCGTCGACTGCATCTCGTGGCTCACAAAGCAACATTGTACCGAGTTAAGATTGCGTGGATTTTAAAGTGCCCGCTAGCACATGCCTCAGGTGGCAACAGTGAGGTTTAGCCCGTTAAGATGCCAGCACGGAAATTTGCGATGTTCTGCTGTTTAAAATTCCGCGCCTACGTGGTTAAAGATGGCCGCTTGTCACAAAGCACGTGGATTTTAAATTCCGCGCTACGACGTGCCTAAGTTGGCACCAATGAGGTTTAGCGTTGTAAATATGGCAGCAGTGAGGTTAGCGATGCTCTATTGTCCTTAAAAGTAAGGTTAGATTCCGTCAAGATAACAGCTGTCAAAAAAGCACGTGGCTTTGTTTACAAACAAGAGCACGTGGAATTTCAAATTGCCCGCCACCACATGCCAATGGTGGTAGCTGTGAGGTTTAGTGCTGTAAAGATGGCACCACGATGCTCTGAGCCTATGTATAGCGGCCATATTGCGCAAGCGCCCATAGCCATCTCATAAGAAGCTATGTATAGTTGCCATCTTGTGCATTTAAACAGCCGCCATCTTGCGCAATCGCCCCTAGCCGTCTCATAAGAGCCCATTTATAGCCACCATCTTGTGCAATCGCCCATGGCCGTCTCATAAGAGCCTATATATAGCGGCCATCTTGCGCAAGCGCCCTTAGCCGTCTCATAAGAAGCTATGTATAGTCGCCATCTTGTGCAATTAAATAGCCGCCATCTTGCGCAAACGTCCCTAAGGGTCCCATAAGAGCAGCCGCCATCTTGCGCAAGCGCCCCTAGGCCGTCTCATAAGAGCCTATGTATAGCCGCCATCTTTTTTTTGCTAGGGGCTTTACGTCGCACCGACACAGATAGGTCTTATGGCGACGAAGCCGCCATCTTGTGCAATTAGATAGCCACCATTTTATGCAAGCGCCTCTAGGGCGTCTCATAAGAGCAGCCGCCATCTTGCGCAAGCGCCTCTAGGCCGTCTGATAAGAGCCTATAGTTAGCCGCCATCTTGTGCAAGCGCCCCTAGGGCGTCTCATAAGAGCAGCCGCCATCTTGCGCAAGCGCCCCTAGGACGTCTCGTAAGAAGCTATGTATAGCCTCCATCTTATGCAATTGGCGTCGGGAAGGGCATCTTGCCGTAACACTAAGGATTGCCCCTTCAAGATGGCGGATGTGAGGTTAGGCTTGCTCTATTAAGCGTCGGGAAGGGCATCTTGCTGTAAAACTCCCTTCAGGATGGCGGATGTGAGGTTAGGCTTACTCTCTTAGGCGTCGGGAAGGGCATCTTGCTGTAGAACTCCCTTCAAGATTGCGGATGTGAGGTTGAGCATGCTCTCTTAGGCGTCGGGAAGGGCAACTAGCCGTAAAACTAAGGATAACCCTTCAAGATGGCGGATGTGAGTATAGGCTTGCTCTCTTAGGCGTCGGGAAGGGCAACTAACCGTTAAAATGAGGTTACGCCCTTCAAGATGGCGACTGTGAGGTTAAGCTCGCTCTCTTATGCAAAAATTCGCGAACGTGCATTGCCCCTCTACTAGAAAAAAATGCTGACGAGGTGGATTGGGAACCCCGTTGCTCTCCTACTTACGATGTATTCTAAAGCTGCAGACGACACACACACGCGAGCCAAAGTAATTAATTAATGAATGCTAAAATCAACAGTCCGTTCGGGAATCGTACCCATGGCACTTTGAACCAATGGCCAGCACAGTAACCATCTAGCCATGGAGCCAGCCCCTCATTTAACAGTAATCAGGAGAAAAACAGGAAAAGCTGTTCACGTGAGGAGCATTCTACTCATGCTTGTCCCAATAAGTCGAATCTTAAGTGTGTTAATTGTAATCAAAATCATCCTGCTTTCAGTTATAAGCGTCGTTCCAAACTTGCTCCTGAACCTGATCATCCTGAAACCGTTGTCCCTGTTCAATCTCAAGACCTCCCTACCCCTGTCTCTTCCTCCTACCTCCCCTCCCCGAGTGTTATTACGGTGGTGTTACAGAACGTCCTCCCCTTCATTCGCCCACAAATCAGATCCAGCTAGCGGCTCGATTGGTTTTGAACACTCATATTGACGTGGCATACTCGGGGAATAAGATGCATTTCGCATTTTTTCCCCTAAGTACTGTTCACTTTATGCGTTAGCGCATTGAAGCTTTACTATGCTAACATAAGATCTCTTAAGTGCAATCGGCCGCTGCTGGACACCTCCCTTTTCTTGTATGCCCCAGATATTTTTGTTCTGAATGAGACATTTCTGACGCCGCCCAAATGTCTCAATTTCCCCTGTTTACTTTCTATTGCGCTGATCGTCCGACTCAAGGCCGTGGTGGCATGGCTATCGGCGTCAGACGGGATTTTACTGTTCAGCATTACTTTCACTTCCCTACTAATTTCTCTGAATATCTAATACTAGAAGTAATAACTCCTCAGAAAACTATTACGGTAGCTACTATCTACATACCGTCTAAACCTTTCATTCCCTCTGATTTTATTAAATACATAGACGCTAAATTCTCTGAATATATTATAGTTGCAGATCTTAATGTTACTTCCTATACCTCCACCCAAATCTCCGAGTTTACTAATTTATGTAAGTCTCTCCGGGGCATGCGCTTCCATTTTCCTTTCCACACCCTGCCAGCCAATAATTCCACCCCTGATGCCCTCCTTCTTTCTCCCTCCCTTGCCGCATCCCTCACCATCCAGCAGCTCGTTTCTATAGGTAGCGATCACGCCCCAACCCTTCTCACCTTTCCTGGTATTCTTCCCCGTCAGACCTTAACCCCTCCTCGCCCTCCCCCTACTCGTCGTTTCAATCACACTAATTGGAATGCTTATCGCACTACTCTCACTAACTTACTCAGTGATGCTGTACCGCCTACTAATATTCCCACTCTATTCGCCCTAATTTCTAAAATAGAGCGAGCTATCCTTACTTCTGATTCTCTTCATATTCCTCTTCACACCTACCACCCCTCCAAACCTCATATACCCCCCAAAGCTCTCGGTTTATTGCAGCTAGCCCATGACTACTTTACTGCGTATACTCGAATCAATGACACTACAACGATTCAGCAACACCGCCGAACTTTACGCCACGCGCGCTCATATATTAAAGCTATTAAACGTAAAATGTGGATGGACAAGTGTCCTGAGCTAGTTGATTATAACGACCCTCGACGTTTTTGGACGACTTTCCGACAACTAACCAAAACTACCAACCCTCTTCCTCGCTACCCTATTACGCATCCCCCCAATCATCCACAAACTGACCAAGACAAGGCTAATCTTTTTGCTGACTATTATCAAACTGTTTTCCCCCTCCCACGCCCCTAATTTCCATCATCCTCACGAACCCACCATCATTGCTTACTCTGATCCTAACCTCCCTGAATTTCAACCTTCATTCCTTCATTTTTCTCATATTGATTATACTCATCCATTAAATGCTCCCATTACACCCAATGACATCCGGCTTTTCTTGAAACATCGGAAAAACACCTCCCCTGGCTCAGAGACCATCTCATATCGTCATATTCAAAAAGCCCCTCCTATTCTTTTTGATATTCTTAGCATTATTCACAACTACATTCTTTATACTGGCGCGTACCCCGCTCATTGGGGTAACGCCAACCTTCTCTTATTCCTAAAACCCCATAAACTCCCATCTGACATTCGGTCTTATCGCCCAATCTCCTTACTCCCTGTCCTCAGCAAGATCCTAGAAGGGATTCTGAGTAGGGGACTTTCGTCCTATCTCGACTCTCTAGGTCTTATTCCATCCTCTCAAGCCGGTTTTCGTTCCCATCATTCCATTCAAGATCACCTCTTTCACATCTCCTCTTCTCTCAATGTCTATCTTCGCCCCCGTAAAACTGCCGCTTTAGTTTGCCTCGATGTGAATAAGGCTTTTGATCCAGTCTGGCATGCTGGGTTGCTTTTTTAAGTTACGCCATCTTCCCACTCCTATCACTATCATTCGCTTTATTTCCAACTATCTTCAACATCGATCAGCACAGATCATCATCCGTGGTACCCGTTCCTATTCCTTTCGTATGACTTCGGGCGTAGCCCAAGGTTACCCCTTTCCCCACTGATATACTTATGTTATCCCACATCATGACCCCCCTTTAAGACTCTATCAATATGCCGATGATCTGGCTATTCTTGCACTTACACCTTCTACTGTTACTCTTACCCGTTATTTACAGACCTACCTCTCCCTCCTTGAATCCTGGTTCGACGCCTGGCATATTGCTGTTAATCCCACCAAGACCCAATTGATTGTGTTCCGGAAAAAATCCCTCCTCTCTAGACCCCGTCACCGAGTTCTTTTAACGTTTTATAATACTCCACTAACAGAAACTAATACCGTAATCTACCTTGGTATTGAATTCCAGAACAACCTTCATTGGAACCATCATTTAACACAAGTCTACAAACGTGCCGTTCAACGCTTCCGAGCCCTACGCATTCTTACTGGTAAAACGTGGGGCCTCCGTCCTTCCCAAATCCTCACAGTTTATAAATCTTTTATCCGACCTGTCGTAACATACAGTTCATTGACCTGGCTCACAGCTGACAGACAACAATACGTGACCTTGCTTAAACTTGACAAACATGCTATGCGTATTGCATACCATCTCCCCTTTGACACCCCTTCTGCTGAGTTCTAACCTCTTTATTCTTTCCCCACCATCCTTACTCATGTCCATGATTTTCGTCTCAAATACTTACAATCTGGCCTAGCCATCAATCATTCTGCGATTGAAGAAGCCCTCAACCTTTCTCCCCTTGCTACCGCTATCCTTAATAATGACCGCTCTCCTGCTATCTCTTACCTTTTCCCCCCACCCCTATCACGTAACTTCCCCCTCTGTCCCACTGCCTTTTTATTCTAATTTTTCTTTTACTGGATATTATGATGCTCCTCGCGGCAGTGGTACCGGCCTCCAATATCTGTGCCCGAGTGCTTTACGACACTACCAGTGTCATCTCTATCCGTGTTTATTTTCCATCATTCTGTGTTTTTCGCGTCCTCCTTGTTTCACTAGTGTTCGTCCATTTCTTCCACCATAGTGTTTTTTGTATCGTACGTCAAGATGAACTGAAGACATTTCTCTCTCAGTACGATGTGTTGTGCGTTTATACTTTGTGTGCCAACGGAAATCAATGAAAAATAGACTGACATGGAAGAAATCACATATGTTTTACATTTTCTCTGTTTCAATCTGTATTTGATTATGTTTTGTTTTCAGTATGTACGAGACATACTTCTATGTATGTGTTTCAAAATTCTACTTTTATGTACTCGCTCACCGGCCAAAGAGCTACATGTTTAGCCCCTTACCGGACAGGAATGAAGTAACTATTTGAATAAAGAATAAGAATAAACTTTTCAGTGCTTTTTATGTCTGTATTTGTCTTATTGGAAATAAACGGGGTTTTATGTGGGGGTTTGATCCGCGGGGGGTGCGATGCGGGTCCGCCTGTTGTTTGCCTTAGCCTCTGCGCCACTCAATATACATTCCCTTCATGTATGTACAATACATACTTCTCCCTTTTTAATCTTTTTCTCATATATTATTTCTTTCCAATGGCCGAAGAGCTGTCCGTTCAGCTGATGGCCCACCCACCCTTTAGGGGTGGGAATGAAATGACCATTTGAAATGAAATGAAACTTGATTGCTTTTTTACATATTAAGGCACTTTCTTAAAACTAAATGTTCAGTGACTTTACAGAAACGTGTCATCAGAAAGACTCACGACATTAGCAGCCACAGGAGAGCATACGATATAGTACCACAAGAAAACATAAGAATTCCCTTTCGACCTTTCGCCGGAGACTTGGATTTTCCGTGGAGTTTAAATTCCACGCGAGCGGCGTTAACACTGTACACAGAAACGCCGGTCAGCAGCGCGGTGTTTTCGACCACGTCTTCCACAGTCCACAGTGGATTCTCATCTCGTAGGCTACTGTAAACGTTTAAATCAATTTGTTTAGATTTCCTACTTAATTTTTCTCCACTTTTGTTAGCTTTAAGGTATTTTACAGGGGACTCAAGCGCCACAGCATCACACACGTCTTCCTCACAGCTGGCAACCATTATGAATACTGAACAAATGCTGTTGCAGCCAGTATTGCCAACAGTTTTCTTGGATCCATCTTCAACGTCGCAAATATTATGCGAACTTATCAGCAATGGAATGAACTCGAACAAAGCTTACTAAGTACACAGTGCAATAAGATATCAATCTCATATTAAATACTTATTATCTTGCTACATGCACCACTGAAAACAATAAATATTCATAGCCATCTACGTATGAAATATAAGAGTTGGTAACGAACCCGAATAACATACAACCTGTGATATATTTTCCATATTTATACAGGGCAAAAATGTTGAATTCGTCAAGTCAGTTTACCAGAATATCTAACCAAGCTGAAGGAATCTCCTGACTTCAGGAACAAGTAACAAACCTAGGGAACTATTTAGTGCTGCGGAAGCCTTTTCACCGACCAGAAGTCTGACTAACATCAAAGGGACCGCTTAGGTCTTGAGTTGACTCCCAGTATAGCACCACGCGTGACGTCACGCGAAGCCGAACATAGCTGACTCCGCTCCGACCCGAAACAGTCTCTTACTGCAGCACCCGACAGGGGCCAGCGACTGCGCGCACACTGGGAATCGCATTAATGTAATAATTTAAGACAATTCTGAAATATACACTTTCACTGTAGTTCGCATGATGACATGAGATCACCCCCAGTAGTCATTATCAAAAGTAACTTGAAGTGTATTTTAAAATTCGAAGTTCTTCTTTTCAGATATAGAAATACAAAGTACACAATAAATTTGTTATTAAATATCACTGTCAGAAACATAATGCTGAACTTCAGCGGGATAGGAACATATCATAAAATACTTTTATTCAGAACTGCTCTGTCAGTTTTCTCTCTTCAGTCAGAATCCTTGGAAAACTCTCTAATATATATATATATATATATATATATATATATATATATATATATATATATATATATATATTTGCTAGTTGCTTTACGTCGCACCGACACAAGTAGGTCTTATGGCGACGATGAGACAGGGAAGGGCTGGCAGTGGGAAGGAAGCGGCCGTGGCCTTAATTAAGGTACAGCCCCAGTATTTGCCTGGTGTGAAAATGGGAAAGCACGGAAAACCATCTTCAGGGCTGCCGACAGTGGGGTTCGAACCTACTATCTCCCGAATACTGGATACTGGCCGCACTTAAGCGACTGCAGCTATCGAGCTCGGTAAACTCTCTAAATAAAGAATAGTTATTCACTGTTACAAAAAGAATATTTTCGTGACAGCAAACGATATGTTTAAAATTCAGTGTAACTTTATTAATGATGTAAAACAAAGATTCGTTTAGATACCAATTCTCAATAAATAATAAAATTGTACAATAAAATACACAATATTTATTCGTGAATAGCCAGTTATCTCCCTAGAAATGATGTCTTTAGTTAATCTCCGTTTCAACCCAAACCTCGTAATTATCTCTATTTCGGTTTATAACTCCATGACAGTGAGATGGTGGTGGTGATTATTGCTTTTAGAGAAAATACAAGTGGACAACCATCAACGCTTAACAAACTGATCACAGGAAAAGGTCCGACACTTCGACAAATGAAGGTATCGGCCAAAGAAAGACAAGGGTCACAAAGGGTGTGAAAATGAAAGACTCCGTAGCATTCTCAGATGTAATACCGCCGGGGTCGGAAATGAACAATAGTTGACTAAGAGAGGTTTGACAGGAGTGATGAAAGTGTGGAGCCTGGCACAACTAAGTGGAAGCAATGCCAGGACTCAGCTATGGGCCTCGTGGTCACCAACCACGTCCCCAAACTGAAAGCCCTAGGGACCCCTTTTAGCCGCCTCTTACAAGCAGGGGATACCCTGGATATATTATATTCTACAGACCCTGCTACCTCAGAGGTACCGGGCGAGTTGGCTGTGCGGTTACGAGCGCGCGGCTGTGAGCTTGCATCCGGGAGATAGTGGGTTCGAGCCCCACTGTCGCCACCCATGAAGATGGTTTTCCATGTTTTCCCATTTTCATATCAGACAAATGCTGGGGCTGTACCTTAATTAAGGCCACGGCCGCTTCCTTCCCATTCCTAGGCCTTTCCTCTCCCATCGTCGCCATAAGACCTATCTATGTCGGTGTGACGTAAAGCAAGTTGTAAAAAAACCTCAGAGGGCTCCGTGAAAGCCGTTATATATTACCAACAATAAGCCTATACAGTACTTCAGTGTAAATTTAATATTTAATATTACTATACTGGATATGTAATTCTGAATTTTTAAAAATATATAAAAACATACAAGTGTTTATTTAACACATATTATTCTACGCTGTAATTAGCTTCGTAGCTTAATGGTCAGCGTCAAGACATCCATTTCAAAACGTCATAGGTTCGATTACCGGCCGGGTCGCTTTTTAACTGCGTCTAGTTAATTTAATTCGGGGACTGGGTGGATTTTTTTTTGCTAGTGGTTTAACGTCGTATTAACGCATTTTCAGGGCTGCCGACGGTGGGATTCAAACCCACCATCTGCCGCATGCAAGCTAACAGCTGCGCGAACCTAACCGCATGGCCAACTAACTCGGTACTCGTAATATTGAATACATCCCTCCACCATACATTTGGCGTTAGGAAGGGCATCCGGTCGTAAAGCAGCTCCAGTCCACATGTGCTGCACAGTTGATACCCGACTTCACAAGATGTGGGAAAAACGGAAGAAGAATAGGAAAATCCCATGGCACTATTGCTTTCCTATTGCATCTGTTATAGCTATGCACATTATATTTAAAAATTCCGAAATGTTTGTTTCTTTGTTGTTTAAGGGGCCTAACAGCGACGTCATGGGCCAAATTCAGAATTAGTATCCAATCTAGAAATCTTTAATATTGAAGTTTCACTGACTTTATTGTTGGTAATATACAACGGCTTTCAAGGAGTCCTCTGAGATTGCGGGGTCTGTAAAATATAATATCCACGGTATCCCCTGCTTGTCGTAAGAGGCGGCTAAAAGGGGTCCCTGGGGCTTTCAGCTTGGAAGCGTGGGTTGGCGATCACGAGGCCCTTAGCTGAGTCCTGGCATTGCTTCCACTTAGTTGTGCCAGACTCCACACTTTCATCAGTCCTGTCCAACCTCTCTTGATCAACTCTTGTTCATTTCCGACCCCGGCGGTATTACATCTGCGAATGCTACGGAGTCTTTCATTTTCACGCCCTTCGTGAGCCTTGTCTTTCTTTGGCCGATTCCTTCATTTGCTGAAGTGTCGGACCTCTTCCTGTGATTAGTTTGTTAAGCGTTGATGGTTGCCCAGTTGTATTTTCTCTTAAAGCGATAATCACCACCACCTTCTCACTGTCACGGGGATATAAACAGAAATAGAGATAATTACGAAGTTTGGGTTGAAACCGAGATTAATTAAAGACTTAATTTATAGGGATATCTAACCGAATATTCGTTTTACTTTAATAATAAAATGTGTGGAGTCTGGCACAACTAAGTGGAAGCAATGCCAGGACTCAGCTAAGGGCCTCGTGATCGCCAACCCACGCTTCCAAGCTGAAAGCCCCAGGGACCCCTTTTAGCCGCCTCTTACGACAAGCAGGGGATACCGTGGATATTATATTTTACAGCTGCCACGAAATTTGAAAAGTGGTACGAGGGCTGGAACGGGGTCCACTCAGCCTCGGGAGGTCAGCTGAGTAGAGGTGGGTTCGAATCCCCCCTCAGCCATCCTGGAAGTGGTTTTCCGTGGTTTCTCACTTCTCCTCCAGGCAAATGCCGGGATGGTACCTAACTTAAGGCCACGGCCGCTTCCTTCCCTCTTCCTTGCCTGTCCCATCCAATCTTCCCATCCCTCCACAAGGCCCCTGTTCAGCATAGCAGGTGAGGCGGCCTGGGCGAGCTACTGGTCATTCCCCACAGTTGTATCCCCGACCCAAAGTTTGAATCTCCAGGACACTGCTCTTGAGGCGGTAGAGGTGGGATCCCTCGCTGAGTCCGAGGGAAAAACCGACCCTGGAGGGTAAACAGATTACGAACGAACGAAATAAAGTTACATAGAATTTTAAACATTTCGTTTGCTGTCATGAAATTTCCCAAGGATTCTGACTGAAGACACAAAACTAACAGAACAGTTCTGAGTAAAATTTCCCACTTTCCCGCTGACGTTTAGCATTATGTTTCTGACAAAGTGATATTTACAGTAGTATCAAATTTATTGTGTAGGCGTACTTTGTATTTATAGGTATTTCTGAAGAAAAAACTTCAAATTTTAAAATATACTTCCAGTTATTTTCAACCATTTTCAATAATTATTACTACTGGGTATGATCTCATTTCATCATTTATAAAATGCGTACTATAGTGGAAGTGTATATGTCAGTATTTTCTTAAATTATGTCATTTAGAGATGGGCACTATCGACTGATAACTATCGAACTAGTCGATAGTTTAAACTATCGTAACAGTCGACTACTTTAAAAAACTAGTCGACTGAATTCAGTCGTACTCCCGTCACAGCGAATGGAACTATCGGTTTATGGTCACTTCGAATATGTAATATATAATATGTTAACTTTATAGGTACCTACTTAATATGGCGATTTTCTCTTGTGTTTTATGTGCTCTTTATTTCGTTGCATATTTGTTTATATTAATTACGTTATTCATTTATAAGGCATAACTATAATAATAATCTAGAAAATACAGTAGTGCGATAGTGTGTTTGGCTATTCTCATATATATCTTGATTGTGTACTACAGTAACAAGTTTTACATATTATTATTGTTAGCATTGTTTAGGAATAGAGCCTCATTGTCGTCTTTCTACGTTTCACTGTCCATTTAGCACAAAGAAAGGCCATTCGTATGATGTTGGTTCGTATTAAGGGCATCTCTCTACTTGTTAGCCCCGTGTACGGACGAGTGCGTAAATCGGATTTTGATCTGCGCAACTGTGAATTCCTCGATAGTGTGATTATATAATCCGGGATTGGGGTACGCGCCCAAGGTACAGTACTCTTGTGGCATTTGCCAGGAGTGAATGTAGAAATCCCCATGGAAAACTGGTATCCGCTTCTTATTCCTAATGTGGAGCGGAATGGACTTCTCGGCTGCGAACGTGGGTCCCTTTGAATAAATTTGTAAGTCACTCAATATAACATTAATTTTTTTCTAATGGGTGTCTATACAAGTGATTTCTAATTATTGGTAAATTGCGTTAAATTGAGTCGAATTCGTAAAAGTACGACTCTCCACTTTTGATACGGAGAGTTTCGACTGGAAACATTCGAATGTTTTTCATGAAATGACTACTTGCGTGATATGAATACTTTCATTCGACTGAAATCATTCGACTGTTCAGTCTTCTCAACAGGAAGTAATGAATACTTTTGTTCGACTGAAAACATTCGACTATTCAGTCGATAGTTCGATGGGACTATCGCCCGAATAGTCGATAGTGGTTTTCAGTCGATAGTGCCCATCTCTAATGTCATTACTGCGAGTCCCATTGCGCGCGCAACCGCTGGCCTTTGTCGGGGGCTGGTGCTGGAGTAATATATTGTTTATTGTCGGAGCGGAGTCGGCAATGTTCGGCTTTGCGTGACGTCACGCGTGGTGCTAGACGGCGTTGAATCTACCAGCGCCTCCTAGGAGGCGCTGAATCTACCATAGAGTTAGTATATAATACATTTACTAACTCATTTACTAACTCTATGGAATCTACGGCCTTCCACTAAAAACAATATCATTCCAGTCAGTACACTCTTGCCATCTAGCGGCAAGCGTTTACAAGATCTACTTTCGCTTCACCTTGTAGCCACCACGCTACACACCGTTGCAGCCAATTTGAACATTCACCGCTAGATACCAGCACAATCACAAGTCAAGCGCGAGCCTCCTTGTTGAAGTTCTCTGTATGAAAATAATGTTGATTTTATAGAAGCAGAAATTCCTCCGACGTTAAGCCGTATCTTAACACTGCCGTTTCTTCCAAACCTGTGACAAATTCTGAAAGAAAACTATGTAACAGGAGAAACTTACACTTCGAAGTCGATTATTTAAATTGAGCAGTGCGAATGGATCTGTACATACCGCAAATTCTATTACTGAGTGCTGGATCATTTACTCATTTCTGTTAAAATAATTGAGATGTTTCGTGAAAATCAATATTTTCACTGCCGTGGTGTACATCTGGTTACAAGGTATTTCTCCTGAAGATTGATTTTATTTAATTTGTTGAAAGTACTCCTAGATGGAAAACATTTTGTTCTCTATTTATAGCTTCAATTTCTTGTTGAATGTATGTTCAATAATTCATGTAACAGTTATATTCAATTTTTGGGTGCCTCAGTATTTATAGCTGAGGGCACGTTAAATAATGGTGCATTACTGAGAGGAATTCGTGATGTGCTGGAGCGTTGCCTACGAGATACTAGTGATGGGCTAGCGACGGAATCGAGTAATGTGCTCTTAGAATCGGTATTACTCGACTCCAGACTCGAGTACAAGCATACTGGTGTCGCTATCTGTGGACATGCTTTAGAACTAAAATCTACTGTACTGGAGTGCACGGCATTCAGGGTCACCCACAGAATATTTTTGTGGTGTGGAGTGCAATATGTTTGCTGCTGATGATTGATGTTGTTCAGTCATCGGTCGTCAATAATTCGATTGTTATGATTATTATTATCATCATCATAGGCACTAAAGGTTGTGACTTACTAACAAACTGTGAGCTGTTTAGCTAGAACAGAATGACGTTCTGTCCGCTGATTTGCTGCATGAACGTACGTCACATTCTGGACGCCTCATCTTAATACCCGACATTATATCTGCCGAAAGTATGATGTACATATAAACTGCTGTAATTCACCTGTTCCCCCGGACGATTGTAGGCTTTGGCGCGGTTAGCAATAGGCTATGGTTACAATAAATCTGTCATACTACCGATCATATTAGCACATCTACGCCCGTGTATATGCATAATGGCTACATGAGATATAATTTACCAGTAGCGAAGCAATACAATGTGTGCAGAAATACCGTCTATAGTCTACAAATAGCACATGTTTAAAATACACTAATTACAACATACATACCGTGACAGGGATTTGAAATAATAATAATAATAATAATAATAATATAACTTTTACGTCCAAGTACGTACATTTGTATGGTTTTCGGGGACGCCGAGGTACCGCATTTAGTCCCCCATGAGATTTTTTACGTCCCAATAATTCTACCGACACTAGGTTGACGTATTTGAGCACCTTCAAATACTAGCGGAATAAACCAGTATCGAACCGGCCAAGTTGGGCTATAAAGGCCAGATAAGCTATATTATCAATATTAGAATAGATGGCATATTCAGTGAAGTGTGTGCGAGACGCCGTAAATGGATATTTTCATATCTTATTATGCGTATTAAGTGGCATTATTATCGTTCTCAAGTAATTATCAAATTTAGGTTATTCCTTTTGCGCATTCATTCAGTTTTTTCATATCGTACCGCGCTGTCGCAATCCCATAAACCCTCGGCGACCGCTTGTACGCATGCTTCATCCATCTACGAGCCGGCGAGTGAGCGAACGTGTGACGTCATGCTATCATCGAGCCTTCGCAAGCGAAGCGAGTCCGAGCCTGGACTCGAAAGAATCGAGTACCGCGATTCCAGGCATCACTCGCGCACATCACTACGAGATACACAAGGCCGGGAAATATAGCACACTAAACTTGTCCTCGAGGTACTATCGAGAAGCGCCGCTAGAGTTCTCGTTACTATTCTATCTCGCCCGCTCAAAGCAACACGTTCATATATGAAAAATTATAAAAATTCATTAAAACTAGTAATTTCAGAAGGCAGCAAACAGATATGAGATCAAAGATAGACCAAGAGCAGTTGTTTGACTTATTTTCTACAACGTATTTCTTACAATATGCTTAAACGAAATAAGTAATTCACGAAAGAAGCAGAGAAATCTGATAGCGAGTTTGTCACTTCTTACCGATTTTTTAATGTGCCTCAGAGCATCCGATAAGCGGATCGAGATTGTGGTCATAAATAACTATGGTTTTAATCGCCTTTTCACCAATTATCAGCGATCCAATCTTTTCCTCGGCACATCTGATATTTTGACATTCGTATTGAAGCCGCTGTTTGGTGAGCGATGTTATGCCCGTTACGCAAATATTTAGTGGCGTTTCACCGTATTTCTCTTTTTTCTTCCCGTAAAATTAAATTTGTGTTCTCCTCTGTGGTGTAGTGGTTAGTGCGATTAGCTGTCACTCCTGGAGGCCCTGCCACGAAATTTGAAAAGTGGTACGGGGGCTGGAACGGGTCTACTCAGCCTCGGGAGGTCAACTGAGTAGAGGTGGGTTTGATTCCCAGCTCAGCCATCCTGAAAGTGTTTGTCCGTGGTTTCCCACTTCTCCTCCAGGCAAATGCCGGGATAGTTCCTAACTTAAGTCTACGGCCGCTTCCTTTCCTCTTCCCTGCCTGTCCTTTCCAATCTTCCCATCCCTCCACAAGGCCCCTGTTCAGCATAGCAGGTGAGGCTGCCTGGGCGAGGAAACTGGTCATCCTCCCCAGCTGTATCCCCCGACCCGAAGTCTGGTACTCCAGGACCCTTGAGGCGGTAGCGGTAGGATCTCTCGCTGAGTCCGACGGAAAAACCGACCCTGGAGGGTAAACGGATGAAGAACGAAGAAGAAAACTAAATTCGTTCTAACATGAATATAGCTCCCAAATGACCAATGTTAGCATGCTTTTCAATTTGGTTTGCTTTTCTTTTTGGTCAAGTTCAAATACCGTAATTTTTTTTTTCTAATTTCATTACCCGTATCCTACTTCTCAATTTACAGATTGCTTTTCTGTAATCTGGTATTTAATTTTCTCATCCGTACTTTTAAAAAAAAAAAAAAAGATTTAACAGAGATACTCGTAGACTTTCTTTGATATAGAAACGAGACTTCTACTCCTTTTTCGTTTGTGGCTGACGTATGAAGATATGATATGTTCATCGTTATCTGAATCAGAACTTTTACTAAATTTTGAAGGACCGGGCGAGTTGGTCGTGCGGTTAGGGGCGCACGGATGTGAGCTTGCATCCGGGAGATAGTGGGTTTAAATCCCACTGTCGGCAGCCCTAAAGATGGTTTTCCGTGGTTTCCCATTTTCACACCAGGCAAATGCTGGGGCTGTACCTTAATTAAGGCCACGACCGCTTCCTTCCCACTCCTAGGCTTTTCCTATCCCATCGTTGCCATAAGACCTATCTGTGTCGGTGCGACGTAAAGCCACTAGCAAAAAAAAAAAAAATTGATGGCAATACATCATTTTTGGGAGCTGGATGCTTCCTGCCTTTGACATTTTCCTGTTTGTGAACAGGATACATAATGAAAACAGAAGGTAGTTTGATTGATGTGCTTACACTGAAATCTGTTTTATGAGAATTGCTAGGTACCTAAGGAGATCCTACTATATCACCTTGCCTAGAAATAGTTTGCTTCCATTTCGCCCTTAAACCGCAGTCGGAAGGGAAACTATGGAACGTCAATTTTCATGCTTTCTTAGTGTCATCCGAAATACAGAGAGGTACACAACAGTGCACCTTCTTCTCAACCTCACAGACATTCACCGACAGAAACAATATTCACAATAAATTGCACAAAATCAACACAGCATGACAATTACTCCGCATATCACAATGTTAAAGTCTGCCAAGAACAGAACGGAAACCTGACATCTAGCGGCCAAACCGTGAACACGGTCGGGTTCCGTTTTTCAGCGACAAATTAGTAGCTATGTCGCGGCCTTGTATATCTCATAGGCAACGGCTGGAGTATGGGCACTATCACTGCCTTCGTAATGTCCAGGCCGTACTGTACCTCTGATGACGTCACGCTTTGGGGGGGGGGGACTTGAAGGCGATACGCATACGCTCCGCTTGAATAACACACTCGTTTAAATTACTTAAAGAACTGTTAACACCTTATAAAACCAAAACCTATCCTCAAATATTTGTTAATTCTGACATACAATGCATATCCTTCTCCGTAACGTTCTATTTCTCGCGTATATACGTTCGTTTGCGTGAGTACATCCTAACACTTTGAGACATATTCTTGCGATTTTAACCATTTTCTGGTCAACTGGAACATTCACATCATACACACTGACAGAAAACATGCAGTCAATTACCATTACTATTTATTACAAATATAAATTATTTCTGTACCTCACTGTTTCCACTCCATGAACACTGCAGCTTTCCTGGACCTCTTACAGGAAGTTACACCAGTATGGAGTAGGTCTGCTCTCTTTGAAGCACTTTGTTGAATACACAAGTTGGTGTGAATTTATTTAAAAATATATTCACCCAAATATATTTAGGCCTACACTGTCCGGCCAGGTCTTCCAATTTCTTCCCGCAATCACAAATGACTAGGGAATCTGCCAAACTGCATTTACTCCAAAGCCAGGGATTTTGTGACACACTTAGGATCGTCTGAATTTAGAAATACCGGTACCATCTTATATGTATCTGACACTAACACACAAAATACTATGCACACCTCAATTCCAAGTTCTATTGAAATGTCTGATGGATACTTTAAGCCCCTCGATTTAGGAAATTCAGATACCTTACTTCTGGAGGTAATTCATAAATAAGATCTGAATCTGTCAGAAGAGAAAATTTACATAAATCACTCATAATTTATTTATTTTAATTTTTTTTTTTTTTTTTTTGCTATTTGCTTTTCGTCGTACCGACACAGATAGGTCTTACGGTGACGATGGGACAGGAAAGGTCTAGGAATGGGAAGGAAGCGGCCATGGTCTTAATTAAGGTAGAACCCCAGCATTTGCCTGGCGTGAAAATAGGAAACCACGGAAAACCATCTTCAGGGCTGGGTTCGAACCCCACTGTCTCCCGAATACTGGATACTGGCCGCAGTTAAGCGACTGCAGCTATCGAGCTCGGTGATACTCATAAATAAGACTTGCATTTTCAACTACACCGAATTCAGATAAGCCGTAGGTCTGATTACATAAAAATATAGGGCCTATCTAATGTTACCCATGTTTATGACATAATAAAAAAATTAACTCACCATCTGGACGGGACACTCTTATTTCTCTCAGGATGTGATTTTCAGGAAAGTGCTTAATACACACAACTGTGTTGTGATTAACTAATAAATTCCCCCCTGGGAATAGCCTTCTTCCATAACTTAACTCGTTCTTCATCAGAAGGAAACACTAATACCGGAGTGTACTCTCCTTGTTTATAATTGGCTTTGCAGCCAGGCACACAGCAACTCTTAGGTATGGTGATTTCCCTCACTGATTATCTTAATTCAAGTATATTCAATTCGTGGTTACCAATAAAACACAGAATGCACTAACTAAATTAATTTTACACTATAAATATAACTTTACACAGATAAACTACAAAATTAAAACACTGAAGAACGATCTTCTTAACCTATAGCTTCACATAAATACACGCTCACACTAAGTTTTCTTCACTAATTAACGACTTTCCACTTAATAATGCAGTCGATGACGGCCCATTCTCACATATATCTGAGTGAACACGCGGCCATCGTTAAAAATTTCAATAAAACTGCGAAAATCTATGTTTAACTCTACTAACTCACGTGCTAAATTTCCCCCCTAACGATCAGCTGATTGCTTTCCCGCGCTCGTTACAGTACGGCCTGGACATCACGAAGGCAGTGGCACTATCGACTGAAAACCACTATACAAGACCGACTCCAATTCCTCAGACCTTAATGCTACTCTCGATCGTTCAAAGATGGCGAATCGAGTAGCCGAAATTGGTGGAAATGTGGGTTTGTTTTGGTTTGTTGTTATCGTATGTAGTCAGTGTAATTTTATTAAATTTGACGATAAATGTTAGTTTATTTGTGGAATATAAGTGTGCGAGTGTATTTGTATGAGTCGGTGAGTACATAGGATCTGTAATTATACGCAGTAATGTGAGAATGTGCTTGTTTTGATCGTATTTTTACACATTAAACAACATGAGTGCACTAGGTGGACGAGTTTTTAGTCTAATTATTGCAATGCCTCTCATACAACTATTCTTAAGTTTCCTACGAAATAGAGCATTAGAAGAGAAATCGATTAGGAATATACATCGTGATTATTTTGAAGTCCATGGCAAAACGGTAGCGTGCATTCATCATTTTGAGAATAAGTCAGAGGTTAGGGAAGCCAGTTCTCTACTTCCAAACTCGAAAAATATTAACTTAGATAGAATATAATTGATATTGTGTTATTCCGTCAGTTTCTATGTGCTTCAAAGTGTCTAGTGATTTAGATGCAAGTGTATTTTACAGTAATCTGTGCTTTGCCTGCGGAAATGTTTGGCTGGATCTTGGAGTATAACAAAACTTATAAGTGTGACAGATGGAGCAATCTGTATACTGTTACACAAAAGAAATAGTGACTTAGAGGGATTAGCTGGGTTTGTAACGTAGGGTTTTATACTACCAACACCTTCCGATTCATGCTGTGGCTATCTGTTATCAGGCAGACTGTGCCGAACTGAAGCTCGTGCATGTGGTTAAATATCAATGTTTAGACAATAGAGTTTTTCCACCCATGTTATTTAATGGGTAAAAACCTATTAGGCTATATCTTTAGTGTCTGAACGTTTCATTACTAAAGTTACTATCATTGCGTGAAGTGCTGTTATGCCATATGTCAACATTATATTAACATCATGTTAACATAATCATTTCGGGTGTACTTGATCTGAGTGACACCGAGCTCGAAAGCTGCAGTCGCTTAAGTGCGGCCAGTGTCCAGTATTCGGGAGATAATGGGTTCGAACCCCACTGTCGGCAGCCCTGAAGATGGCTTTCCGTGGTTTCCCATTTTCACACCAGGAAAATGCTGGGGCTGTACCTTAATTAAGGCCACGGCCGCGTCCTTCCCACTCCTAGACCTTTCCTGTCCCATCGTCGCCATAAGACCTATCTGTGTCGGTGCGACGTAAAGCAATTAGCAAAAAAACTAGCAATGATCTGAGTGACTCAGACGGTTAAGGCGCTGGCCTTCTGATCCCAAGTTGTTGATTCGATCCTGACTCAGTTCGGTGGTATTTGATGGTGCTCAAATACGTCAGCCTTGTGTCGGTAGATTTACTGGCACGTAAAGGAACTATTGCAGGACTAAATTTCGGCATTTCAACGTTTCCGAAACCTGTCAAAAATGTAGTTAGTATGACGTAAAGCGAATAACATTATGATTTCGGGTGTACTTCCCATTCATTGGGTGGGGAATTTAAGAAATTATCTACCACTTCAAAACTAAGGTAACAAGTTTGTGTTTCACAGTTCTCATGAGAGCAAATAAATCGAGGAATTTTGCACCTTAATTTATTTTTAAATATTCGAAATGATGCTAGAAATATAATTTTAACAGTTTTATCACGTATTTTAATCTATCCAGCGAAGTGAAATCTAAGAGAAAACGTTATTTGACGAATTGAAATGTCTAAATAATCAGCTTGTTGGTCTCTTTTCTAGTAGAATATATGTGATTCTAGTTGATTATATGTGGTGCGTACTTGTTGACGAAGCGTTTTCATACGTGTAAAAGTGATTTTCCTTACGATGTTACATTTATCATATTAAATTACCGCCGTTTATATAAAATGCACGTGATATTTTCGTGTTAGCCAATACCAGCAATCCGGCTACTTCGGCCGCCATGTTTTTCTTATATTACGGTCTGAGAATTGGAGTTGGTCTTGCACTATAGACTAGCTGTCGGGCGATAGTCCCTTCGAATTATCCACTGACTGGTCGAATGTTTTCAGTCGAACAAAAGTATTCATTACTTACCGCTCCCGTCGAGAAGACTGAAGTGTCGAATGAAAGTATTCATATAATGCAAGTAGTCAGTCCATGAAAAACATTTGAATGTTTCCAGTCGAAAATCTCCGTATCCAAAGTGGAGAATCATACTTTTACGAATTCGACTCATTTTAACGCAATTTACCAATAATTAGAAATCACTTGTATAGACACCCATTAGAACAAAATTAATGCTATATTGAGTGACAAATTTATTCAGAGAGACCCACGTTCGCAGCCAGAGGAGTCCACTCCGCTTCACATTAGGAATAAGAAGCTGCACCACCTGGAGATTTCAGGTTCGTATTCCATTCACTGACAGCGGATACCATATCCTTAACCCGCGAGTAGTCGCTAGCCAAAATGTAACGCGAGTGATCGCGCGTGAGACTTTCTCTCACATTAAAATAAATGTGACATTTTTCACAGTTTTGTCGGGCGTAAGGCTGGAATTTACCACTGAAATCAAACGCAAGTTCTACCTTATATATTTTAGATAAAAATGAAATAAAGAAAATGAAATGGCGTATGGCTTTTAGTGCGGGAGTGTCCAAGGACAAGTTCGGCTCGCCAGGTGCACGTTTTTTGATTTGACTCTCGTAGGCGACCTGCGCATTGTGATGAAGATGAAATGATGATGAAGACGACACATACACTCAGCCCCCGTGCTAGTGAAATTAACCAATTATGGTTAAAAGTCCAGACCCTGCCGGGAATCGAACCCGCGACCCCTGTGACCAAAGGCCAGCACGCTAAGCATTTAGTCATGGAGTCGGACATAAATATGAAATGATTAGCTGTTTATTAAAGACACAAATTGCTACTTAAAGTAACATATGCAATGTACATAAAAATAACTTCCGTCCTAGAGTTGTAAAAAAATAAAATCTCACACATGCATTATATCTAGTAATATTTACGTACAAAGTAAGCTTTCTGAACACAATAACATTTCCAAAAACAAGAAGTTCTCATAATACAAATACTAACGCGTAGAACAGGAGTAAGTTTTCCGCTCCACTTCAACATACCACCAACGCCATTGGTCGCGCGATGAGAGAAACTCTCACGCAGCGCGCACGGACACATAGGAACCTTTGTTCTGACTAGGGGAGGAGGTGCTTACCCTTCAAATGTGAATCGCTCTACTCACGACAGTTATAAACTCAGCTAGAAGAGGGAACAGTCACCCCCCTTTCATCACTGTGAAGTAATATCACAATCAAAAATAATGTGAGAGAAAATCTCATATAGCGACCACTCGCGGGTTAATGTAGTTTTCCATGGGGTTTTCTACATTCATTCCTGGCAAATGTCACAACAGTACTGTACCTTAGGTGTATACCCCAACCCCGGATTATATAATCACTTTATCGAGGAATTTACAGTTGCGCAGGTTAAAATCCGATTCACGCACTCGTTCTTACACGGGTCTAATAAATACAAAGATGCCCTTAATACGAACCAACATTATACGAATGGCCTTTCCTGGTGCTAAATGGACAGTGAAACGTAGAAAGACGACAATGAGGCTCTATTCCCGAACAATGCTAACAATAATATGTAAAACTTGTTACTGTAGGACACAATCAAGATATATATATGAGAATAGCCAAACACACTACTACTGTATTTTCTAGATTTATTATAGTTATGCAGATTATCATTATGGTTATGCCTTATTCATGAATAACGTAATTAATATAAACAAATATGCAACCGAATAAAGAGCACATAAACGACAAGAGAAAATCGCCATATTAAGTAGGTACATATAAAGTTAACATACATATTACATATCCGAAGTGACTATAAACCGATAGTTCCATTCGCTTCCGCGTCGCTGTGACCGGAGTGCGACTGAATTCAGTCGACTTGTTTTGTGCTGACTGGACAGTGAAAAGTGGAGAGATCCGTGACATGAGTGCGACTGAATTCAGTCAAGACCAACTACAATTATATCAGACCGTAATCCATAAAAAAACATGGTGGACATCGGTGTGCGATATGAGAGATCGTGGGAAAGGTTATGCATGTTTATTCCGAGTCACCTAAAGAAAATATCACAAGTCGAACGTCGTGAAATGCAACTCACTAACTCAAAATATGAATAATTAAACACCAAAGTAGCTTTATCGCGTATTGTAAGTCTAAATGTAATTACAGAGGGGAAAATAACGAAGAGGGAATTATTGTATCAATGTCCGGTTGAAACAGACACAGAGTATAAGAATATTTCACATATAAATCTCCGGTCAGCAAATACGATATATAGATGCCAACAAAGAACATTATTAACCTCACATGAAATACTATGTAAAACCACCATTAAACACAGCCAATTATGTAAAATTTCTCCAATAAAATTTCAACCCTCCAAAATCCACCTGTATTGTTGAGTAGGTACAAGCTATATTTGTATGATACACTTGACCAACTAAAGAACTCGTCACCTTAAAACTCACCAGAATTGATGCCATAATAGTATTTTATATAAAAAAAGAACATAATCCTCATGTTCACTCACGGGAAATGGGGTTAGGTTTAGTTTACGCATGTTCATTGTAAAACGTTGAAAATTAATTACATTCTTGCTCCATCGTTCAAGATTAATTTAGTCTCTAAATCATAAAACTTGGTCATGATTTTCAGGATCTTTCTGGGACTGCTTTAATTTTCTTTGTAGTAAGGTACCTACGTTGGCTGATAGGGCAAATGCTAGGATATGCATCATTAGTTTTAACTTCGGAAATTTGCGCGGCACTGGAATTAGATCACCACCTTCTATGGGTATATAATGTCTTCCCTCACAATACATTTGATTTCAAAAATGATAAAATGATTAATGCACACAACATTATTAGGCCTATGATTCGGTTCTAAGTTTTCCTTACGAATGCTCTTTACCCAATTTTGCCTTAATACTAGGTCTTCTGGAAACGGGAACACTGAAGCTCTTACTTACATCCAGGTACACAACACATTAAACTATTAATATATATTGCATAGGCAACTAAAAGAAGAAAATACTTTCAGCGAAGAACACGAGGATCAACATTAACCTAATCACCACCGACATTGTTGGAATAAATAAGCTCTTTGAGAACAAACAGATTCCTACGGCACTGAAAGAGAATCTATAACCTTCTTAAGACTATAAATAAATATAATGTACGATTAATAATATTCAGATTTCCGTAAATATTTGGTAACAACAAGGCTTACACAAATCAAAACAAACGCATGCTAGCACTCCAGCTGCCGCCATCATGGACAGTTTCGATAGGTCGGTTAAGGTCTGAGGTATTGTAGTTGGTCTTGATTCAGTTGACTTCGTTTTTAAAGTAGTCGACTGTTACGATACTTTAAACAAATACAGTAGAGACAATACGCGACACTTACGGATTTCGCCTTGCTAAAATGGGAGACAATTCGACGGTGGCGCTCCTAGTGACTTGACCTGAACAAATCGCGCTAACTTCAAATATCAATGGAAATGTATATACGGAAATGGATAAATAAATTACGTCTAGAAAGAAAGTGGTATTGAGATATTAACTTCGAAGTTGCTAAAGGAATTCTGGATAAATGAATGAAGAATTATTTAAAAGGTTATTATTTAAAGACTGAAATTAGACACATAAACAAGATATGAAATGGGCTACTGTGAAATGGCTTGATCTTTCATTTATGCATTACTTTTTTAGCTTTAGCATTCCTGCCTGAACTTTTACGGTTGGATTTGTCTTTTTTATTTAAAAAACATTGTATGATCACATTAAGACACTTGTCAATAAAATATCGGCACATTCCTTACACACATGGTGCAATGAATTAATTTTTAAAGCTGGACAATTTTCCTCTTAACATATATATATATATATATATATATATATATATATATATATATATATATATATATCGTATGGCTTTACAAGTACACAAAGAAAAATATATCAAATGGAAATGTCCAAATTTGACAACCAGTCCAGAGCACTCGGAGTCACTTGATGTAGAAGCCTCAGATCACTGTTAAATGCTCGAAGTGGGCACTCCTTAACGATGTGTTCCATTGTCTGCTCCTCCGTTCCACAGTCGCAGTCAGCAGACCTCCCTTGACCCGTCCTAATTCGGTTCAGCTTCGACCAGGTTTGACGCGGCAGTTGGAATCCTTCAACCTTCTTTGTTGGATCTTGAACCAAGTGAGCGTTGTTGGGTGGATGTTCATGCCAACGCTGTCGCCACTCAGAGGTCATGTCGAAAGAACTGATACTTTTAAAATCAGTCTAGGGTGGTTTGCGTGATTTCAGACGAGTTGTTGGTGAGTGTTGTAGGGCATCGTACAAGGGAGAGTTCTTATGAGAAGAGATCTTCTTGAGCAAGTTTACCCTAGCTGCTTTCCTCCTTAGACAGGCGGGGCAATATTAGTTAAGACAGGTAACCACTGACTGGGAGTAGTTTTGACAGTACCAGTGATAACTCTCATGGCTTCATTAAGCTGGACATCAATCTTTGTTGTGCGAATGCTGTTTTGCCACACAGGAGCACAGTATTCACCAGCAGAATACACAAGAGCGAGTGCAGCAGTGCGTAGGGTATTGGCGTCCGCACCCCAGCTACTTCCGGCAATCTTGCGGAGTAGATTCACTCTGGAGCCAAGTTTCTTAAATAACGTGATGCACTGTTGTTTGAATGTCAAGGACCGATCCAGAGTGATTCCTAGATATTTGGGATTGTAGTTATGCGGTACTTCGGTTCCGTCGAAAGTCACATGTAGCTTCCTATGGGCTTCCTTATTATTTAAGTGGAATGCAGTAACCTCAGTTTTATTTGGGTTAGGTTGAAGTCTCCATTTATGGAAGGAGTCATTCAATTTCCTCAGATCACTTGTCAGTACATTCTCACAGTGCATAAGGCCTTTACTCTGGAAGTCTAACGCTAGGTCATCTGCATACTGGATTTTCAATGAGTCAGTGTCTGGCATATCATGAATATACAAGTTAAACAGAATGGGGGCCAGAACTGATCCCTGAGGTAGGTCATTGTTTAGAGTCCTCCATCTGCTAGATTGTCCGTTCAGAAACACCTTACAACGTCTGTCAGAGAGCATGTTGTTCACTAGAAATGCCAGCTTTTGACATGGGATGATTTCAATAAACTTTGACATCAAGCCATCCCTCCACACAGTGTCATAATCTGCTGTAAGGTCCACAAAAACTGCAGATGATCGGAGACCTCGTTGAAATCCAGCTTCAACTTGAGTTGTCAATGTTAAAACCTGGTCGCAGCAGCTCCGATGTTTCCTAAAGCCACCTTGTTCAACAGGGATGGTTTGATCAATGGCCTCTTGAATACGATTTAGAATAAGCCTTTCTAGTAGCTTATAGGTCATGCTGAATAGCGATACTGGCCGGTAGTGAGAAGCATCGGATCCGTCTTTGCCTGGTTTCAGGATGGCAATTATCTTAGCCTGCTTGAAAAGCTTTGGTAATCTTCCAGTTCGTAGAATTTCATTGAAGAATTCAATGAGCCACAATTTTGTTTTAGGTCCTATGGCTTTAAGAAACTCTGGATATACGCCATCAAAGCCAACAGCTTTATTTACCTTTAGCATATTCAAGGCCATATCAAGTTCCTCAATGCTGAAGTCACCTGAGTAGTCAGGATGTGGTGTTAGATTGGATCTCTTTATGTACAATTCATTTCTCACGATTCGTGTATGTGCCTTGTCAATTTTAGCTTTCGAATTCTTCATTAGTCTGGATGCAACAGCATTGGCATTCACACGTGGGACTGTGCTTGATAGCCTTGGATCTGTACCAAGTTTCCTTATAAGGTTCCAGGCTTTGCGACTAGAATGTGTAAAGTTAAGCTCTGCCACTGTTTTGTGCCATTTTTCTCTTCTGTTCTTATTGAGAGCTCTCAAAAGGTCATCAGCTGTTGTATCATCGTGAGATTCTTGATATTTAACATACAAATCATTGCATTCTTGAGACCATCCGGGGATGTATTCCTTCCGAAACCCACGTGGAGTATAGTGTTTGGTATTAACTTTAATAGCACGCACAAATCGTTCATAATTGGATGGAATTGGGGGAATCCACTGAACGGTATTATCAAGACCTTTCTGAAACAGTTCCCAGTTCGCAGGTTGAAAATTCCATCGAGGTTGTGGGATGAAGGTTACTAGTGGAATCTCTGTACCATAATAAATAATGACTGGCCTATGTTGGCTGTGTGGGAAAGACTTGATGACTTTTCGTTGTGGCATATCGTTATTTCCAGATTTAGATACGACGCACAGATCAGGGAAATAATCCTTTAACCACCTACCAGATCGGAATGTTCCTGGATCTTTAGCATTGTACAGAAGCTGATGATTGTACAGATCCATCCATCCATTTAGAACTGCCCCACTGTCTTCATTCAGATATCCCCATACATAACTATGGCTGTTGAAATCACCGACATACACTACTGGGTGACTGAAGGATCTTACAGGAGGATTTGGCCAGCTGACTTGTGGACGTTTATAAATATTTACTACAGTGATGCCGGCAATCTCTACAGCCAAAACAAAGACATCTGCTGTTCTGCCTTGATAAGTTACTTTGTAGTCGGTGAGATGGGACCTGACATATGTAGCAATACCGTATTGTTCATCATTTATGGCTCCAGCCAGATCATAACCATATATCCTTCCTCTTCTGTAAAGATCTGTGTCATCTTTGGTGTGAGTCTCCTGTATTGCTATTATATCTACAGTATTCTGCAGCATCTGGCGTGAGAGATATTGACTCTTAGCAGTTGAAATTGATTCGATGTTCAAGTGACATATCCGTAAGTTGTTACCAATGGAAATTGATGAGTGTTCCGTGCTTGGTTGGTCCTGAAAAGGACTATGCGTAGATAAGTTATCTTGCATACTTGTTGCTGTGTAGCAGCACCTTTGTGGAAGAATCAGCCGGTCAAACCGTTGCCCAGGTAACGCCCGATTGCATTAACCACAATCACCGGGGAGGCTTCTTCCTTGTTCCCCTCCTCTTAACATGAAGCCTACTAACAGAAAGAAAATCTATAAAATTCCGTCTTTAATATGAGAAGAGGGATTAAAGAAAGAAAAGTATGAAAATGTTGTCGATAGTGATGCTTTGAGGAATATTTACGTGCAATTAGAGTAAAAATGTAACATACCCTTGGCTGTATAGTCGAGGATTTTTAAAGTCGCTGGCCCGGAAATGATTTGAACAGATCTTATAATTCTTATATAAGCGTAACGCCCCTTCTTTCTTGTACACCTTATCCAAATCACTTATGTGACATTTCAAAACCCACAGATCACACCTACGACAACACATCGGTATTGAAGGTTAACTGCTGCACTATACAATAAAATATGCGTACTACATTTTATGCCAGTTAAAATATGGGTCGAGCAGGCCAGAAGATTATGAAGTACTATAAAGATCTCTGTCACTGGAAGAATATATATGCAAACACAATATTACTTACATGTTCTTGTCACGAGGGAACCTGAAGAACGACCGCGCATTTTTCTCTACTTCGTAATTACTGCAGCCAAACACAGCACATACCTTTCCCCTCATGTTGAGAGGAGATATCAAGGAATGACACACGCTACTATTTAATTATGTCAACTCACTGAAAACGCATAAATAACACCAAAAACTTCACACAAAAATACACGTGCTCTTATGAGAGAATCAGTACTGTTCAGGTCTATCCGCTAGAGTGAGCTCCAATAGCTGTCCCTCGATATCTCGCTCAGTGTCGCGTATTGTCTCTACTGTATTTGCTTTAAACTATGGACTTGTTCGATAGTGCCCATCTCTATGATGTGCTCTTAGAATCGCTATACTCGACTCCACAGTCGAGTCAAGCATACTAGTAGTAATGGGAATATGGAATGTTTTAAACTATCGGTAGCCTACCGATTGTGAGGCTTGACTATGGAATGAAAACATTTGATAGTTTTCATTCGGTTTGAAATCGATAGTAATAGCCTGTACTGCGGTAGTACTAGTAACTAGCAATAAGTCATTTGCTAGGTTTGCTAGTAACTGTCGAAATGTGGATTGTTGTATTATACTACCGATTTGTATAGCATGTTTGTTTTGTTGGTAGTGATATAAGCGGAAATGTAGAGACTAGTAAGAAACGTTACATAATGTTCGAGTGAAGTAATTGGAAACTGAAATACACTGACTGACAGAGCAAATGCAACACCAAGAAGGAGTGGTTCGAAAGGGATGAAAGTTGGGGAAAAAACAGAGACGGCACGGACGAATAATTGATGTTTATTTCAAACCGATATGCAGGTTACACAATGCGCACGGCATCGACTCAGTAGGATGTAGGACCACCGCGAGCGGCGATGCACGCAGAAACACGTCGAGGTACAGAGTCAATAAGAGTGCGGATGGTGTCCTGAGGGATGGTTCTCCATTCTCTGTCAACCATTTGCCACAGTTGGTCGTCCGTACGAGGCTGGGGCAGAGTTTGCAAACGGCGTCCAATGAGATCCCACACGTGTTCGATTGGTGAGAGATCCGGAGAGTACGCTGGCCACGGAAGCATCTGTACACCTCGTAGAGCCTGTTGGGAGATGCGAGCAGTGTGTGGGCGGGCATTATCCTGCTGAAACAGAGCATTGGGCAGCCCCTGAAGGTACGGGAGTGCCACCGGCCGCAGCACATGCTGCACGTAGCGGTGGGCATTTAACGTGCCTTGAATACGCACTAGAGGTGACGTGGAATCATACGCAATAGCGCCCCAAACCATGATGCCGCGTTGTCTAGCGGTAGGGCGCCCCACAGTTACTGCCGGATTTGACCTTTCTCCACGCCGACGCCACACTCGTCTGCGGTGACTATCACTGACAGAACAGAGGCTTGACTCATCGGAGAACACGACGTTCCGCCATTCCCTCATCCAAGTCGCTCTAGCCCGGCACCATGCCAGGCGTGCACGTCTATGCTGTGGAGTCAATGGTAGTCTTCTGAGCGGACGCCGGAAGTGCAGGCCTCCTTCAACCAATCGACGGGAAATTGTTCTGGTCGATATTGGAACAGCCAGGGTGTCTTGCACATGCTGAAGAATGGCGGTTGACGTGGCGTGCGGGGCTGCCACCGCTTGGCGGCGGATGCGCCGATCCTCGCGTGCTGACGTCACTCGGGCTGCGCCTGGACCCCTCGCACGTGCCACATGTCCCTGCGCCAACCATCTTCGCCCCAGGCGCTGCACCGTGGACACATCCCTGTGGGTATCGGCTGCGATTTGACGAAGCGACCAACCTGCCCTTCTCAGCCCGATCACCATACCCCTCGTAAAGTCGTCTGTCTGCTGGAAATGCCTCCATTGACGGCGGCCTGGCATTCTTAGCTATACACGTGTCCTGTGGCACACGACAACACGTTCTACAATGACTGTCGGCTGAGAAATCACGGTACGAAGTGGGCCATTCGCCAACGCCGTGTCCCATTTATCGTTCGCTACGTGCGCAGCACAGCGGCGCATTTCACATCATGAGCATACCTCAGTGACGTCAGTCTACCCTGCAATTGGCATAAAGTTCTGACCACTCCTTCTTGGTGTTGCATTTGCTCTGTCAGTCAGTGTACGTTGCTCTATAAAATACGATTGAATGTCCCGATTAAAGTAATTCTGGTCATTATGTTTCATTTTAAATAAATAAAACCACAAGTTAATGAATGTAAGATCGTCTGTTCATACAATAACAAATATTAGGTAATTTCAGACGAAGGTTAGGTTTACACCTTATTGTAATGACTCCACATATTAAAGTAATATGAATACAGAAAACTGAACTAAATGAAAAGACAACATATTTTCCTAGGACCAAATGTAGTGCATATATTAATTTTAAAATAATTCCATCCATTTAAGGTTTGCACAATCTGTTTACCCTCCAGGGTCGGCTTTTCCCTCGGACTCAGCGAGGGATCCCACCTCTATCGCCTCAAGGGGAGTGTGCTGGAGTTTCAGACTTTGTGTCGGGGGATACAACTGGCGAGAATGACCAGTACTCGCCCAGGCGGCCTCACCTGCTATGCTGAACAGGGGCCTTGTGGAGGGATGGGAAGGTTGGATGGGACAGGTAAGGAAGAGGGAAGGAAGTGGCCGTGGCCTTAAGTTAGGTACCATCCCGGCGTTTGCCTGGAGGAGAAGTGGGAAACCACGGAAAACCACTTCCAGGATGGCTGAGGTGGGAATCGAACCCACCTCTACTCAGTTGACCTCCCGAGGATGAGTGGACCCCGGTCCAGCACTCGTACCACTTTTCAAATGTCGTGGCAGAGCTGCGAATCGAACCCGGACCTCCGGGGGTGGCAGCTAATCACGCTAACCACTACACCACAGAGGCGGACAAAATTGCATTTATCATATCATAATACAACTTTGAGTCAGATTAGTGCTTCTCTTTCATCTTCACCAACAAAGTAAATCTACTAAAATTCAGGATCTTGATGAGCAGTTGGCAGTAGACTGCTTATGAAATGATAAATTTGACCTTGTATTTTGAAAGTTGGCATAAAGCCGTGTTGGATGACTTGTTTAGCAGCAAAAGATTGCTAATTGTGCGCGCCGATCATAATGAGGGAAGAACTGGTAGTGCTTTCGCCTATCCTGTTTTACCAGTTATACGGAAGAAATTATTTCTTTAAACTGCTAGCGGCTGCATAACTCAATAACAAAATATAAAACGGTAATAATTCTCCTGGATAAATAATATTCCTATGTTAAAAAAAGTTGCCAGGAGCCACATTCGAACCTGTATCCTTGCATTGTGTAATACGTTGACTTAACCGTTGCGCTACCAGTGTTGCGTAAAATACATGCTCATTAATTTACTCACAAAAATTCGTGTATGTAGGCTTATATGCTGGTAATTGCATTTACCGTCTTGAAATACACAGAAGCTGAGTGAACTGGCGCGTACACTTATATGTTGAAAAGTGCCGCGGCCATTTTTATAATAAATGACTCTGACCGTCCGCCTCTGTGGTGTAGTGGTTAGTGTGATTAGCTGCCACCCCGGAGGTCCGGGTTCGATTCCCGACTCTGCCACGAAATTTGAAAAGTGGTACTAGGGGTGGAACGGGGTCCACTCAGCCTCGGGAGGTTAACTGAGTAGAGGTGGGTTCGATTCCCACCTCAGCCATCCTGGAAGTGGCTTTCCGTAGTTTCCCACTTCTCCTCCAGGCAAATGCCGGGATGGTACCTAACTTAAGGCCACGGCCGCTTCCTTCCCTCTTCCTTGTCTATCCCTTCCAATCTTCCCATCCCCCACCAAGGCCCTGTTCAGTATAGGAGGTGAGGCCGCCTGGGCGAGGTACTGGTCATTCTCCCCAGCTGTATACTCCGATCCGATGTCTGAAGCTCCAGGACACTGACCTTGAGGCGGTAGAGGTGGGATCCCTCGCTAAGACCGAGGGAAAAGCCAACACTGGACGATAAACAGAAGAAGAAGAATAAGAAGAAGAAGATTCTGACCACTCCATGACGAAAGAGGTGGCGATTTCAGCGCTGTCTAGTGGAAACAATAATTGGAATTTGCGATCCGAATGAAAAACCGAATGCAAACGGAAACAATCGGTTGTAACGGCAGTTGACGACTATCGAATAATTCGGTAGTTTTCATTCGATAGTCCCATCACTACATACAAGTGTCACTTTCTGTAGACATTTTTTATTTATTTCAAAAGGTTATTTCAGCTCCTAACCCAAGAGGGTTAGGCGGGCCATCAGCCGAACGGGCGGCTCCTAGGCCATAGAAGTACAAAGGAAAATTAGTAATACATGTAAATATAGGAGTATGCATTGTGCATACCTGTGTAAAAACAAGTTAAACATTTACAGTCTGTCTGAGAAAGTTTTCATTCCCCACCCTGAAGGGGTGGGGCGGGTCACCTAGAGGGTTACGCCATCTCTCTGGCCAGGAGAGGTGCGGAGATGAGGAGAAGCGTGCAAGGAAGGAGACGGTTGAAGCTGTATTGAAATAAGGAGAAGTGGGGAGTGGGGAAGGCGACTTCTGGGCTGATTAATTTGAAATGCTTTATTAAGAATAACAAGGCATAACTACAAATAGTAATTACAATAAGCGTAATGGTTTTAGCCTAAGTTAGAGGGAAAGTGGTGAAGGGCTATGGTATGGTAGAAGGAGGAGAAGTGAACCAGGGAGGTAAGGATGAGGCGAAGGATGTCAAAGGACGGTGGGGGTGTGAAGAAGCTAGGGGGAGGTGGAAAAGGGGGAAATGAAAAACTACGTGGGGAGGAAGGTGGGGTAGGCCGGGGACGACTACGATGTGGTGAGGGATGGGGAGAAGTGCGAGGAGGTGAGCGGGAGGGTTCGATTCTATGGTGTCGGCCATGGAGGTTGATTCCGTTGGCAATGAGGCGTTCTGTATCTTCCAGCGTAGGCAGATGAATCCGTATGGGATAGGTTGGACCATCCTCGTTGAATATCCGGAAGACGCGTTGCACGGGAATCCCTATCTGGCAAAGGTCCTGGATGATGGTAGCTGGTCTTATGCTCGGGTCCACACCACAGACTACGCAGCTGTAGGTAGAAGTGCCGTTAGATGGTGGTGGGTCCAAGTTCTCAGCCGGAGGTGGAGATGTACGTCCCTCGGTGGATAATGGAAGGACAGTATTCAAAGTTGCGGGAAGATGAGTGGATGGAAGGAAAGGAAGAGATGACATCATGAGAGAGGAGGGATGAGACATAGTCGTAGTAACTAGGGACGGGGAGGAGGTATGGGCGAAGGTGGTGATGGCAGTGGTAGTAGTAGTAGTAGTAGTAGTTGGGCAGGACACGTTTGGCAGGGTTGAAGGGTGGGGAAGTGGTGACGTCGCGGTATGGCCAGCGGTGGCGATAGGTAAAGGCGATTCGTCATCCAGAAGCTGTGCACGAAGACTCTCCGAAGTGGGTTCTACGTAGTAGTCGACGGGCGCCATGTTGCAGAAGAGTAGAGACATCAGACGATGTGCGGCAGGAAAGCAGGACATCGGCAGCCGGTTGGAAGTTGGAGCTGTTGAGAAGCCGAAGAGCAGAAGAGACTCCGGATCGACTGAGGGCCGTGGCGATGGTGTCGTTTGTCAGCTCAAGAGGGACAGAACGAGCGACGCAGGTAAAGAGCATGATGGGAAGGCCGACCTCCTTCGCGGTGCCAGCCAATTTTGCTTTCTTGGGCTCGGCGAGGTGATAGGATAGAGATGAGTAGTCACCCGGCCGAGGAAAAAAATAGTGCGTCGCTTCAGGACTAGCAGTGAACCACAGATATCCGCTTTCTTCCACATTTACAGACTACTAGACTAACAATGTAACAAGGGTAACGCCCTCTCTCTGGCCAAGAGATGCGGGCAGGTTGGGGAGATGTGACGGAAGAAGGAAGTGGGTAAAGGATGTGAATATGTAGGAGATGGGAGGGGAATTGTGCCTATGCCTAGGTATTTATTCTTTATTGAAATTAGAATACAGTTGTGATAATGTCAAAATGAACTATGAACAATGATGCAAAGAGGAGAGGGGTTATACAAGGTGAAAGGGGAATAAATGAAGGGCAAGGGTGTTATAAAAGGAGGAGAATCTAACAAGGGAAGTTAGAAGAAGGCGAAGGATATCAAAAGAGGGAGATGGGGGAAAGTAAGGAGGTGGGGGCGGGAAGAGATAAGGATGAAATGATGGATGAGGTGGTTGGGGAGGTGGGGCCTGCCGGGGACTACTTCGAGGTGTGGAGGAATGAGATGAAGGTTGTGGAGGTGAGCGAGATGGTTCTATGCGATGATGACGGCCGTCGAGATGGATCCCGGTGGCGATGAGGCGTTCAACGTCTTCAGCAGTCGGGAGATGAAGTCGGACGAGATAGGTGGGTCCAGCGGAGTTATAGATCCTAAAGGCTCGGCGCACTGGTATCCCTGTCTGGCGGAGTTTCTGGATGATATATGCTGATGGAAGACTGGCCTCCACACCGCAGGCGACACAGCTAAAGGTGGTAGTGCTGGTGGAAGGCGGTGGGACCAATGGTGGCAGTGCCAAGTTGCCAGGAGTATCTTGATGGGAATATCCCTCTTCAGATGACTGAAGTGATGAGCGCTGGGGGTGTGTGGGGTCAGTGGAGGAAGGTAAGGGGAAAGGAAATGTCATGAGAGGGGAAGGATGAGTGGTAATAGTAGTAGTGATAGGAAGGGAAGAGGAAGTGTGAACTGATGTGGTAATGGTGGTGGTAGCAGTGGTTAGAGCAGTGACAGAGGTAACAGGAGTGAAGGAGAAAGGGGCGGGTGTGAGCAGTAGGGAGGTGGTGTGGTCGCAGCGGGCAGATCGATGGCTCCAGGCGGAGGATCGTCGGTGTCCGGGAGCTCAGCCAAAAGATCCTCTGGGGTAGGTTCAACTGCATAGAGATGGTTGTAGATGCGTGCGCCATTCTTGATGATGGTAGAGACGTCAGCTGGACTGGATAAATAGAGAAGTACATCGGATAGTGGTTGAGCCCCATCGTCGACTAGCCGGCAGGCACCATAGGCACCCGCCGGACGAAGAGCAGTGAGGACATCTTGGTCTGAGAAGACGAGAGGAGCGTTGCGGGCAAGGCAGGTGTAGAGCATTGTGGGAAGGCCGACCTCCTACGTGGTGCCAGCCTATATGCTTCGTTGTCTCGGCGGGGTGATAAGTAAAGGTGAGCAGTCATCCGGTCGAAGAAAAAATATGCGTTGCGTTGTCTCGCTGCACACACACACACACATTTACAGCTTGCTTGCTTGCTTGAGAGGTTTTCATTCCCCGTCCGAAGGCGGGGCGGGCCCCCTAGATTGTGTCGCGATCTTTCGGGCCGGGAGAAGGGAAATAAGTAGAAGGTGTGATAGAAGAGGAAGATGGGTATAGCTATGTGAAAATTCATGGTGAGGTAACGGTGGGTCTTCTTGGCTGGGGAGTTGGGAATGATGAGAATTGTGCTCTAGGAGTGAAGTTTAAATGAATGTAGCAGGGTGGAAATGGAATGTGAGGAGTTGCAGAATTGTTGTGATATTGTTAAGGGAAGTGATGAGGAGTCGGATGATATCTAGCGTAGGAGGTGGTTGATGGAAGAAACTAGGTGGGGAAAGGCGTGGGCAAACGGGTGGACAAGGTTGGAAGGGAGCAGCTGGCCGGGGGTGGCAATATAGTGGGTTAAAATTTTGGCGAATAGGTTGAGGGGGGAGAGAGAGAGCTCAACTTTATGACGATGGCTATAGATGTAAGCTCCATTGGCAATAAGTCGTTGGACATCTTCGGCAGTTGGAAGGTGTACGCGGACCACTTACGTCGGGCCGGATGAGTTCTTGATCCGAAAGACGCGACGGACTGGGACGCCTTCGGCTTGAAGTTCCTGGAGAATCGTTCGAGCTGAGAGAGCAGGATCCACTCCGCGTATCACACAACTGTACATGGTGTGACAGGTCGATGAGGACTGCGTGGATGGTGGTGCGGCGGAGGCTGCTGCGTCGGCGGCATGCGTAGATGGTGGTGACGAAGGCAGTGCTGCAGCTGTAGACGGAGATGTCTCAGTGGGCTGGTTCGGGTGTTGAGGTCCTTCAGGAGTAGGGCAGACAGGGAGGAAATAAGTCATGAGAGGAGAAAGATGACATGTTATAACAGTTGTGGACGGGACAGAAGGATAGCGAGGGATGGAGGGCGTGGTGGTCGTTGTGACGGTAGTGGTGATGGTGGTGCTGCTGGTGGTGGTGATGGGAGTTGTGTAGAAATGAGAGGAAGATGGTTGGGACGGAGTCCACTGTGGTGGTGCTTCATCGGCGAAGTACGAAGGACAAGACGTCACTCGATGGATCTGGCGGTCCAAGTAGATTCCGCTGGCGAGAAAATGTGAAACAGCGTCAGCTGAGTGGAGATGTAGCAGAACCCGACGTGTAGGAACGAAGTCTTGCAGTATCCTTGAGACGCTTCGGGCTGGGACGTGTACCATTTGGAGTTTGGCAAGTAAGTCTTGGTCAGAGAGGGCGGGATCGATGTCATGGAGCACGCAGCTAGACATGGTGCTGGGGAGGCTGACTACCAACTAGGTGTCGGCCCAATATGCTGATTGAATCGGCGGGAAGCTAAGTTATAGATGGTGAGCCGCCCGGCCGAGCAAAAATGATTTGAAGGTGCGACGGAGTTCGGTGCAATCCAGATCAGAGATGTGCCGGAGTCCCCCATTTACAGCAATAGAAAGAACATATATAAAAGTTAAGAACGAATATGGGTAATAAGTCAGTACACAGATGAAGTAAACGTGTTGAAAGGTTTGAAGTGAAAACACGTATTAGAAAAACTTAATCAACACCATTAAGGGCACTTAACGAAAAACAGAATTTAACAGGGGAAGAACGAAGTAAGGAACAACCACTGATCTCTATACATGGATCGCTGATGGCTGGTCTCCGCTGCAGGAGAAAGTACGCCAAGTTGAGCGCGCGGTTCGCCATGTTGGCGTACCCAACCTAGAGCTCTCCTTATGGGGAAGCAATGATAATATAGTCAATTTTAAGTCGCAATTAATGGCGCATTGGAATAATTAAAAATATAGAGACATGTCCACTCAAAGCCTAAGGACATTGGGATCACTGACACGTCATTCCGAGGTCACTAAATCTCCGAGATAGCAATAAACATGAGTGTATAATAACGGCCGACAAATATTAACTTAGATGCTGAATACATGCAATTAGCGATCGGTAACGCAATACGAGTGAAAACCAGTTTCTGGAAACATTGCTGTAAATTGTATACATGTATGCCACGAAATTATGCATTCTTAAAATGATGTACCTATAAACGTAGCTCACTATACAGGCCTAGTTCGACATATCGTAATCAGTGCTTGATAATGAATTTCTGTTTCCTGTTTCCATGAAATAACGCGCATATTATCAAATTAAGATATCATTGAAGCAAATGTACACATTTATAAAACCAGCAAATATTCAAAACTTGTCAATATTTCACATTACCTGCAGCTTAATTTACTATTACATACCTCTTTAATTAAATTCAGCTAGCAAAGCGATATTGATAGTCATCATCAGAAATATGTAACACCAGTTAAAAGAGTCCCAAATACCACGAATAGTATAATGGGATAGCCCCAAACACCCACCACACTTTCCCTTCTCCCACCACTCCAGTGTCTGAAACCCATAATTAATACTGATGTAAATAAGGTCTAGAATTCCTCCAGACTTCATTTTCTAAGATTGTTATAAGGTCACGTCAATTATTTCATCGAAACTGTCAGTTTAATTATGAGAAATTAAAAAAAATATAAGTAAATCTTTACTTGCAGTTAATGTTCAGTAAAATTGAAAACAGTTGGCTGTACATCACTTCTAAGGTGTACAGTTTGTCCATTTCTAATAATGATTGTACCGGGCGGTACACCTCCACTCCGCTAATTTAAAATGTGCGCCTGTGGAAACTCCTCTGCTGGAGGAAGTCTGAACTTTATTTACCCTATTAATTTTCTAGTTTCTCAGAAGATGTCACCACCTGGAAATTTTTGAGTTTGTGAACTGTGTCATTTTCGACGTACTTTTGTTTTGCTTGAAGTAAGAAGTGTGAACTTTCTCTTCTAGAGGACACCACTGAAAAACTACAATAGTGCACCCTAGTGGGAAGAAAAATAACTGTTCTTTGGAGAAAATTTTATTTCAAAAGTTTGTTCTTTGTTAAATTTCTTTCTGTTATTGTTTAAGTTGGCTGTATACCCCTCTCTTTCCCCTTGTTTTGCATTTGACCAATCCCGAATTTCTGTTATTAATTTCTGACCAATCATTGGTATCTTCCCCCAACTTGAATATGTTTCTATTCCCTAGCCAATAAAAAGTTTGTGGGAGGGTGTTTTCTTTCCCCTAACACCTAGAACCTTCCGCGAGAGGATATAAACTGCTGATTTTTGGGTCTCCGGGCCACTTCTGTTCCATCTTTCAGTGTATTAAGTACATAGCAGGAGGCGGGAAGCGCCTCTTTCTCCAACAGCGGTCAACTATAAGGTAATGGCCGATTAATATATTCTTTCTTTGCTAGCTCAGCAGTTTAACTCTCGGGGCGGGTGCGAAGCGTTCCACCATGTAACCTTTTCCTAAAATGTAAATGTAACTACTCTTTTCATCTATTCTCTTGGAAAGCTACATTCTGGGATAGAGAGTGCTAACCCTCTCGAGCTCCCACTCATATTGTTTTGAGGTGAACTTATTTTTCTCAACCTATTCTTCGTTAATGTAAAACAAATTGTTCTCTTCTTAAGTCACCTCTTTAGTATGGGATTAGCCCTTGTATTAACGGCCTAGCGCCAAGTAGGTCTTAATCTAGTGTATTAGGAGTGCAAGTTCGCCTCCTCTCAAATTGTTATTTTAGAGGTCATTTAATTAACATTCTTTTCGTTTAATAGACCTCAGTAGATTGGGTATTTTACCCCTGTGTTTATGTCCGTTGAGGACAGCTTGAAGGTGGAGTTTGGTGTGGCCTGGGAGAGGCTTAAATTTGAGAGCGAGTGGCTCTTTTGAAAATTGTATGTTGTATGCCTCGAGGAGGCTTTTCAGTGTAATTTGGAGCAAGGGCTCCTAGGTATGCATGGGGTTTTTTGCCCCTCTGTTAAAACTTGTGTTTGGGGTAAAACTGAGCTGATTGCCCAAGCATTGTGAACTCGGGGCGCGAAGCCCAAATTCTGTAAATATTGTAACTACCTTATTTTGACTTGCTATTCTGTACCTGCCATGCTTGTTACTTATTTATTTTGAAAAGAAAATATAACCGTATTAAATTTTAAATTTACTTTACAGGCACTATAATTTCGTAGCTTGAGATCCATTCACACCCGCACCTTCTTTCACCTCTACCTACCGCTAAAACACGGTAACAAGTGGTAGCAGAGCGTGGTTGAATGGGTCTCAATTTAGCCCCTTTTGACGGCTAAACATTGTTTGTTCCGAACTCTAACTATTTTCCCAGTTGCTGGAATTTTTTGAGTTTTTCAAAATTGTTCTGTCACCATGCCCGGCCCTCGCGATGTTCTCCATCTTAACTATTTGCGCAAGGAGGAGTTGATCTATGAATTAACTATCAGAAATGTGCAATCTGGAGGCACGGTTGCAGTAGACACTAACAAGCTTAGAGAATCCCTTGATTTGCCCATTTCCATCCCCAATTTGGGAGAGAAAGAAATTGATGACTCTCTTTCCACGATCGTCGAGAATATTACTGGGCTAGCTTCTGTAGTTAGTTTTTTTGATGAAAATGATCCGTCTCCTAATCAAATTAAGCGTGTGCAAGGCAGGCTATATCATTTTTCGAATAGGGTTAACGATCTGTTGTCTCTAAAACTGAATGACGTTCAGAGGAAGGAAACTAGTACGCTCCTGGAAAATATTTCCGAATTATCTAGTAAGGTCACTCAATTGTTAACTGGGGAAGTTCCTCCCAAATCTGATCAACCCACCATAGTGAATGCAGGTAGTGACGAAGCGCCTCCCAATGGAGAAGTTAATAGGATAACCGTTGCTGCTCAAACTATCCCTGCCCCATTGGACAACGAATCTGAACGTCGTGCATCTTTGAGTAACATCCGTTCTGAATTAACTTCCTTGCCATTGAAACCTTTACCTACTATGTCACCCGGGTTTAGCAGCTTGCCTCATCCATTGGCAATGTTGCTCAGAGGTATCTCTAAGTTTTCCGTTAATACCACCAGTGATGTAATTTCTTTTTTAAGATTTCTAGTTGAATTTCAGGATCATGCCCTTGTGTTTTCTCTTTCTCCATGTCAAATTTTGCAAATTATCTATCCGTATGCTATTGGTATTCTCTCAGATAAAATCGTAAGAGCCATTGCCGAGCAATCATCTATTGAGGATTTCCATGCCCATTTGCTAGCTAACTTCATCCCGGCTAGGGCCAGGTCCTCCCTTATTCAGAAGTACTATTACCGTGTACAACGCTTGGATGAACACTTGGCTGATTTCATACAGGACATTAAGTTTTATACTAGGGTGTTTGCTCTTCATTTCCCTGAGGATCAGATTGTACAAGCTATTGTGGAAGGGATTTCACCACCCTACAGGTCATATTTGTGTTTCGCGGCGTGCCCGCAAACTTTCTCTGAACTTGAAGCGTTGGCCGTCTCAGCGGAAGGAGTTAGATACGCCGATTCCTTGCGTGTCGCGAAAGAACCCCCGCCTTCCTTTAGTAATACTCGGCCTCCACCTCGCCGACCAGTCAATCCCCGTAAATGTTATGCTTGCGGGTCGCCTGACCATCTGCGCAACAAGTGTCCACTGATCAAGTCAAGTGGGACAAGGAATGGAGCCGGGTCATCACAAGGCTGTTTTAAGTGTGGGGCCTTCTCACATATCGCCAAGAATTGCCCAAACTCAAATAGCACCCCCTCCTGCTCAACTTCTGGTGCAAATTCCACCTATGCCAATACTAAAAAGTGACTAGTGGCTTCGGCTGAGTCGACTAATCCATCTTCCCGAGACTCAGCCCCTAGTAAACAGGTTGTAAATGCAGAGAACGATCAGCCTTCAAATTCATCTTTTGAATGCCCTAAAGAATGTCTTAGGATTGCGGCGGATACCCCCGCACCTGTTCCTTTTCTTAAGATTGAGTTAAATAACGAGCCTATAACAGCTCTCTTAGATTCAGGCAGTGTTTGTTCGATTATTTCGGCTGAATGGTATTCTAAATTGAAAACGGTTTGTAAACTTCCTGACTATGTCTCTTCTCCTGTTCAATACGTATCGGCTAATTCATCTCCATTAGAAATTCTAGGTTCCTTACTGGTCAAAATTCGTATTTTTAAGTTTACATGGAAAGTTAAATTGTTTGTGGCCAAGCATTTGTCTTGCCCCATTATATTGGGAGCTGACTTTATTTCTCACACTGGTCTTGTGCTCGATCTCCAGTCTAGGTCGTGCACATTCAGATTTGCTTCTAATTGTAAAATCCCACTATTAAAGTGTAATTCTGTGTCATGTTCTTCTATTTCGCCTACCCAGGATGAGATGTTGTTAGACCTTAGACATCTACCTGAGGAGCAGGCTGATAGTATTCGCAAACTGTGTCTGTCGTTTCCCGAGGTGTTCTCTGATACTCTTGGTGTTACTGACCTTATTGAATACAAAATTGAGGTCACGGATTCGATTCCTGTCCGTTTTCCACCTTATAGGCTATCTCCACCTAAAATGAAGGCTCTGAAAGAAATTATCGATCAGATGTTGAAGGATGGTATTATTAGGCCCTCTAAGTCGGCGTATTCATCGCCTATTTTTCTAGTCCCGAAACCCCAAGGAGGCTTCAGGCCTGTCATTGATTACAGGGCTCTCAATCGGAAGGTGGTGTTGCAATCTGTGCCCCTTCCTGACCTACATTCTTGTTTTTCATGGTTTCGTAAGGCCAAGTTCTTCACCATCTTGGACTTGAATCAGGCCTATAATCAAATTCCCCTTGCCGAAGAGTCTAAACACCTTACAGCGTTTGCCACGGACTGGAATTTATATGAATACAACCGCGTACCTTTCGGGCTCCCCACGGGGGCAGCTGTGCTCACTAGGCTACTAGATGGGGTCTTCTCCGACATCAAATTCGAGTACTTATATCACTACTTAGATGATGTCGTCGTATTTTCAGAGACTTTTGAAGAACATCTAGATCATCTGCGAGAAGTTCTCGATCGCCTTCGTAAGGCTGGGTTAACTGTTAAGGTGTCCAAGGTTGCCTTTGCTAAGTCCTCTATGTCATTCCTAGGGCATATTGTGTCACCCGATGGTGTAGCAGTCGATCATTCTAGAACACAGGCCATCCGTGATTTTAAACCTCCCAAGGACATTAAAGGTATCGCCAGGTTCATTGGTATGGTGAATTTCTTCAGGAAGTTTATTCCTAACTTCGCTAATAGAGCGGCGCCCTTAAACCTTCTTCGTAGGAAAGGCATCAAATTCGAGTGGGGACCTTCTCAACAAGCCGCTTTTGAAGACCTTAAATTAGCACTTTGTAATGCCCCTGTACTTGCTATGCCTGATTTCTCGAAGAAATTCATTGTCCAAACCGACGCATCGTCGTCGGCGGTAGCTGCAGTCCTTCTCCAAGAGACTGAACTAGGGAGGCGCCCCATCGCCTATGCATCTAGGACTCTCTCGGCTCAAGAAGCAAAGTATTCCATATATGAGCTTGAAGGTTTGGCAGTCTTATTCGCCTTAGAAAAGTTCCGTCTCTATCTGGAACACGTCAAATTCGATCTGGAGACAGATAATCAAGCCTTAAGCTGGGTCTTAGGTAGACCGCGTCGTACTGGTCGTATAGCCCGCTGGGCCATCCGTATTTCTGCCTTCCAATTTGATGTTAGACGTATCAGAGGTATCGAAAATGTTGTTGCTGATGGACTCAGCCGTATGTTTTCTAACGACGTCGAGACCCACGAACCGGTCGACAGTTCATCACCTTCCGAGTCCATACTATCTGAGGTTAATGCCATCCTAACTGATGCTCCCATGCTTTTTAGGGATATCGAGAAATACCAACGTGAAGATCCGACGCTGGCTCCGATAATGGAAACCCTTTCTTCTGGGGAACATGTTGTCCCTTATGTTCTGAGGAATGGGGTTCTATGTTACCCTTCGAGGCATGATAAGATGATGAAAGTTGTTGTTCCAGCTGTTCTTGTACCTATGATCTTCAAGTATTATCATGAGACCCCATTAGGAGGGCATCTTGGTATCTTTAAAACTCGTGAAAAAATTCGTGATATGTTCATCTGGAAAGGTATGGACGGTGAAATCCGTGAACTAGTAAAGGCTTGTAAATCCTGTTTGCTTAGTAAACCGACCATGTCCACCAAGGTAGGCCTCTTGTCTTCTCAGCAAGCGTCGCGCCCCATGGAACGCCTGTATATTGATTATGTAGGACCCTTCCCTCAGTCAAAGGGTAATGCCAACAAGTTCATCTTTGTGTGTGTAGATGGTTTTACCAGATTTTCTTGGTTATTTCCGACTAAGCTGGCTACCGCTCAGTCCACCATTACTTGCTTAAATTCTATTTTTGCTTCTTTTGGTCCGTGCCAATATATGGTATCTGATAATGCTAAGGCGTTTACATCTAATTTATTTCGTAAATTCTGTTTTGACTTGTCCATCTCTCATGTAACTACTTCGGCTTATTACCCTCAACCATCTCTGGCTGAACGGGTTAACCGTAATCTCAGGTCCGCACTTATTGCCTATCATCATGAAGATCCTTCCAGGTGGGACACGTCCCTGCATTGGATAGCTTTTGCTTTGAATTCGGCGGTTCATGAATCTCACAAGTTTACTCCAGCTTCTTTGCTGTTCAAGTTTGTTCCCAACACGCCGCTCTCTAACCTCTGGTCTCTGAGTGACATTCTACCCGAGACAATAGATCCGGACAACATTAAAGATCTTTGGAAGAAGGCTAAAGCCAATCTTAAGGTGTCTCATGAAAAGGTTAGGGAAAGGTATGATCGTGGACGGAGACCCACCTCTTTGAAGGTAGGTGACCAGGTTATGGTCAAGAATTTTGTTCCCGCGGGCAAGCTTGCCCCCAGATTTCATGGGCCATGCATCATTCTCGATTTTCTTACTCCGGTTACATTGTCAGTAAGCAATCCAGCCACCGAGAGGATATCTAGGGTTCACCTGTCCCAGGTGAAACCGGTGTGAATTTGTTTCAACTTGCTTCATATAATTTGATAGGAATATGATGGTTATATATTCTTTTTGAGTTCCACTGTTAAGGCATTCTGCTCCTTCTATTTTATTTTATATGTAAGCATTTCTTGTAAACCTCCCCCGATTGTTAAACTGCCATCCTGTCCTTGTCACGGCCATTACCACGCTCCCGTCTCCTGCTCCACTACACACAGTGGCTGGCTTAGATGAAATGCCATGGATATCTGCACGCCGCTGGCCCCTCAATCTCTCTACATGCCTGTGCCCTCAAAAGAAAAATGATGGTCCAACACTATTCTGCCGCCTAGCTTTAATGTTTCAGTGCCCCCGCAGCCGCGCGGCGCTGTGCCGCGGCTGGGTTCGAGGACGGGCCCCCTCGGCCCCAGCGAGGACGACATGTGCACGGCGAGCCGGAGCTCTCCTCCCGGCCAAGGCTGATGTGCGGCGCACGACCTGCTACTTGCCCGCAGCCTGTATATGTTCACCGCGGGTGCGGCGTGCTTCAACACCTCTGCTCCCCTCATAGTGCGGGCGAGCGGTATCTCAGGGTACTTGAGGGGTCCGAGCGGCTTCCTTTGGACGCAAGCTGTAACGGCCGGTCTGGCCATCCAACTTAGCCTACATCAACTACATAGACATTCCTGTTCAACCTTAATACCGTTTCATGGGAATTCAACAGCAATATTTGGTGGACATTGCAAAAATTTTCTTCACTTTTAAGTATTAAAAGTTTATCCTCAGAATTCAACTACTACAAACAGAAAGACTTTACTTCACTTGCAACAACAAAATTTTGAAACTGAAACAAACCAAATTAAGAAAATCTCATAAATGCTTCTGCAATCTATCTTCATATTCACATCATAACTTGGAACTTGTTTCAAACTGACTTCATGTGTGATCCCTCGAGGAACTTTTGGGGGGGGGGGAGGTCTGTACCGGGCGGTACACCTCCACTCCGCTAATTTAAAATGTGCGCCTGTGGAAACTCCTCTGCTGGAGGAAGTCTGAACTTTATTTACCCTATTAATTTTCTAGTTTCTCAGAAGATGTCACCACCTGGAAATTTTTGAGTTTGTGAACTGTGTCATTTTCGACGTACTTTTGTTTTGCTTGAAGTAAGAAGTGTGAACTTTCTCTTCTAGAGGACACCACTGAAAAACTACAATAGTGCACCCTAGTGGGAAGAAAAATAACTGTTCTTTGGAGAAAATTTTATTTCAAAAGTTTGTTCTTTGTTAAATTTCTTTCTGTTATTGTTTAAGTTGGCTGTATACCCCTCTCTTTCCCCTTGTTTTGCATTTGACCAATCCCGAATTTCTGTTATTAATTTCTGACCAATCATTGGTATCTTCCCCCAACTTGAATATGTTTCTATTCCCTAGCCAATAAAAAGTTTGTGGGAGGGTGTTTTCTTTCCCCTAACACCTAGAACCTTCCGCGAGAGGATATAAACTGCTGATTTTTGGGTCTCCGGGCCACTTCTGTTCCATCTTTCAGTGTATTAAGTACATAGCAGGAGGCGGGAAGCGCCTCTTTCTCCAGCAGCGGTCAACTATAAGGTAATGGCCGATTAATATATTCTTTCTTTGCTAGCTCAGCAGTTTAACTCTCGGGGCGGGTGCGAAGCGTTCCACCATGTAACCTTTTCCTAAAATGTAAATGTAACTACTCTTTTCATCTATTCTCTTGGAAAGCTACATTCTGGGATAGAGAGTGCTAACCCTCTCGAGCTCCCACTCATATTGTTTTGAGGTGAACTTATTTTTCTCAACCTATTCTTCGTTAATGTAAAACAAATTGTTCTCTTCTTAAGTCACCTCTTTAGTATGGGATTAGCCCTTGTATTAACGGCCTAGCGCCAAGTAGGTCTTAATCTAGTGTATTAGGAGTGCAAGTTCGCCTCCTCTCAAATTGTTATTTTAGAGGTCATTTAATTAACATTCTTTTCGTTTAATAGACCTCAGTAGATTGGGTATTTTACCCCTGTGTTTATGTCCGTTGAGGACAGCTTGAAGGTGGAGTTTGGTGTGGCCTGGGAGAGGCTTAAATTTGAGAGCGAGTGGCTCTTTTGAAAATTGTATGTTGTATGCCTCGAGGAGGCTTTTCAGTGTAATTTGGAGCAAGGGCTCCTAGGTATGAATGGGGTTTTTTGCCCCCCTGTTAAAACTTGTGTTTGGGGTAAAACTGAGCTGATTGCCCAAGCATTGTGAACTCGGGGCGCGAAGCCCAAATTCTGTAAATATTGTAACTACCTTATTTTGACTTGCTATTCTGTACCTGCCATGCTTGTTACTTATTTATTTGGAAAGAAAATATAACCGTATTAAATTTTAAATTTACTTTACAGGCACTATAATTTCGTAGCTTGAGATTCATTCACACCCGCACCTTCTTTCACCTCTACCTACCGCTAAAACACGGTAACAATGATAATAATAATAATAATAATAATAATAATAATAATAATGTTATTTATTTTACGTCCCACTAACTACTTTTTAAGGTCTTCGGAGACGCCAAGGTGCCGGAATTTAGTCCCGCAGGAGTTCTTTTACGTGCCAGTAAATCTACCGACACGGGGCTGTCGTATTTGAGCACCTTCAAATACCACCGGACTGAGCCAGGATCGAACCTGCCAAGTTGGGGTTAGAAGGCCAGCGCCTTAACCGTCTGAGCCACTCAGCCCGGCTTGTCCATTTCTATCAAAACAGTCTTCCTCTAAGTGATCCGAGCAGAAAACAGCTGTTTTAGAAGGCTCCCAATTCTCCCGCCTGATACTCCTAATCGATGATCTTAGATGTTCGGGTCTCGAGAAAGGAAACCTACAAAAATTAATTGCCATTTTTCTCCCGGAATATGCGAAATAAGATACAATAAACCTAAAACTCAAAACACTACCCTAGGAAGATTCTTATGTGCAGTATAAAACTCCCCGATGAAATGATTTCTCCTTCTGCTGATCGGTTCTGTTCGTACATCCATAAGCTGAACACTGCGGTATGTTAATACCCCGTAGAATGTTTCTTCATTCATATTTCAGATAAACACATACATATTTAAATTGAATCTTGTAATCCACAAGTATACTACGAGGCAACGAACCTAAATTCGTAAAATACACTACTATTTACTTTGCAATAACACAGCACAGAACACTCGTGGAACTACAATCAAGAGGCCTGGCGTCACTGAACTAAGCATAAACAAAGCAAGCGCGCTCCTCGTGGTCTACTGCACCATGCGCTCGCTGCCATCTTAGTACGCCAGTCATCTTCTATTCGGCTTACTGCTACCCAAGCTACCAGCCATCCAGGTATAGAGATCAGTGGGAACAACACTGCGAAAAAGGAGCTAGAGCACTAACACTGCACTGGAAACGCACAGTTCACAGATGGCACTTGCGGTGCCGTAGATATATGTCGGTGCGAGGTGATGTACCACCGCATCCAGGAGCATACAGAAATGACAACATGAGAAAAATGAATGTATGAAACCATATAGAGCGGTGGAGAGCGGGGTGGTTGGAAATTAATAAGGGGTGGGAAAAAGATGAGCATGAGGAGGGGTTCGAGTGTCATGGAGAATAACATTAGCTAGGGGAGGATAGGGGAAGTGCTTCTGTAATAAGTGGATTATTGTAACGAATACCATTTGTAAGATAAGTGAAACGGAGAGAATGGAGATGTGTAAGGATAGTAGGAAAAGTATACAATGGTTAAAAATTGACAGAGGGAGTATCATAAGTCAGTCGATGAGCTATGCGAAGTACGTGTCGGTCATATTTTAATAAATGATAGTAGTCTAAGGGATGGGTGTTAATCCAGGTTAGGGAGGCATAACTGACAACTGGGCGGATAAAAACAAGGTAGACACGTAGGATTTGGGCGGGTTTTAATCCCCAAGAATGACCCGTAAGGGAGCGGATGGCACGGAAACGACCTAAAACTTTACGATGTATTGAAGAAAGATGTAGAGTCCATTTAAGGTTATTTTGAAATTTTATGCCCAAGTACGTTAGCTGGTTAGGTTCGGTGAGAGGTTGATTATACATTGTTAGATGGACTTTGTTAGAGGGACGACAGATGCGGGATTTGGAACGAAATAACATAAATTGGGTTTTACTAGGATTAACGGATAAATGCCAAGAATTGAGCCAAAATTCCAAAGTATTAAGATATTGTTGGAGCTTAGATTGTAGGGAAGTATAGGTGGGGCAAAGAGCTAAAACAGCAAGTTCGTCCTCATATTGATATAGACGTAGGGGAACAGAGGTGTGGGGAATGTCATACATAAACAGGGAATAGAGGAGAGGGGAAAGAGGGGAACCTTGAGCAAGATCCGAGGTGATAGGAAAAGTAAAATAGTGGGTGCCATGGATGACTATATCAGCGCTACGGGAATGGAGATAGTTATAAAAAAGGCGAAGAACAGTCGTAGGCAACGGTAAATGGCTGAGTTTATAGAAGAGGCCTGGATACCACACACTATCAAAGGCCTTATCGACGTCCAGACATATTAATGCGGCTGGTCTATGGGTTGGGAGATACGTAGTGAGAGAAGAAGTAATATGAAAAAGATGGTCCTGAGTACAGAAGTGAGGGCGAAAACCAGCTTGAGAGGAAGGAATAAGATGTAAAGAATGTAAATATTGGGACATCCGGTGAGTGAGAATACCTTCTAAGATTTTAGAGATAACTACTAGAAGAGAAATGGGACGGTAGGAGCGAAGGTCTGACTGAGGTTTGTTAGGTTTAAGGAAAAGTAAAATAGTGGCTTTACCCCAGTGTCGAGGATAAACACCAGTGTAAAGCATAGTGGTGTAGATGCTAGAAAGGAGGTGAATTAAGAGCATGGGGGCTTCGCGAATATGTCGATATGTAATACGATCACAACCAGGGGCTGTGTTACGGCGATTACGGAGAAAGTCGAGAATTTCATTAGGGGTAATAGGAGCATTAAGGGGATGAGTGTAATCTACAGGAGGGAAATGGAGAAAAGAGGGCTGTAAGTGAGGGTAGTACTGATAGATGGTAGGTTCATCAGGATGTTCATGAAGAGGGTTGGTAGAAGGAGAAAAAATGGTGGTGTAATGAACAGCAAAGGCATCAGCTTTATCTTTATCAGTCAGAAGAGGAGTAGAAGAAGTACGGATCGGATAAGTAGGAAGAGGAGGACGGGTATGCGTCAAGCGTCGGAAAGTGGTCCAGAAAGTTCGAGAGTCATGTAAGTTAGAGAGGTCGGTACAAGCAGTCGTTCAATGTTTGTGGTTAATAGCTGTAATATAAGAGCGGGCGTGACGAAGTGTCTGACGATGTTCTCGTAAGGTATTGGGGTCCCGAGTTCGAACATAAGAATGATACAGATCATGAGAAAGTTTAAGTAAAGAGAGGGCTTTAGGAGGTATGGGGGGTTTGGTAGGGTGGTAGGAATAGCGAGGGATATGAAGTTGGTCTGCCTGAATAAGAGCTTGTTCTACCCTATCGATTAGAGGAAAGAGATCAGACAAGGAAGTAGGAAGGGGACAGTCAGTTAAGAAATCAGTTGTAGTTTGTCGATAATTTGTCCAATTTGTTTGTGAATATCGTCGCGTAGGAGGGGGTCGGGAACTATTGGATCGAGGATGGTAGGAAAGGTGAGGGAGGGTTAGAAGCGTGGGAGAGTGGTCAGAGCCTAGTTCTAAACATTTAGTGATGGTAGGAGACGGAGCCAGAGAAGGTGATAAAATAAGAGCATCGGGAGTGGTGTTAGAAATCGGACGGGTAGGGAAAGGGAAGGGGATCTGTACGCCCCGAAGGTGAGAAAGTAGATCCTCAAAAGCGGTAGTTTGAGTTACGGTATAAGAATGGATATTAATATCAGCAACAAAAACGTAATTTTGAAAAGTATTATCAACATACATAAGAAAATCAAGAGGGGGGCGGTGTACGAGGGGTTAGGTAAAAAGTAACAAAGACCAGAGATGAATTATTAGGTAGAAAGATTTCAAGTATTAAATTTGAAAAGTGATAAAAATGCTGTTTGGTGGTAATATGTTTTTTAACCCCAATAGCAACTCCTCCACGAGCTGCAGCGAGGTCATCAGCGCGATAAAGATTGTATTGAGAGAAATGAGGATGGAGTTTAGGAGTCAAAAAAGTTTCATTTAGAATAAAAACGTCGGGGTCGTACAGAGAGAGGGAGGTATCCAATGAGGCGCGATTGTCGGAGACTGAGCGGATATTAGCAAAATATGCCTTGATAACCACTAGCTAATCAAGGAAACTGCATTCAGGGGGGGGGGGAATGCAAAATGCATTTTATTCCCCGAATAAGCCACATCTAGATGGGTATTAAACACCAATCGCGCGGCCAGTTGGATCTGGGTAAGGACGTGGGTCGGTTAAAAGGAAGGACGTTCTGAAGCAACAAAGCGGATGATGTTTTCAGAACTTGGGGGCAGGAGGGCGGTATTGGTAATAGGGGTAGGGAGGTCTTGGGAAATTACAGGTACGACGGAATCAGGCTGAGAAGGATCAGGGTTAGGTTTAGCCTTGCATTTACAGGAAAAAGCCGGATGAGGGAGGGAGGAATTAATACACTTGGGTTGAGCCCTATTTGAACAAGTGGACGTAGGATGGTCCTGACTGCATATGGCGCATACCTGATGTTGAATGCATGGGGTGCCGGGCAGATGATCATACCGGTGGCACCTGTCGCATCGAATCCTCTGCGGCGGCGCCGAGCGGGATGGCTCCTCCCGGTGGCGACGACCATAGATAACAGCGCCATCTCGAAGAAGGACGTCCAGAGTGGTCACCTCCTTAGACAAAATCCTAATGAGTGATGTAGCTCCCCTCTCGTTGCGGATACGGATGACTTTGAAGATTTGGTGGCCCTCGAGCTGTAGTTGATCAGCCACCTCATCATCCGTCCAGTCGCGATCCACGGACATGATAGGAGTTGGGCGAGACGGCGGCGGTGGTTGTCGGGCTGGCTGCTGTTGTGTGAGGTTAGTGGCTCGAGTGTGTGAACCAAACTGTGCCACCCCAATAGCCGTCACTAGGTGGTTATAAAACGGCTTGCTGGTTTTAATATTGAAGTAACCATCAGGAGTACGCTGGATTTCAGTATGATAGTCCCGGTAGTTGGGGGTGAATCTGGTGAGCAGCTGATAAATCGCTCGAGTATTGGCCTTCGCTGGATCAATGTTCATTAACCGTACTACATAGAAAGGAGCAGGTGGAAGCAGCGGTGGGTAAGCAACACTTCGCTGCCGGCTGTGCGGTGCCAGGGCCGGATTTTTCGCCACAGTGGCGAAACTCTTCATATGAGGAGGCATGTAAGGATTAGCTGGAGGCGGCGGCGAGGATGGTGAACGTGGCGGAAGATGGAAATCTGCCACAATATTCCTGCCCAATAACTGCTGAATGCCTGACACCGAGGCACTCTCAGAAACGTCCAGAAGTTCACTAGGCGAAGTGTAGACCGAGCCAGAACTGATAGAATCCGGTGGGGCACAGACTTTCTTCCTATCGCCTGCTGGAGTTGGCGATTACACATTTTGAATACTGCGAGCTTGCTTCGGCTGGGGTTCCAGTTCCATATTCGGTTCAGAATGTTTGAAGACCCTGCTGGAGGTGTCGCCGGCTGACTCATGATGACGAAAGAGATTCTCGATGACACTAGTAGAGTCCAGAAGCTTCTAGAAAATCGTGGAGTAGAAACAAGATGGCGTCCCGATATTACCAACGACATATAGAATGACAGGTGCGCGCAGGCGCGATGTGTTGCGTCTGTAGACATGTCTTAAAACTATAACCTACAGTACTGGAGTGCAAGGCATTCTGTGTCACCCACAGGTAATTTGTTTTTGTGGATTGCAGTATATTTGCTGCTGATGATTGGCTTTGTTGAGTCATCGGCCGTCAATAATTTCATTGTTACGATAATTATTATCATCATAGGCACTGAAATTTATGACTTACTAACAAACTCTCAACTTGAAAGATAGACGAGTATGACCAAAGTATGTCCCCCACCTTTTCGAATGCCGATAACGGCAGCGTTCTATTATTATTATTATTTATTTTATTGTTGTGCAGCCTGGAAGTAGCCACCAGGGACTTGCTGATAGCTATGAAATATTATTCCCGCGACGTCCTTGTAGGAAAACATGCGAAATAATGACAATATTAGTGCCAGCGAAATTTATTGCAAAGATACCTACATGTGTAGGGCGTTCAGAAACATATATGTGCTGTAGCATCACTTAATGGTATTCTCCTCTCAGCATCAAGAAACGGACAATAGCATCATATCTTAATGACACACTGTAATGCACAAGGACGTGCATTTCATGCACTTCAGAACGGCATGCTATTAGAACCACCGAATTCTTGTATTGCAAACGTCCTTCTTAAATGTATTTATAGCATAATATTTTGTATAGCATCAGGCGAAGGATGAAAAAAAAAAAAAAAAAAACAAGAAAAAAACACCCCTTAAACCAGGGGCGTATTCTCCTTGAATATAAGGCATTCATTGCATGCGTTATGATAACACAAAGAACTGTCTGATTTACGATTTTAGGTTGTTTCAGGTCAAATATTAACGATTTCATCTCTCAGAAGTTCAAAAGGTCCGCGCAACTGTACTAGTTCCGTTGCTTGATTACGTGTGGTGCTGGTGTAGTCTCGCCGTCTACTCCACTCTCGGAAGAAAGAGACAGCAAATGGAGGAGTTAACGACGTAAGGCATTCAATCTTAAAATTGCATTCAGTGGCAGACGTAGTTCTGAAACCCTCCGAACGATGTCGCTGCAATTGAAACTTGGTCAGAATTTGTCACCCCATACCAGTGCTATCCTCTGCCATCTGTTAGCAACTTGGAGAAAGTCGACATGTTTACAGCGAACGGGACACACAGCTTACCCCCTAGCGAGAACCCAACGTGACGAAACTGACCAATGCCACTGGGGTGACTTACCTCCAGTGTTGAGTTGTGGCTAACTAGTGAGTTAATTCATTGTGTATTTTGCTGGTTAGTGAGTTCATTCTGTGTGTGCTGTCCCTGTGCTATTCGTCGTTTTCGGTGTTTTATTATATTTTGCGCAATGTGGTATTAACGATGGATGAGTCTAAAACGGATATAATTTTAAATCAGTTTGAAAAGCCATTTACTGGCCGTTCGTTTGATGAAAAGATGCAAATAGTTAAAGCCGCGAAACCTCTACCTTCCCTCGTAAATTTCTTCTTCTTCTTCTTCTTCTTCTTCTTAATCTGCTTACCCTCCAGGGTTGGCTTTTCCCTCGGACTCAGCGAGGGATCCCTCCTCTACCGCCTCAAGGGCAGTGTCCTGGAGCTTCAGACTCTGGGTCGTGGGATACAACTGGGGAGGATGACCAGTACCTCGCCCAGGCTGCCTCACCTGCTATGCTGAACAGGGGCCTTGCGGGGGATGGGAAGATTGGAAGGGATAGACAAGGAAGAGTAAAGGAAGCGGCCGTGGCCTGAAGTTAGGTACCATCCCGGCATTTGCCTGGAAGAGAAGTGGGAAACCACGGAAAACCACTTCGAGGATGGCTGAGGTGGGAATCGAACCCACCTCTACTCAGTTGACCTCCCGAGGCTGAGTGGACCCCGTTCCAGCCCTCGTACCACTTTTCAAATTTCGTGGCAGAGCCGGGAAGCGAACCCGGGCCTCCGGGGGTGGCAGCTAATTACATTAACTACTACACCACAGAGGCGGACCCTCGTAAATTTAAAAACAGAAAACAAGAATTGTTTACGCACGTTCAATCCAGAAACTTACAGTAAAACTGTTTGGCTCGAGTTCACCTACATGTAATTAGGGTGAGTAGAATTGAAATTTACTTAATACATTGTGTTAACTGCATGGTTACTAGTTGCATGCCTCAGTGGAGATTCCAGGATACGCCACTGCCTTAAACCCTTTAAAATTATCTAATCATGAAAAATATTGTTTATGTTTATAAATTCTTCTCTGTAACTTTTGGAAAAGCACATTCAAAAAAGCTCAATAAAGAGGCCCAACCCATTACCATCCCCTCTATTTCTCACATCCTCCTACCCACCTCCCTCATCCATCAAACCTCCCCAACCCGCCCGCAACTCTTGGCCAGAGCGAGGGCGTCACCCTCTAGGTGGCCCGCCCCACCCCTTCAGGGCGCGGAATGAAAACGAGTAAAGTAAGTTAATGGTATTGTATTCACGCAGTCTGCATAAATAACATGCAAGTCTCACCGATTGCTATTTGATTCAATCACATTAACATTTACTGGCCAGTGGCTAAGTGGGGTGCTCCCTTTCATATCTGTAATTGTATATTTCATCAGACAATTAACATTCAAAAGACTGGGTCCATTTCAGTCTTTAAATGACAACATTATGGTTGTAGGTGTCGGACATAGTTGCTCTACATCATGTTTCCTGTGTGAGAGAGAATTGCTGTATTTACAGAACCCTGTTACAACTGTGAGCGCTTCGATCACCCTTGACCACCAACGGAATTGCAGTATATATTTTTGTTGCTGTAGGACGAAAAATATTAGTATTCATCGAGCTAGCGAAAAGCAGAGAACACATTATTTATTTTAAGTAGGCTAATAGATTGTTTTATGTAAGTAATACATTACAAAATTGATTTTCTGTTATTAAACTACGTTAACATTGTTTTTCGCAGGTAACGTAATTGCCCTTCAGGCATTCTCACACTGATTTCATATACTGCATTCAGGCGTTTTAGTATGGTGTTTGTACTTCTGTTGTAACTTAAAGTATTATTACATATGTTGCATACAGCTTTATTGGGAACAGTTTCAGAGACATCAAAGACGACCCATACAGCCAGTCTCTTCCTTCTTGGCATTGTTGATGTTTACAGTACTGGTTAAATCCCGCAACTGTTCTTCGACTTTCGCTCAACTTCTAAGACTGCAATACATTCGGTTTTGTTCTTTTGCACCGTCATGTGTTGTAATGATAAACTCAAAACGGAAGGCTTCTGTCTGTAAAACTGGGCCCAAGATAGCGACTGTGTAATTAGACCCCTCCGAAATGGCGGGCGGGAAGGATATCTAACCGTAAAACTGACCTATGTCCTGTGTGGTTAGGCCCCTCCAAGATGGCGTCGGGAGGGGCATCTGCCCGTAAAACTGGGCCCTGTGTAGTTAGGCCCCTCCAAGATGTCGTCGGGAAGGACATCTGGCCATTAAACTAGGTTTCGCCATATGTGCCCCCTCTAGTGGGAAGATCAAAATTGCGACGGGAAGGTCATCTGACCGTAAAACTGTGCCCTGTGTAGTTAGTCCCTCCAAATTGGCCTCGGGAAGGGCATCTGACCGTAAAACTAGGCCCTGTGTAGTTGGGCCCCTCCATGAGGTTAGGTGTGCTCTCTTATGCGAATCCCATTGCCCTGCTACTCAGGCTGGCGTCGGAAAAATCCGCGAATCCCCATTTCCCTACTACACAAGATGGCGTCGGGAAGAGGGTCTAGCGGTAGAAGTGAGGTTAGGCCCCTCCATGAGGTTAGGCTTGCTCTCTTAAGCGAATCCACAATGCCCAACTACTCAAGATGGTGTCGCGAGAATCCCAATTGCGCTACTACTCAAGATGGCGTCGGGAAGGGCATCTGACCGTAAAACTAGGTCGTGTGTAGTTAAGCTCCAACCATGAGTGTAGGCATTTTCTCTTATGCGAATTCCCCATTGCCCTACTACTCAAGATGGCGTCGCGATAATTTCCACTGCCGTACTACACAAGATGGCGTCGGGAAGGACATCTAACCGTAAAAGCGAGGTTAGGCCCCTCCATGAGGTTAGGCTTGCTCTTTTAAGCGAATCCACAATGCCCAACTACTCAAGATGGTGTCCCGAGAATCCCCATTGCCCTACTACTCAAGATGGCCTCGGGAAGGGCATCTGACCATAACACTAGGTCCTGTGTGGTTAGGCCCCATCCATGAGGTTAGGCTTGCTCTCTTATGCGAATCCCCCATTACCCTACTACTGAAGATGGCGTCGCGAGAATCCCCATTGCCCTACTACACAAGGTCGGGAAGGACATATAGCCGTAAAAGTGAGGTTAGGCCCCTCTATGAGGTTAGGCTTGCTCTCTTACGCAAATCCACATTGCCCAACTCTTCAAGATGGCGTCTCGAGAAGCCACATTGCCCTACTATTCGAGATGGTGTCGGGAAGGGCATCTAGCCGTTTAAGTGAGGTTAGGCTCTTCCAAGATGGTGACTGTGAGGTTAGGCTTGCTCTCTTATGCAAAATCAGCGTCGGTAAGGGCAACTGGCCGTAAAAGTGGGGTTAGGCCCCTCCAAGATGGTGACTGTGAGGTTAGGCTTGCTCTTGTTATGCAAAATCCCAGTCGGGAAGGGCAACTGGCTGCAAAAGTGATGTTAGGGCCCTCTAAGATGGCGTCTGTGAAGTTAGGCTTGCTCTCTTAGCAAAACCTGCGAATCGGCATTGGACTGCTACTTTACTAGGGGTCAATGACCTCGGGGTCAGAACCTGCAATGGTATACTTCTAGGGGTTCAATGACCCCATGTGCTGACTCAGCACAAGAAATGCTGACAAGGTGTTTTAGAACGTACATAGCCCTATGACTCAAGTGTAGTCCATTTCATTTCCTGTAGCTTGGAGACAGTTATAGCTGCAGTATGAGGCCGCGCATTGTCGTGGAGGAGGATGCCTTGTTGAATCGGTTGGTCTTGACTTTTGCGGCGATATGGAACCCTCGCCTTGTTCGACAGCTCACAGTAGTAAGCAGCATTGATTGTGCATCGCTCATGTACGTCGATTATCATCAATACTGTCTTTAACCACACAAATGTTTTCATCTGTAATGCTGGTCCGAGGACAGCGAACGTGTTGCTGATATTCCACACGTTCTCATCCTTCCTTGAACTTTTTATGCCAGGCAAACACACACACCCTTGGTAATGTTTTATAATCAAACTGTGCAGTCAATCTCTGGCAAATTTCCACCACTGTAACTCCTTCATAAGCAAGAAATTGTAAAATTCTGCGTTTCGCAGTGGAGGCGTGCACCTGTTGCTCCGACATCGTGAGCGTTACTGTCGAAACAGCGGGAAATATCTAACAGCATGCTCTCTCCACTCCTAGCGGTCCCGCCTAAGCATAGCAGGAGCGTGGAGCCAGTCCTACCAACTGTTGATGTTCAGGAACAACAATCCCGTTTATATTTGATCAACCTTCGTACTGTCCAATAATAGGGAAAGTCTAAGTGCAAGTGTCCAGATACTTTTGAACAGGTAGTATAGAGGACTCCTGTTTTGTATTTTGCTCATTGTCCACAAGACTGCATAAAACACTAAAGATAATATTGAAACAGTATACTGGTACATACCTGTTTCAAAAAACTATGCTACTGTATATTACCAGCAGTACACCTACTATAAAGCACTTCAAATAACTAAAGAATATCTGTAACCATTAAGAGATATAAACTTCATGTTGAATGGTCCGTATTGAACTGTGATTACTTATAAAATTAAAGGTTTAGTTTAACATTTCCACCTTTTCAATACAAAATTTTTGTAATGCGGGTTACATTACAAAAGAAACAATTATTTGATACTAGTTTTGACGTAAGGTCAAGGTCATCATCAGCCTACAACACGAATTGCTCAACATATTAAATAGTCCAAAAAAAATGTACATATATCGCAGAAAAATTGTGGTTATGAGTAACTGAATGAATTCTCTGTTTTCTAGTCTATTGCTAATAATGGGAAGAATACTTTATCGCCTTGGATTCCTGGCTGCTATACATTAATACTTAGCTGCATTAGTTTCAAGACATGTCCATTTACAATACTTCCACAGGAATATATTGACAACACACTTTTGAAGCTGCAGTTAGATTCAGCAAACTCTAACTATGACATTAGGCAATCCCTTTTTTCCCCCTTTTTGCGCTGTGCTCTCTGCTCTATTATAAACACTAAGTACCGAGCGAGTTGGCCGTGCGTTTACGTTTGCACAACTGTGAGCATGCATCTGTGAGGAACCCACAGTCGGCAACCCTGAAGATAGTTTTCCTTGGTTTCCCACTCTTAGCCCTTTCTTATCCCATTTACACCATAAGACCTATCTGTGTAAGAGTGTCGTAAAGCAAACAGCAAAATTAAATTAAAAAATTTAAATGTGTTTTTCCAAGGAGAAATAATTGTTCTGATTTATTTTCCCAATTAATGGTGGATGGGATGTTCAGTTTGAAGTAGCAGCTGTGTTAGGTTGACTAGATGCTGTGACATTTTCTTATCTGTCCTTTTGTTGCTTATGAATAATGATGTGCTACAGATTTACAGTTGTTATGTAGTTAATTACATGATGATAGCCAACTCTTGCTTTCGTGCTCAGGCGGCCAGGACTACACAATCCACCGGTGGTCCCTAACCCATTAGGGGAGAGATCTTTACTGGGACTATGTGTAAGTAAGGGTATCACCCTGCTTCACAGAACTTTTACTGGGCATGCTCAGAATGTTTTAAGCAAGTCTTGGAGCTATGGGTATAACAGAGTACTACACCCATTTGAATGGCAAGGGACTACTTGGAAACAAATTGGTGAATGAAATGGAATTCGATGGAGAGCTATCAATGTTATCTGACCACATCTTGCAGTGGTCAGGAAGTGGCACATGTTTCAAGAACAGTGGTAGGTCATTTTGGTTAAACTGCAGATGGCGTTCTCCTGTTGGAGGCCCCTCTAACTAATTGGGACCAATGAGGTGATCATGCACAAGACCACGCCATATATTCATGCCCCACTATACTTAAAACTACTTGTCGTATCCGATGGGGATTATCCACACTCCAGTAATGAATATTATTGTTATAGATCCGGATCGCTAAAAAAGGTGAATCAGTTTGCACATGCTGTAGGGTCCATTGACAGAAAGCCAGCCATGCTTCGAAATCTTGTAAGTGCAGATAGTATGGGAGAAACCGCTGTGTATGCAATATCTACTTAACAGGTGCCCGGCTAATGTTTGTTGCCTGTGCAATGCCCATGTGCTAGTGTGAGTGTTATGCTGAAAAGCGTCTAACACAACCTCTTCATTGCGAGCAGATATTGCAAGACAGAGAAAAGAAATGAAATGTTAGATGGCAGTCGACCTGTGCAGGTTATTGTATATAAAGAACTTTGTGAATAAATTAACTCCATCCCCTGGTCTATGGAGATTCGACAGCTGAAGTAGGAGACTGCCTATAGAGCTATACTACAGTGGGGACTTCGTGGACCCTGGGATGGCTTCGGTAGCTGTGAAGGCCCTTCAGGAACTCTGAGAAGCAGGGGCAAAAAGGGGCTCTGGTTAATACATAGCCGCTCATTATGCACGTTTGGTACCAAATTGTGTTTAAAAAAAATGCAATGTAAATTTAAATCTTATAGTAGATGTATAGTATTACTTGAAGTAATTCCCCATACTGTATATGAGTTGATTATGTTTGTAAGTTCAGAAGATATTATGAGTAGAATTTTGTAAATAATATAAATTTATAAAGGATGAGCTGTGTGTTTAATAGAAAAATTGTTAGTGTAAATTGTATAACAGTGTATTTTAGGAAAATGTCGTCTTCTCTTTTGAATAAAAAATTTAGTACTTGAATGAATTTTTTTGTACTATTTGCCACCAAGGTAGACACCTCTTTTGCAAATAAAGTGGATTCGATTTGATTTGATGATCTTCAACAGGCCATGTCTTTCCTAGCGACGCAGTAGCCCACAGACGTCTTTCCACACTCCAAAATGTCATGCCTGTCAGTTGTAATCTATCTGAATAGTGTTCTTAATACAGGCATTGTGCCTGGTATGCCTTCTGTTTATAATCATCACTGGAATAAATCACGAGGCAGTGAATAAGCTTTGGTTGTGTCGTGTTGTGTTGTGACTTGCCTCGAAGGAGGGGAGTTCGTGCAGCTACATACGTAGCTGCCATCGCATGTTGTTATCATTCCAATACGGCATACTTTGCCCTAATTGTGGTCTACAAAGCTTGGAACATGTACAATATTACCTATTAGCTACAATGTAGCTAATTCATTGCCCTTGTCCTAGCTACAGATCATCACCTCCTCATCCTTGTCCAACACAGCTCAATACCCTATGCCCAAATAAACAAATCAGTCTGTGGAAGCTATCTAGTATGCAAACTTACAATATCCCAGGCGATTGGCTGCAAAAAAAATAAAAAATAAAGATATTTACGTGGGATTCAAACCAACCGTGCCCCTGCCAAGAGAGGTATTGGGAGGCTTGACATGTAGCGTGCAGTTTCCAGCCTATACAATACCCACTCCAGGTCTATGTATGCACCTCTTATTGTAACATACAAGTTCTTCGTTTCTGTGCTCGTCTTACAGGTTAATATGAGATACCCATAATGAATTAATAGTGGCGCTCAAGATTCCTGTTGTCTTCTAGCCTGTAAACACACATCTCTTGATAATACCCCTGTTCAGGGACAGAGACTGATGTATTTTAGAATTGTGATAGAAGCGGCAGAATGCATAAAATTAAACCACCCAGTTTAAACAAGGGAACAGGAAGGATAGTAACAACTATTGCGGTATCTCATTGATCAGTATACCAGGGAAGGAGTTCACTGGGATTTTAGAAGGAAGGATGCAATCAGTGCTTGAAAGGATGTTGGACGAAAACCAGTGTGGTTTCAGACCATAGATCAGCTGTCAGGATCAGATTTTCAGTATGCACTGGGTAATTAGAAAATTCTGTAAGAGGAATGGACAGCTATGTGTACGTTTCGTAGATCTAGAGCAGACATATGACAGAATACTGAGGGAAAAGACCTTTGCCATACTGGAGGATTGCGGTATTAAGGGTAGATTATTAAAATCAATCAAAGGCATTTGTGGGCAATTAGACTGCAGTGAGAAATGGTGGTAGAATGAGTTCTTGGTTTAACGTACTTACAGGGGCTAGACACCTTTGTTGTTCATATATTGCATGGATCATTGACTGAAAGGTACAGGTGCAGTGAAGCTAATGCAGTGACCAATAATACTTGCTCCTTCAAGACAAGACTTTCACACATATGGAACGACTGTCGCGAGGCCTTCTCGGGAAGGATGTTGTCATGCAGTGCACAATGCTACCAACCCCTCTGTTTAGGAACTAATGGGTGGTGCTTGAGGAACTAATAGGTGGTGGTGGTGGTGGAGATTATTGTTACACCATTGGTCTGGACTGGTTCTTGCCGTGCGGACAGTTAGGATATGACCTGGACAAGACCAGTGATACTGAGACAAGCAAAGGGGGTCTGGGGGCGTAAGGCCACATGTTAGAGCCGCGAAGCGGCATTAGGCCTTTGCTTTCATATGGAAACACTATTGGTCTGGACTGGTTCTTGCCCTGCAGATGGTTACTATAGGATCTGGACAAGATCAGTGATGTAGGGACAAGCAAAAGATGTCTGGAGGCATAAGCCCCCAGGTTAAAGCTGCGAAGCTTCCTTAGGCCTCTATTTTCCTGTGGAAACAGCATTGTTTCCTGAACATGTTACACATACTTGTGCTTTTATCATGCCAGGTTGGTAACAGAATACGTCTATGATTGATGGAAATGAGATCACGTGCCACATTACGTTGGCCAGTAGGAATGCAAGTAGCTACCGTACTTCAGCAATGAAAATGTCATGAAATGCTCTTCATTAGGTTATAAAAGTAAATTTATTTCTGCAGGTGGATTGGTGGGTTCCTGACCATCGCTATGAACACATCTCTCCATTTAGACGTATTCCAAGTAAGATTTCATTAATTTCCACTTAGGCCCTTATAATGTTAGAAAAATCTTGTCTCGAATTGTCAGTTTTTACCACAGTGATCTCTCAGTTGCGACCAACGGAATTTCGTAAGAAGGAGGTCAGGGAATGAAGCTAGGTGGATTAAGAATATCTTATCCATAACTTACAAGTAACAGACATGAATGTACCTAGTGAAAATGATTGATACAAACAGATGGGAAGAATGGCAGGAGGATACTTGGAATGAGGAGGTAAAGGCTAAGTTATGTATGAACTTGATGGATGAAGCTGTAAGCGTAAACTGGATTCGGTGGTGGGATCCTGTGATGTGAGTGGAGGAGGATAGATTACTTAAGAGAATGATGGACTCTGTTATGGAGGGTAGGAGAAGAAGAGGGAGACCAAGGCGATGATGGTTAGAGTCATTTTTGACAATTTAAACATAAGAGTTTTAGTACTAAACGAGGCCACAGAACTAGTTACAAATAGAGGATTGTGGTGGCAATTTGTAAATTTGCAGAGGCTTGCAGACTGAATTCTGAAAGATGTAGAAGTCTATAATGAAGATGTATAGCATGTAATAATTATTACTTTGATTTTAAAGCACTGTGTGATTATAATTTCATGTTAAAAAGTAATAAAGAAGAAAAGAAAAAATCTGAGAAATGAATGTCCTCCACGATTCTGGGCCAAACTTAAGTTCCACTGTGAAGGGGTTGAGGTGGGGCTGTTGGAGAGAAAATGTGTCCCGCATTTTGGTGGAAGAAAATGTAAAGTTAAGGAATGTCAGCTGGACTAGACATAACCGCATTTCAGTTGAGAATTGTCGTTTAGATACGGTATATTAGATAGTATCTTGCCTGTTATATTCTTGTGTATTTTTGTGAAAACGGCAGGTTTAATTTCTATTACAGCATAGTAGGACAAAGTAGTACTAATATTAATCTGTATACGTGTTTAACTTTGTTGGTAATCTTTGAGTACCTACTGGTAGTTCTTGCGAATATCTAAATTTAGGCCTAATTGGAAATTTCATTTCTATTTGTGCTTAGTAAGAAGCTAGGATACGTCTGAACGTAGTTTTAACATCATTGTAGTGTAGTATAGTAACTTATTAGAAATTAGAGTGCCTATTCTATAATTTTGAGCAGTTTTGCGAATTTCGAACTTGAATGGTAATTTTCTTTTCTGTTTTTGCTTGGTAATAACCTGTTGTAATTAGAATACCGTACGTCTGAACGTAGTTTAAAATTATTGTAGTGTATTGTAGTATCTGTACTTAGTCTGAACATAGTTTAAAATTGTTGTAGTGTATTATAGCATCTTATTAGAAAGTAGTGGTTTTTTTTTGCTAGTTGCTTTACGTCGCACCGACACAGATAGGTCTTACGGCGACGATGGGACAGGAAAGGGCTAGGAGTGGGAAGGAAGCGGCCGTGGCCTTAATTAAGGTACAGCCTCAGCATTTGCCTGGTGTGAAAATGGGAAACCACGGAAAACCATTTTCAGGGCTGCCGACAGTGGGGTTCGAACCTACTATCTCCCGAATACTGGATACTGGCCGCACTTAAGCGACTGCAGCTATCGAGCTCGGTAGTAGTGTGTTTATTCTATTACTGTGAAATATTTGTGTGGTAATAGTACCGCACCGTTTCTGTGGTATCTGTAGTAACTCTCTTACTAAAATTCTGTTGTTATAATTAGGGTAGACTTAACTGCAGTTAAGAATTGTGTAATTCTTGTGTATTGTTCTCTGTTTCCAGGAATTAAAAGTAATTTTAATCGTGTTAGCATGTTGTAGGAATAAAAAATAGTACAATTAAGTAGTATTGTAGTGTAGTAGTAGCCTATATTAATTAACTTACTGTCGTGTGATCCTTGTGAACTAACCTAGACAATATTTCTTTCCTTTCATTTTTATTTTGCACAGAATAAGTTCTCTTATTTTTCCTTTTCTTTTCATTATTTAGTAAAAAATGGCTAAGCAGTGCGAGTGCAGGAAGTGTGGGTGTGGCCAGGCATTAAGGAGTATGAGGGAGCAATTGGAGAGCCAGAGGGAGATAATCCTCTCTTCGCCGTCACACTGGAGTACTCGGAAAAGTCCAGAAATATCTTTAACGAAAACAACTTGTTGGATCTCATCGTGAAAATCGAGCGGCCTAAGAGGCCAATAGGACACCCGCAATGCAAGCGCTGCCAACGCACGGGGCACACACACACAAGCTACAACTTATTACCGCGCTGTGTTAAGTGCCCCGGAGCACACAGCACTGCAGAGTGCACACTTTCAGTCACCAAACTATTTGTCTGTCTCAATTGCTAAGGCAATCACACTGTCAACTACGGTGGTTGCCCTGCTATTAAGAGAGCAAAGGGACTATTCCTTTCGAAAAAGAAAACCCGTGAAGCACCAGTCCAACATGAAAACTCAGAAGTCAACCTCCAAGCAGCTGACTTCCCAACATTAACGGACACAGCAGAACAGGAAGCTGACGAAGGACAAGTAGACACTCAGAAGGAGAAGAAGAAAAACTACAGCGCAGCGGTCAAAAACACCTCCAGACTACCAACTACTAGAAAGGAGGCAGTTGAAATGATGTACGAACACCGAGCACAGAATAACATAGAGATGGCAATGCCTACCGCAATGCATTGGCTCGCTGAAGCCGAGTTTTGCGCGCATCGCCATGTTGGCATTACCAGCAGTGCTAGTTAATTCCTATCAGAGTCTGTCATTTTAAAAGATTTCTGTAACATTATTTCATTGGTTAATGTATGTAACGCAATAGAAAAGTGCCTTAGTCATAATGATAAGCACGGGGCAGTCCAGAACACTGTTTTAATCGCAATACCGGTAGTTTAAAATTCGGAAATATGAGCTCAAATAGCCTGTTATTATATCAGATCGTATTTAGCCCAAACGAATTGCCGATTTGCAAGGTGCAGCTAAAAATAATGGAACATTTTCATAAAGACCTATTTTAGAGAAAGAATAAGACAGGTTATGGACCATGAATATTTATATAGATACCATATACAGTACACATCCACACAAAATATCATACACAATAAAAATATACACAGTCTGTAGGCCTATAAATAAAATAGTACACGGTCAATAATAAAGATATCCTGGAAGACCAGTAAGTATGAGGTAAATAGGCCTAATTATTATAGAATTGTTGAGCCAAGTAAATCATATCAAAAATAGAGAAATATTTTTACATTAGTACACTTGATGAAATTAATTAATTCATCTCAAGGGTTATTTTGTAATGTATACATACATAATCATTATAGACTTATGCCTTTCAGCGTTCAGTCTGCAAGCCTCTCTGAATTTACTAAATGTCGTCACAATCCTCTATTTGCAACTAGTGCTGTGGCCTCATTTAGTTCTATATCTCTTATCTTTAAATCCAAACTGAGTCTAACTATCGTCGTCTTGGTCTCCCTCTACTTCTCTTACCCTCCATACCAGAGTCCATTAATCTCCTAGGTAACCTATCCTCCTCCATTCGCCTCACATGCCCCCACCACCGAAGCCGGTTTATACGTACAGCTTCATCCATCGAGTTCATTCCTAAATTAGCCTTTATCTCCTCATTCCGAGTACCCTCCTGCCATTCTTTCTGTACGCAATTTCTTTGGTTTTCGCAATTTCTTTGGTTTTCATGTGATCTATTTGAGCACTAAAACATGTTTCTGCACTTTTATTACAGATAGATTTTTCCACAACAGGTACTTCCTGGACTGCTGTAGAGGAATCTAATGAAGGCATTTCCACAGTCTTTATGATTTTACGGGCCCTCCTCTCCTGTAAAATAAATTTAAGAAATAGTAGGCTTACACTAAAAAATATGTATTTTGACATATTTCTCACATCAAAGGGTAAAATGAAGAGAAACTAACCTTTGATTGTATTTGTAGGTACTTTGGGAAAGCAGCAAACATAGATGTCACAGTCCATTCCCATGAAGTAGGATCAAAATCACGTTCAGTAAAGTGAGCTGAACATATGGTACTGAAAGGTGTGGGGTACCAATTTTCCCTTCGTATAGCTCTTATCCATTTCTTCCGTCGTTCATTATCTTTAGGAAAACTGTAAATGATAAAGGGGCTTCTTAACCTATACTGCATGTGCAAGGGGAAAACAATTCGGCACTGAATATTCGCAAAAACATATTGCTTACCTGTGAAAAGTTATCCCTGGTATTTTCTTTGAAGCTCTGTTTGCACATCCATACGCTACACAAGTCGGCATTTTAAAATCATAACACAAACTTCTTTTATTTACTTCACATGTGGCGCACTGTTCACTTACTTACACTAACTGGTCTCCAATGTTTTGGTACAAGCAACATGGCGGCCGCTTATGTCCACTGACTTCAACGCAGACGCCACATTGCCATCTCTATGTTATTCTGTGCTCGTTGTGTACGAACTGCCACCAGAAGAGAGATATACGACCCTAATGAGTCATATACAGGCCAGTGGCATAGCAGACAGCATTACCAACATGCTACCCGCCCCCTGACATGTCCCGGGAAGTAGTCGTCTACCGTCACTTGTTCGCTACCCAGTATGGACACTAGACGACCAATGAAAAGAGACCGAATACTCTTCTGGAATGCTAACAGAATCAAAAGCAAACAGATAGAATTCAAATACTTATTATCTAAACTAAATATAGATGTCGCACTAGTCAGTGAAACTTTCATAAAACCCAACTTGAAGTTCACTGTCTAGAGCTATAAAATACAGCGAGCTGACAGAGAAGGAGACGGCAGGGGAACAGCTATCGTAATGAGGCAGAAGCTGAAGTATGACGAGTTCCTGCTACCAACCCTCCAAGGAATAGAGGCCACAGCAGTCAAACTGCACACAAGGAGAGGACCAATACTACTTGTATCCGGATACAGACGACCACAAGAGACCTGGAGCTCATATTTCACTCTGGAATACCGACCATTCTAGCTGGAGATATGAACGCTAAACACGAAGCCAGACTAACAAATACTCCTGGCCGTAAAATGTTTGACTATTGCCAGAACAGCAACATAAACATCACGGGACCTTCAGAATTCACTCACATACCATTTAATCCAAATCACCAGCCAGATACCATCGACATAGCACTCACGCAGGACATCAACAGTGAAATACAGCTCACCACTATCTGGGCGACGGAGTCCACAGCAGCCACAACCATGAAAAAGTCGAACGTCATCCCAACGAGACACATCGACTGGAAGGACTTTCGAAGTTTCATGGAAGAGTATACAGTAGACAGCATTTCAAGTCTTGACAACCCAGCGGCTATTGACAGTGAGGTAGGTACAGAAGCTAACAGCCTCTATTCGTACAGCCGCCAAAGCCGCCACAGCGCCACCCACGCAGAGGAAGAGCGAAGATCTCCCGGACCGAATTCAATTCTTAATAAAGTTGAAAAACATTGCCCGCTATAGATGGCAAAAGACCCGAACAGCACAGCTCAAAAGGTCATACAACACATTACGTAGAAAATGTACCGCAGAGATTCTGCAGTACAAGAACGAGCAGTGGAACAATACACTCTGTAATCTCTCGGTACGAGACAATAGCTTATGGAGGATGACTAGAGCTCTCAAGAGGAAACCTAACATCATCCCAATACTACACGAAGAAAACGGTAACACAACAGCCATAACACTGAAAAAGCTGAACTATTATCTCGTACACTAGAGGCGCAGTTCCAACCCCACGAAGACGTTTACCCTCAATTCACACAAGCTGTGGAAGAAGAGGTAAAGAAAATATGCACCAGTACAGAACAAGCAAACCACGAATACCCCCAGATCACAGTCCAGGAGATAAGAAACATAATAAAACGTCTGCCGAATAACAAAGCCCCCGGGCCCGACGGAATTAGTAATGCAATAATTAAGAACCTCCCACCAGCAGCGCTGGAGAGGCTTTGTGCTGTCTACAACGCCGCACTAAGAACGGGACACTTCCCCACCCAGTGGAAACATGCCAAAATTATCACTCTCCCAAAACCAGGGAAGAAGAGGGATAATCCTTGAAACTACAGGCCCATCAGTCTCCTGGATGGACTGGGAAAAATCCTGGAAAGACTGATATACCGCAGACTAATAACAGACGGCAACATACATGATAAACTCTCTGAATAACAGTTTGGGTTCCGAAGGGGACGCTCCACGGTCCAGCAACTAATACGAATAGTAAATGCAATAACAAAAACATTAAATACAAAGAGAGGGAGAGGCATTGTATACCTGGACGTAGCCCAGGCCTTTGATAAGGTGTGGCAATACGGACCCAAGAATGAATGTTACCACGTGCAAAGGTGTGGCAAGACGGCCTGCTATACAAACTGAACTCTAAAGGTCTCAAGCCGGTCTACTGGAGGCTGATAGACAGCTGCATCAGAAATAGAACATTTTACGTCGAGGTAGCAGGAGAACAATCAACAATCAGACAAGTGAGAGCAGGCGTAGCCCAAGGCTCCATATTGGGCCCCTACCTCTACCTACACTTCTGTGCCGACACACCGACCACAAACAAAACCTTACTCGCCTTATATGCTGATGACACAGCAATAATGGCAGAGTCATTTCAACCTTCCGTGGTTACACAACAGCTCCAGGACGCCCTCGACTACCTTGAAATGTGGTGCTGGATGTGGCGCATCAACATCAATGCTAGCAAGTCCACAGCCGTGTACTACACCAAGTGGTACGACCGCAAGCCAACAACAAAGCTAACGTTCAATGGAGAGGCTATACCATGGGCAACCGAAGCGAAGTACTTGGGGGTTGTCTTGGACAGAACAATGCAGTACAGGGCACACTTCAAGTACCTCCTGGAAAAATCACAAAAAGCCTACAGGGTAATAGAATGCCTGAAAAATAGGAGATCAGAACTTGATATCAGGAACAAGCTGCTGATATATAAGACGCTCCTTAGATCCGGCACTCTATACGCATCAACAGTGTGGGGAACGGCTAAGGAATGCTACATAAAGAAGCTACAGGAATATCAGAACAAAGTCCTCCGGACAATCGTCAACGCTCCTTACCACGTGCGCAACCGGGAAATACATGCACAACCCGGAATGCCCACCTTTAAAGGGGAGATCGTAAGGGTAGCTAAGCACTTTTATAGACAAGGGCAAGAACATGCCAGCAAAACCATACACCAAATCCACAAGGTGGACGCTAATGTATATTACAAAATCAAGCACCCAAAAACACTCATCAATGAGTGATAGGCAACTGTAAATATTGTAAATAACACTAAAAACAGACTGTACATACAGAAATCAAAACACTCCTGGACACCAAGAAAGCATATAACCCGTTAGATTCAATTATACACTGTACCAAACTACCATAAGTTGCACGCTCTAAGAACCTCAATATATATATTTTTTTTCTACGGGTTTTACGTCGCACCGACTCATATAGGTCTTATGGCGACGATGGGATAGGAAAGGCCTAGGAAAGGGAAGGAAGCGGCCGTGGCCTCAATTAAGGTACAGCCCCAGCATTTTCCTGGTGTGAAAATGGGAAACCACGGAAAACCTTCTTCAGGGCTGCCGACAGTGGGATTCGAACCCACAATCTCCCGGATGCAAGAGCCTCAAATTAAAATGGAATATAAGGACCCAATCGGTCGGCAATTCCAACTAAACCACAGCTGTCGCTTTTCAAGCGGCAGCAGTCGCAACGCGAGGTTCAGGTTCAGGTGCGAGGATTCGTTTGTCAAGGTTAGTAAAGGAGCTAGCAAGAGCGGCGCATCAATTCACTTGTGGTATTGCTTTTGAAAGAGGTGTAATGCAAGTTACTGGTGAAAGGCTGTGGTCTCAGGAACATTGAAAAGCACAACACTTCATTTTTAATTCTCAAACTTGTGATGGTAAAGTGACGAAGCTGTTTGTGTAAGGTATGGTAAACATGAGATTGAATTTTATGTTATGCTGTGTATGTTCGTTCTGATAGCCTTGAGTTTCTTAGTTGTGGAGAAGTATGGTGCCTGCAAAAAAAGGGAAAAGAAAACACCGCGTGCATAATGAATTAGGTAGGCCTACTGATCAACTTTTCCGTTCAGGATGAGAAGATATTACTCAGCTGCTTCATTTTTTAAAACGAACTCGTAAAATTCCTTTAGTATTAATAATTTAAACGACGTACTCTTTTCTTTTAAAGAATGCTGTAGATACATACATCGAACGACGAATTTTAATTTTTCAGTTGTCTGGACATTGCAGTTTCGACACACAGTGCGAGAAGGTTTGACCTTAGAACTGAATATTAATACGTGATCGCTTCTCGAAAATCGAACGTGATTTTCTCGCTGTTGAGTAGTGAGGTTGTATAGCGCGTGCGGTTATGTAGTATCGGGTCTGACCTCGACTTTTCTACTTCGTTCTTGAAGAATGGTAGAGTGGATAGTGTGTGGCAATATGGATAGTGACAGTGGAGGAGATGAGGAGCTTGATCCTTCAGCTAATGAAAATGTAGATACTGAAGAAACGTGAAGACGAATCAATATTCATCAAATAACCTTAAGAATAACCTTGTGTCAAATAATCCTACACCTAATAACGCTAATAATTCACCTACTAAAACCAATAACAATAAGTGTGACTCCTATGGCTACCCAACTAATCACCAAGGTCCATACGGTATATTGTATTTGTGTCCGCCGAAAACACGAATAACATTGGCAACTTACATCCAATGGCCCTCGGCAGACTTCTACATGAACGTAATTTTCATGTCCACTCTATTCAACCAAAAGGGAGAAACAGGATTCAGATCACGTTTCAATCTGCTCTGCATGCTAACACATTTTTACAGAGTAATTTTCTCGTCTCACACAATCTATAGGCATTCATACTGCATTCCAACTTACTTCGGATTGGTATAATTAGAGGGGTTGTTTTGCACAAAAAACAACTTTTACGGAACCAGTCCGCACATATATTACCTTCCCATCTTGTGTAGTCTTATGATTGAGCCTTTGTACAGAATGTACCTTTATGTCACTTTTAATTAGTGCTAATATGTCAGCTTGGGTATGATGGAGTAGCATTTCTCATACACCAATCATTCTCATATCACCTATTTCATCCCCAATACCAAATACCTCATATCTCACAATATATATGTCATAAATATATATTGCCCATGATCAATATATATCATATATGCAATGGCAACAATTTTTTCAACAATTCCCAGATACTAGTAAGCTACTTATTTAGTGGACATGAATATTCACCATACCCAATGGGGTTCCCGAGTTGATACACCTAGGGGAACTCGCTTCTTGAATGCCCTACAGCAAAATAACCTAGTCATTCTCAATGATGGGTCACCAACTGGACTCACACCCCCCCCCCCCCCCCCCGGAGCACCTCCCAGTGCAGTGGATATCTCATTATGCAGTTATAATATAGCATCCACAACTCCCTGGCGTACGTTAAGTGATACCCATAGCAGTGATCACTTTCCAATATTCATCACATATGGTTTCGGATCAATAGTGCAACCTCCCGGTCCCTTAAAGTAACGAGTATAACACGCTCCTTACATAAGTTTGATCCTGCGGCATTCAAGATATTAATACTCAAACAGATCGAGATAAACACTGCTGGCGAGTTTAATTATAATACTCTCTATCAAATGATGTATCAGTATCTGGAATGTTATCACCCATTTAAAGCAGCATCTAATACACTGTCTCACAATATCAGTGGCCTCAGACGGTGGGATGATGAATGCCACCAATTAATTCTTAAACAGAAAAGATTTTTTAAAATCTATCGATAAACATTAACCTTGGCGAATTATATTAGGCTGTAACATCATAATGCTACACTCCGCTGCATATTACACCAAAATGACGCAAAGCTTGGCGAACATTCATCAATTCCTTTAATAAACATCTATCAGTAGCAAGTTTGTGGAACGCGGTCAGAGCTCTGACGCGTGTCTCCACACAAATTCCTTGACCTTTAATTCACGCTGATATATCGGAACATTCCTTAACTCATTAACTCTGAATACGGTAGTTCCACAGTTTATTCCCAAATGCAACGCTTCTGCACTATCATCTTCGGTATTGCTCCAGAACATCACCCTGCGTGAACTCACAGCTACTTTACAAAAATGTACAACATCCACACCTGGTCCAGATTACATTAAATACAAGATGATAAAAGCCCTCCCCAGTGAGGTCTTACAAGAACTTGTTAACCACTACAACCACGTACTACAAACCTCCACCCCTCCAGACGACTGGAATAAATTTTTCCTAGTACTATTCCCAAACCACGTCTATCGTTGAATGATCCCAAGAATATTCAAGGAATAGTATTAGCATCTTGTATATGCAAAACATTTTTAAAAGTAATGCTACAATGTTTTTTATGGTACTTAGAATACCATGCATTAGTTCCCAAACACCAATGTGCATATTTTAAAGGTCACAGTTCACATGATGCAATTAATATCCTAATAACTGACATATTGCTTGCTAAAACACGCAAATACCACACAATTGCCATTTTCCTTGATATACGTGGGGCGTTTTTATTCAGTCCCATTACATATGTTATGGGCCTCATTATTATGCAAAGACATTCTTACTTCTTTCCTCAAACTACTATAAAACCTCCTTACATATAGAATGCTCATAATAAAAACCCCTATTCTCCACCTCTTGCACGTCAGGCTATGGATGGAATTCCACAGGGTGATATTTTTAGTGGCATATTATTTGCCCTGTATCTCTCAGACCTAGAACAACTTGTTCTACGACATGCCCATGTCCTACTCTATGCTAATGATATAGTCATTTACACATCAGAGAGCAATATTGATAGTGCACGTAATTCTATTACTAAAGTAATGCTTGAAGTACAGAACTGGCTGTGTGCCCATGGTTTATCACTCTCTCCATCTAAGTGTTCAGCACTCATTTTTATGCATAAACAGATCTACAACGCCGAACCTCTAACAGTGGCTTCATAGGATATACCGATAAATACACATCATAAATATCTAGGTATCATCCTAGATAACAAACTAAATTTCTCTAGACATGTCCATTATCTCAGAAATATGGCTGCCAATTATATAAAACTGCTCAAAGCCATTATGAGACGATCATGGGGGCCGATCCTACAACAGCCAAGTCAGTGTACTGCGCTAAGATTCGTTTGCGATTAGATTATTGCACACATATCATTGATATTGCCAGTCCCTCAACACTGAATAAGCTAAATACTATCCAACACTAAGCATTACATACTTGCTTTGGTGCATTACAATCTTCACCGATGAATGGTTTGCAAGTGGAAACGGGAGAACCACCCCTCCATATTCGCCGACAATACCTTGCTTTCAAGTACCTACTACAACGTTTAATAAAAGTTTCTAATCCTATTGTCCCGAAACTGCTACTACTGTATGAACGATACAATTCTTATAATATGAGAGATGAAAGAACCCCTGCTGTAATAAGGTATTTCAACAAGTATCAGCACTACAAACAAATCTCACAAGGAGTGCAAATATCCCTCATTATACAGTATCGTATGATGTAGTCCAATACTACCCAGCAACTGTAAAAGCTACCCCTGCTAGTTTTGCTTTGCTGCAGTTTAGGATGTCTACGTTTTCATCAACCTCTAAAAAACTTCGATTATCATATTCCAATATTGGTCATAATTTCTATACCGATGGCTATAAGAATGCCTGTGGAGTAGGTGCTGCATTTTATTATGAACGAAATCAGCACATTGAACTATATAAACTTCACCCATATTTCTATATATTCACAGCAGAACTTATAGCGATAAGACAAACATTACTGTTTATAAAAAACGAATCAATTCCAACTGCCAATATTTTCACAGATTCCCTATCAGTGTTACAACAATCCAGTCTTCTAAATTCATGCTTAATTGGTATGTTTATAATGTTAAGCAGCTACTATATGACTTACATAATGATGGTATACAGATTATGATTATATGGATTCCGGCGCATAAAAACATTCCAGGTAACGAAAAAGCGGATAAAGCTGCCAAAGCAGCTTCACTGCTCACCACCCCTCCAATGACATTTATGACTCCAGTAACTGATGTAATTCCAATACTAAAGAAACATCAAACATCATTATGGCAACAGTTCTGGAATGAAACTGCTAGTATAAAAGGGAAATTCTATCACAGAATCTAACCCTCTCTGCCTATTGAACAGTGGTATCAACGAGCAACATACACACGGTGTCATATAATAAATATCATTAGGCTACTCTTCAACCATGCTCTTACACCCCTGTATAAATATCGCTTCAACATTGTCAACCAGCCAATATGTCAATGTGGTTCAAATGAGGCAGATTCAAATCATCTAATTTTACAATGTCCGTTATATAATCAGGCTTGAACACGGTTACTTACAAGCCTAATACGTTTACGACTACCGCTTCCAACAAGTGTTGATTGTATTGTTTATAACCTGACCCCGGAGATAATACACATATTTCTGGATGATATGAACATCATACTATAAGTAATTCCATCAGGTTAACGTTTTCATTAATAGTTGTCATTTAACAAATTATTTCTTCTCATTTGTCTTCTCTGACTATTCGAGGTTTGTTTCGGTTCTTGTTTGATATACAGCTACTACAGCTACTGAGACCCTTGTTCGCACTGCTGCTGTCATTTGTCGGTTCTATCACACGTGTTTTGGTGCGTTGTTCTTTTGTTAGCATGACCAAAATTCATTAGGTAAGGATTAGGGTATCACATCATTTGTAATAACACGCATTATTGGTACTTTTCACATACTCCTTGAGCAATACCTACATCTCAACCCTCTGTTTTGTGATATCCCGTCCTCAATACTATCTCCTTTAGTAGTTGATTAATATTCTATGTTCTTCCCAATTGTAGACCCGTTCATGTACATAATTGTAGCAAGACGCCAAGATGGGTCACTTCGGCATGAAGATTTAGTACCTCGTGTCCACGTGCTTATTCCTACGTCTGTTCACCCTTATACCCACAATATGTAGATTTACACTCCTGCTAGAGATCATCGTGTTAAAGTACTTTCTGAATAGTGCATTAATCCCACATATTAAGGTACGATCCCTACATGGTATTAACCAAGACGCTTACAGTTTTTCCCAGATTTAGAAACTGTGAGATAAAGTTTTATTAATCATCATAAATAGTGGTTAAGAGTGTTGTGAAGTGTTTCATTCTCAAAGTATTGGAACTGGGTGTTAGTCAAATACCAAGCCCAACCAATTATCAAGAAGAAGAAGTTCGGTATAGTAACCAATTCTGGCTATACGTAGAGCTCTGCGCGGATATACAAAATAATATCCGCATCCGCACTTCCTTCATCCACATCCGCCAGTGGTTATCCGCAGATATTGTAAATATGTGACTACAGTATATTACACTCAAGATATTGAAATGGATAGATCTATTAACATACCGTAATATAACAGGCCTAAGACCTGGCACCAGCACCCTTACAGTCACAGGTTTATAGGGATTTTCTATTCTGACAACTACAGACGTATTGACATTTGTTTCTTCTAATTATGGGCAGAAGCCAGTTAGGCTTGGGTCAGATTTACGGCTTTATGGTCTCTAGGCTCTATATATCACCATTCTCCCATTCCAATGTCAAGGGTCGCCTAACCACAAGCAAAAATAGGAGTTTACCTCAGTGAAAATCAATAAACATCATTACTTAGAAGTTATCAGCAAAATTATCCACACTGCCATACAGTTTGCATCCGTCAAGACACTAACTTCGTGCAGGGCTCTAGCTATACGGCCCACACGAGATAATCGATTGTTCATAGTGACTTTCTGTCTGTATGGAGCCGCTTCTTGGCATTGCAAGCTATTTCCTAGCAGCTCTACTCCAGATTTTCCTTGCTTACTACCGGGCGAGTTGGCCATGCAGTTTGGGGGCGTACCTGTAAGCCCCACTGTTGGTAGCCCTGAAGATGCTTTTCCATGGTTTCCCATTTACCTGTACCTTAATTAAGGCTACGGCCATTTTCTTCCCACTCCTAGGTCTGTCCTGTCCCATCGTCACTATAAGACCTACCTGTGTCGCTGCAATGTAAAGCAAATTGTAAAACATAAATTAAAAAGATGTTTACTAATGGTGAGATCATACCCAGTTCTTCTGAGATGTTGAAGTTCCACCTTTATGAAGCAGCTACGATAAGCTTGTCACTGACTGCATCAAAAGTTCCCAGAGGCCAGTTTGGGTTCCAGGTCTTGAAAAGCACCACATTAGAGGTACCTTTTTGTTGATAGGTCCATTTCTAATTATTTTTTTAGTGTGGCCCTAGTTCTTGCCATTCAATTTTCTGTCCTAAAAGGCCTAAGTGTTAAATGATACTGACGTATGAGTTGGAGTTCCTCTGTTGACTTATTCTAGACCTGCGAGCAATGATACTTGTGAGTGCGTGGTTTAGCTGTTAACAGAATGTGATGTCTCACTGCATGGTGGCTATGCAGAGGATTACAATTATCCATCTTTTGTTTTGGTTTCTCAGTTGCAGCAGCTACTTGCCATCATGTAGGGGATGGTGTGATATACTTATTCGATATTAGTTGGTTGGTGGTATCCAAAGACAATACAGCAGGTCTAATTCAAGGCAGCCTCCACTTTCTTGGAACACGTAGAGTTGGCTCATGCAGCAGAAGCACTCAGATCCAGAAAGAGAGCCAAAGTTGTATTTCATACAGTTACCGGATGTGCTCTTGAAGTAGACTGTTATCTTCCTAACTAAGTTGTTCCTCACTCTAAGCTTCATGCTGACAGAATACCACTCACTCAGTCACTCACTCATCTGGTGCTACAGCCCATGAAGGGCCTTAGCCTATCCAATAGCATTTGTCACCCGTTTTGATCCAGAGTCTCCTTCGCCATACCTGGATCATGTGATCTGCTTAAATTTTATCTTGGTTGATGATGGCCACTAAGTGGCTGAAACTAGTCCCAAGACTAATGTAATTTATTTCCAAATCCATTGAGATTTTGTCCAACCATCTTCTCCTTGGTCTCTGCCATCTTTGTTGGCCACCAGGATGTTGGTTGAGGATCTTCTGTGTTATTCGGTCCTGGTCCATCCTTATCATGTACCCGAGGTACCAGTCTACCCTTATTGGCCTATTAGACTATCTCAAGGTTAGTGTGCAGGGTGTATACTTCTTCGGTCCTGATGCGCCTCACTGCTCGATCGTGAACTGCACTGAAGATCTTCAAGTTCTTTCTCTCCCACACCCGTAGAAAATTCTTGTCACACTTGTTTTGGTTTGACGTTTTGCACACATACATCACCACTGGATGAATTATAACCTGGTGCACGGTGAGTTTCAAACTTCTGGAGTGTGTTGTTGTTTTCAGTAACTTTTGGAAGGCTAAGGAGCACCTATCCCCAGCTGCTGTCTTTGCCTTTATCTCCTGGCAGACCTTGTTGTCCTCACATAAACTGCGCCACTCTCTTGTAGGTGTCACCTGACTATTCCCTGCCTCTCACGCCATCAAATCGTTCTTTGTCGTTGTTGCTTACCATATACTTAGTTTTGTGCTTGTTGATCTGCAAGCCTAGATGTTGTGATCCCTTGCTCATATGCTGCAAAGCTTCCTTCAGATAGTTTTCATTTCTCTCGAGTAGGACAACATCGTCCGTGAATGCCAGGTTCTGGATGGTTATGTTGCAAATGGTACCCCATAGATTCAGTGGTATTAGACATATAAAGTGCTCCAGACAGAGGTTAAACAGGGTGGTTGACAATGCATCGCCTTGTCTCGACCCTCTCAGCACTTGTAACTCCCTGAAGAGCTGCCCCTGGATCTTCACTTTGGCTCTGGTACTCCTTACAGTCATCAACTATGCCGAACGAAACATGTCCCATTATTTAAGACACCTCATGATTATTTTATAATTCAATGAGTGTATTGTATTGAGTAGGTGGTTGTTAATAAAAGGATTTTATAATTTTAACCTGTATCTCTTCCAACACCTGTTGCAACCTTGACCTGTCCATGCTATCGTAAGCCTCTTTGTAGTCACCGTAGAGCTGGTGAATGTTGACGTTGTACTCATAACACTTTTCAAGGATGAGCTTTATAGTTAGTATGTGGTTGGTTGTTGACTTGTTGCACTGGAACCCACACTGATAGTCTCCCAGCAGCCTCTCTGCAAAGGGCTCGACTCTCCTAGCCAGCAGTCTTGAGAGATCTTGTAGGACATATTGAGTGGTGAGATTCCTCGGTAGTTGCTACACACTTTCTTGTAGATATCTTCTTGTAGATGGATAGATAAGCGCCAAGCTCCAGTCCTAGAGCATCTCCTTGTTCTCCCATACAGTTTGGATCAGAGCATGCATGCTGTCTTCACGCTGTTCTCTTCTATACTTGAACAGCTCTGTTGCTGGGTCGTCCTCTCCTGGTGCTCTGTTATTGCGCATGAGATCAGTTGTCTCCTTCACCTCATTCCTCGTCACTTCTGGGACTGGCTCATGTCGTCAGTAGGTGGGTGGCGAGCTGTCACCTGATCAGGTATCCTTGCCTCTACTTCCTCACTTTTCAGAATCTCTTCAAAGTTCTCCACCCATCGCAACAGGACACTCTCCTCCTCTCCAACTAAACGACCCCTCTTTTCCTTGTGATATGATGCCCTGGGTTCGAAACCATTCTTGATTTTTCTTGTTCCCCGGAACATGGCACAAACCTCCTCCTTATTATACAATATCCTTTAAATGTGAGCATATGAACTCTAAGGTACTTGATGGCTGTGGAGAACACAAGTTATCTTCCTTCCTAACAGATATTTAATTTACCTTCTGCAGCATGGTTTTGCGAGAAATTTTAGAAATCTGCCCCTGTAGTACTTAGACAGGTCGTTGAAGCAGGTCTGCAGCCTGGATTCTATGCCCTCAGATGACTTGGACTGTGCTCCAACACCAGTTATCAGCACCCAAAGCATTCTCAGTGCCCTGATCAATATGTTGATGGTTTATGTATACTTCAAAAAAGATCGATGCAAAGAGACTAGTTTGTGGGAAGTCATATTCTTGGTTCGTGCAATGACTCCCTTTACCTTGAAGTTTCACTTAGAATCTTCTATTCCACAAGAGGTTGAATGATTTTTGTAAGTATGTCTGTCAGTTTAAACAGCTTGTCTACCGGTACCAGGAGTTGATGGTTGACAGCATCATAAGCAGCAGTTAGACCTGTAAAACTAATGATTCTAAAGCAAGGCACAAGGGGATAAAGGGTTTGAGTTCGTTCAGGTCTTTGCATATTAGTTTTTTTATCATTCATTGGTTACAACATAGCTTGTTAAACTTCATTAACGTGTCCACGTTTATTACCATATTAGTCATATTACCATTGGTTGATCTACAGCGTGAGGGATTAGACTTCATTTAGGTGTGTTTATATTAATTTATCGCCATTTACTCAACAAATGAGGTTGGGCTTTGTTCAGTGTAAACAATTAAATGTGACTATTCAAGTGTTTCACTGGTTTCATGTAATAAGAGCCATAGGCAGTTCATTTCTCATTGTTGGCAATAGCATCTATTTGTATTGATTTCTGGGAGTGACACCTTCCATCTACATAAGTAGAATTATACTAGTAGTTTTGTCTGTACAATTCTAATTTGTGCTTCACACTTTTTCATCTCTGACTACACACGCAGAAATTGAAAATAAGTTTAATTCCTTTTTTGTCTGTTTGTTTCAATGTTTGTTATGGTATGAGAAGAAACAGCTCAACAGTTCTTGTCAAAACTTGGTATATAAGTCACATGCAAGTTATGCACTAGGTTACACATTATTTTATCACTATACTGTGGTGTGGCAGTATTACTGGGGTTAAAACTTTATAGGTCAAATTGTTCCATGATTTATTTAGTATATACTAAAGACAGGGTGAATCAAATTTAAGACAATGAAAATTTTTATATTATGGGTTCTAGTGAAAACCTGCTAAATGTATAATTTAAAGTTTTGAGAAAAAAATAGGAGAATGTATAGCAGAATATCCGTTAATAATGTAACTTTCCCTTTTTTAAAAGGTATATATATATATATATTATTTTGGTTCTATTTTGATTTTACGTGAGACAGGTATTACTACAGAGTTCATACAGATTGTTTTTAAAATATTATTTAAAAACTGGTTTGGGTTTGATATTAGTATATATTGTTGGAGATGGGATCATGATAATGGGAGATCTAAATGCTCATGTGGGAACTGATAGAATGGGATATGAGAATTTCTGGGCCCACATGGGTATGGCGATAGGAATGAAGATTGAGAGAAACTGTTGGACTCTAGTATCAGAAATAACCCGATAATAAAGAACACATGGTGTATGAAGAGGAATAACCATATGATCAGCCAATATAGTTGGGATGGACAGTATGGAACACTCATCGATTTTATAATAACAGATCAAGAATGGAAAAGATATGTCATGTATATGAATATGAAGTGAAAGTATGGAGTGTTATCATAGATTATTAATTGTGGAATTAAAACAAATAAAAATCCATAAAACTGTATTGAAGAAGAAACCAAAGATCAGGATTTGGGAATTGGAGGAGGAGGATAAAAGAATGGCATTCCAAGATTGTATAAAAAGGAAGTTGCCTAACACGGAAACACGAAGTGGAGAAGAAGAGTGGGACAATTTAAGACAGACATTTGTGGAAGCAGCAATTGAGGCATGCGGAAAAACAAAAGCAGTGGTTAAGGGAAAGGAGTCAAGGTGGCGGACAGACAAAACAAAAAAAGAAATAAAAGAAAGGAACAAGGTGAAGAAAGAAATGGATAAGGAAAAGCAAAAAATGTTTCAGAGGGATGAGAATAAGATGGAAATGTTACATGTGGAATACAAACGACTGAAACTACAAGTAAAGAGGAGTATCAAGGAAGAAAAGGAGAGATGTTCGGGAGAGTTTACCAACAAAATTGAGCAAGATAGTCGAGGAATTCAAAAACTAATATACAGAATAATAAAATAAAAAATAATAAATCAAGAAAGAATCAAGGCATTAGAAAGAGAAGATGGATCCATAGTACATGTCAAAAAGGGTCTTCAGAAGGTGAAGCAAAGTATTTTGAAAAACTATATGATAAAGATGACTGTTCAGAGGAAGAAGGAGATAAGAAAATGGAAATAATAGATGGAGAAAAAGAAGAGAACCTGATAACATGGTTGGAACTTGAAAGGGCAGTGAAAGCAATGATCAAAGGTAAAGCAAGTGGAAAAGACGAATTCAATGCTGATATGATTAAGGTAGCAGGAAGCATTGGACTACAGTGGCTATACAAAGCCCTCATTGCCATATGGAAGGATGAAAGGATGCCTGAAGATTGGCAACAAGGAAGCATTTTACCATTGTTCAAGAAAGGAAATAGAAAGAAATGTGAAATGTATGGAGGTATAACCAGGGCCGGCCGTATCTTATGTGCTGAAATGCTGGAGCACATTGCCTATTTGAAAAATAAATTACTTTAAAAATATTGTCTACAATCAAATACAGTGCACTGAGAAAGACGTCAGCCAAAGGAGAGGAAATTATTCAACTCCCCTCATAACCAGGTAACTAGTGGTGTGCTCTAGGTTGAGTGGCTGTGCTTGGCTGTGCGATGACAGCTCAGCGAGAATTTCTAAGCTTTTTGCCAGAAAGCAGGAACTCTGCCTTTTTCCCATGCATGCCCAACTTTTCTGATAGTCTGTGGAAACAAACAGCCAAGACAAGAAGATATCACTCCACAGCGATTCTTTGTTCGACCACAGAGAGGCAGCACTAGTCACACTTGCATTACCACCAAAATGTGAAAGTGGCAGGTGGCATCCTCTTGACTCAGCGATAGTTCTAAGAGGGGATCGCTCAAAGCAAATGGGAAAACAAAATACTGTAGAGCTGTTCCCGCCAGGTCTCTTAATACCAAAGAGGATAGAATACTCCCAACTTGCCTATTCCATAGCCACTTTTGTAAATCAATGAACTATAAAAATTGTACTTTTTACAGTATGTTGTAAAAATAAGGACATGATATTGTGATTTCCTTTAATAAAAATGTCTAGTTTATAAATGTCACTATAAAAACATAACATGTAATTTTGCATTATGATGTTGCTGGTTTTATTTCAATGATTTTGGTAACATTGGGAAGTTCTGTTTTTGCGCGCTCATATCAAGTGTTTGAGATCGTGAATATTTTGCCATTGCAGGTGTTATTGTGTGTTTAATTATATAGTTTTATAATTTTTTATGAGGAATGTGTATATGTGTTGGGGTTGTTTGCATGTTTGTTCAGTGTGGAAAACTCAGTGGAGAGCCTCTTGAAAACTGCATACCGGTATGTTTCTCAATAGTTTTATTTTTTGGAGGAGGGGATGAGTTACAGCACACAACTGATTTTCTGCACCAGCTGCCACTGGGTATAACCCTGTTATCACATAGGCTAAAAATAATGAAGAAAGTTATAGACAAAAGACTGGGGGATATAATAGAAACAGTTAGAGGAAGAACAGTATTGGCTTTAGGCCAGATAGATCAACAATAGACTTGATATTTATAGTGCGAACGATAATGGAAAAATGTCTAGAAAGGAACAAGAAAATCATCATCATATTTTTGGATTTGGAAAAAGCTTATAATACAGTTAAGAGAAAACATGTGTGGGAATGCCTACTGAAAAGGAATGTACCAAAATTATTAATTAACAAGATAAAAATGTTGTATCATGAGAGTAAAAGCAGTGTACAAGTGGGGAGTGGTGACTGTGGAACTTGTTATAAAAAAAAAAAAAAGAAAAAAAAAAGTCTCACCAAGGAAGTGCACTGTCTCCATTATTGTTTATTATATTGGTGGATGAAATCATAAAACATGTAAAACAGAGTATCAGTAGTGATGAAGTGAATGCTTTGGTATTTGCAGATGATGTGGTGATTTGGGGAAAGGGAGAAATAGAAGTACAAAAGAGACTGGACGTTTGAAATGAAAATCTGAAGGAGTTTGGAATGGTAATCAGTAAAAGGAAAACTGTAGTCATATACTGTAGAAAAGAGAAAAAGTGAAGCCAAGTGAACATAGATGGAGAACGGTTAGAGAATGTAGAACAGTTTACATATCTGGGTAGCATTATTAATGGAAGTAATGAAATCAACCCTGAAATTAATAACAGACTAAGTAGTGGTACAACATTTTTATCATCAAGTCAGAGACTTTTATGGGATGACAAAGTACCCAAGAGAATGAAATTAACATTATATAAACAGTGTTTCATACGAATTGTAACATACATACTAGAAATGCTGGTAACTGATAAGAGACAAGATAGTAAGATCCAAGCAGTAGAAATGAACTTTTTAAGAACATCTGTTAAAAGGACAAGATGAGATAGAATTCAAAATATTAAAATCAGAGAATATCTAAATATAGAACTGTTAGTACTGAACATACAGAAAGCAAGACTGAGATGGTTTGGACATGTAAAAAAATGGGAAAGGAATGGGTAGCAAGAAGGGAATTGGAAGGAGAAATTACGGGAAAGAGACCAGTTGGAAGATTGAGAGGAAGGTGGATAGGTCAGATTTGGAAGGACATTAGAGAGGCTGGATTGGATGTGGCGGAAGTAATGGAGCAGGAAAAGTGGGAGGACAGAAAGGAGTGGAGGAGGCTTATTAACCCACATGCACCCACCCGCCCTTTGCTCTTACATTGCTAGGAATCCGCCAACTTTTTAGTATGTAACCTGGGTGTTGCAAGCTTTCGGTTAAAACAGTATAGTGGGTGATCAGCTGCGCATATTATCACGGGACCTATTTTATATTATTGAGAAATTCCACACTATTGCTCATGATACAAAAAAACAGAACAATACAGAAATATAACACATAAAAATTCCCTTTTAAATCTTACATTTTTCATTAACTTATCTCACCTCGGAAGTTCTTTAGTATGTGTTATGGCCTTAATTATACGACACGAGCCTAACATTTGCCTGATTTGGAAATAAGGAACTAATGGGAAACAAATCACGAGTAAGCGAATGAGATTCGAACCTATATCCCAAATACGAACTTAAAGCCGTATGTTTCACTCGGTGTATTATTATTATTATTATTATTATTATTATTATTACTACTATTCAGTCTGAGGATCAGTGGTAAAATGTTCACATTCAGGTACCAAGATCGTAGGTTCAAATCCGGCAGTCGCAATCGGATCTTGAGGGGCAGGAGAACGTTCATTTGGCAATCCATGTCGTACGATATTACTAGGCGAAAGATCTCTGGTGATATATTTCATTTTCATTCATGCACAGGATCACTAATACCTTCTTCCTCACTAACACTGCTGAAATCAGAGCCTAAGACATCAAATACGCTTTGAATTTCGCTATTACTGAGCATTCCGCGCGAGCATCTTTCTTCTCAGCCATCTTGTCAACAACAGAATACAGATTTCCCGATCGATATTTTAATCAATTCTCTTTGCCAAAGAAGCATACCAGAGCACTCTGGTGACACATTGAGACACCAAGAACAGATTTCAATTAGAAATGTTTCCAGAAAAAGCCAACAGATGTCACAAATGTCTCCAATATGCGACCTTGCATCCCGGCGTACCAGTCCACTTGTGGAGTCCTGGCCCAGCCGCTCGAGCGTGTACGAGTCCGCTTACGGGTGCATTGGGGTTAACCACACCCGGGCAACTGGAGTGGGACATTGATGATGATGATGATGATCATTATATATTATTTCTAATATACTACTGGTGATAGCTGTACAATGAATAGTACCTTACAGTTTTTCGATACTGTTTGCAAACTGTTTTAGTCCAGCTGCTTGTTATTTTAGTACAATTGGTATTGCACTATACATCACTACACAAACTGTGTACTAACCTCAGGACCTGCCTCTGGATCATATGGTTTGCAAGTAATATCAAGGAGATTGTGTTTCACATCTCTCCAATTACCATGCCCTTATAATATGAATGATCAGGATTGTCCCTCCTTGAATTCCGAATTCACAATTTGGTAATATTGGTAATTTGGTAAATATGAATATCAACACATGAATTCATTTTTCTTCAAAACTCATCAATTAAATGGGATGAACCCAGTGAACATTTTTGTACATATGACATCAAAAATACACATGTTATTTTAAACTTTTATAATTGTTAGATGTCATACAGATTCAAAAATCCTATATTTTATGATTTTTCAGATTTTAGTATCATACCACAATAATACATTTAATAAGTGCACAAACATATTTTTAGATATATTGTATGTTTCATCATTGTTTGTATGTGATAGGGTGAATACTTTTTTCAATTGTTTACTGTGAGTGGCAGAAGATGATCAAAACTAGTCCCATACCTCATTGTGATGTATAATTAATCACAGAATAAATTATGTATTGATTAGGGGGATACTATCTCTTATTATATTGTAATTATAATTAATTATAGAATTATTGAGATATATACAGAGATGAGTGCTGTTGTGCATATTACCGTATATACCAGTTTTCTAAATAATATGTTTTTTGAAATGGTGGTGTTTTCATTTGTATGTCTAGGGGTTCCTGTCTTCTTGTAGGTTTCTGAAATCATGGCGGAGCCAGTTTTCATTAAATGTGAGCCAGACTGGTTGTCAGATGTGGAAGAACCCTCAACCTTAGTAAGTGGATTTTTCATTGCGAGCTTTATCCTATCCTATTCTTTGCTGACACTAATCTTGCAATGTGTAGTGAATTCTTACATGTTTTTCACTTTTAGAATGATAGTTTTACTTGCCATATAGGCTGTATTGTAAGTTTGCTTGTTGATTTTCAGGAGGTAGCCAGTGATAACATTGTAGAGAGAAAGATTGAGCCAACTGTTGTGATAGATAATCCAAGTGGAGGAGAAGACGAAGAAGAAAACAAGGATGTGTTCAAAGAAGAGGTTGAATTTCAGGTAACAAGTTAAAAAAAAACCCTTTTCTGCCATATATGATAATATGAAACTTGTGAAAGAATTTTTCATCACTTATAACAAAGAGTTTTTGAGAAGAATTTGATATACCTTTCAGTGTAGAAAGTTAAGAGTTGCATGGCAGAGTGAGTAATTTATTACATTTTGCAACTGCCTATAACTTGTGATGACCGGGCAAGTTGGCCGTGCAGTTAGGGGCGTGCAGCTGTGAGCTTACATCCGGGAGATAATGGGTTCAAACCCCACTCTTGGCAGCCCTGAAGATGATTTTCTGTGGTTTTCTGTACCTTAATTAAGGCCATGGCTCCTTCCTTCCCATTCCTAGGCCTTTCCTGTCCCATTGTCGCCATAAGACCTATTGGTGTTGTTGCAATGTAAAGCAGATAGCAAAAATAAAAATAAAATAAAAAGAACTTGTGATGCAAAACCATTTATCGACTAAGCTGTTCACAATCTATATATATAAAATAAGAGTTTTGTCTGTACATTGCTCAGAATTTGAAAAAAAAAATTGGTATTTCTGTATCGGTCAAGTAATGGCCTTCAAAGCTATAAATAAAGACAGAAATCTTTAAGCCTTAATAGTTTATCTACTCCTTTAGGCACAGTAACAAGGAAATGCACTTTTTACTTTTCCGTAATTTCTGTCTGTCTGTCTATATGTACACGCATCACGAGAAAACAGCTGAAGGGAATTTCATGAAAATCGGTATATAAAGTTGGGGAATTAGTCGCTACAATTTAGGCCATAAATAATTTTATTCACACTGAGTGAAATGGTAGTTTAGGGGTAGGCCTAAAATGTAATTTTCAAATATTTATGTTATTATTGGTCATATCTTAATTAAAATCACTAGGCAAAGTCAGGGAACAAGTCCCTACAATCTAGGCTATAAATAATTGTATTGATGCTGAGAAAAACGGTAGCTTAGGGGAAGGCCTAAAATTTAAGTCTAAAATATTTATGTTATTAGCGGTCCTATCTTAATGAAAATCGGTATACAAAGTCGGGGAATAGTTTGCTATAATCTAGGCCATAAATAATTTTATTCACGCTGAGTGAAATGGTATTTTAGGGGTAGGGCTAAAATTGTATTCTCAAATATTTATGTTATTAGGGGTCGTATCGATAAATACTACATAACTAAAGTTATATAGCATTAAATTTCCGATAATTTATGTCTTATACATTGTTACCTTCCTGGCTATGATCACAGAGATTCACAAATTTTGGATTTTTGTTGCTAAGTCCATATCAGCGCCGAGTCACGAGAAAATGGGAAAACCAAACTTAATATAAATCAGTATGTAAAGTCAGAGAAAGAGGAACTACAGTCTATGCTATAAATAATTTTATAAGACGCTCTAATATCGCAGACTCGAAAGAAAACTAAATGTGAAGGGCTACAATAGAGACAGCTTAAAAAATTGATCAACAATAACATTTCATTGACCATTGTTTGTTGTGATGTGCTTTGTGTCTTCTGTTGCCACTCATCTCCGGTAGATAGGACTACTGCTGTGTGCCAAGTTTTTTAAAATTTGCTTTACGTCGCACTGAAACAGATTGGTCTTATGGCGACGATGGGACAGGAAAGGGCTAGGAAGGTGAAGGAAGAGGCCTTGGCCTCAATTAAGGAGCAGCCCCAACATTTGTTTGGTGTGAAAATGGGAAACTACTGAATACCATCTTCAGGGCTAAGTAATCTTCAGGGCTGCTGACAGTGGGGTTCGAATCCACTATCTCCCAGATGCAAGCTCACAGTTGCGTACCCCTAACCACATGGCCATATCGCCCGGTCGTACCGAGTGTAACATCCTGCTCGAATATTTGCAGGAAGTAGCTGGGGAGTTAGATAATTTTTTTCTTTAGGATACCATTCCTCTCGTTCATAAATTTTCTGATACTACTGGTACGTAACACACTGGTTCATCGTAGCATTCGAGCTATTCAATCCCTACTCTGAGGCACTTGTTGGAATGATCAGTGTGCATATTTCACAGAATAATGGCAGAGGAGTATTCACTGCTGTCTGCAGCCTGGTCATTCCAGCTATGAAACTCTGGACTGTTAGATCGGCACCGTAGTACTGTTCGTTAAAAGTGAGAAAATGTTCATTTTTATTTTTACTTAATCGAGTATTTTATATGACAACATTGCTTTTAGTCGCTACATTCCTACTGACGTTTTTGTAATGACCTATATTGCCTGGCCGAGGCGGTAAAGGTGTACTTGGTTTGCCCGGAAGGACGTGGGTTTGAATCCCCATCAGGAAGTCGGAAAATTTAAGAAACTACGTTTCCACTTCCGGAGGTGCACATGGTTCTGAGGTTCACTCAGCCTACATCAAAAATGAGTACCGGGCTAATTCCTGTGGGCAGAGGCGGCCGGGCGTAGAGCTAACCACTCTACCCCACCAAGTGCCAAGGTTATGGATGGTGGAAGCCTTTACCTTCCACCCCTCTCAGGGCCTTCATTGCCAGTACAGAGATGATTCTCTCTCTTTGATGTTGACTTCAGTTAGGAAAACCACAAAGTCAGTCTTTCTGAGAATCCTGTAGCGAAGCACGGGTACATCAGCTAGTATCAATATATATTTGAGGACTTGAAAGTAGAGTGTGTACGTATGATGGTTCTGGTTAACAGAACGTCAGAACCAGCATACCTATGGAGAGGGTGCTGTAGACAACATATCGTGGCCACTGCAGTGAGGTAGCTTGGTAGGTGGATTGAGTCAGTGCTCTAAAGCAGTGGCATTCAAACTGTGGTACATGCACCACTAGGGGTATGCGTGATCGTCTCAAGGAGTACGCTAATTTGTCATAACTGTTTTCAGTGAGCACTTCAGAAAAATCAAGCCTGCTCATTTTCAATATAGTCTTCTTTTTATTTAGTGTTCTTGTCTACCACTACACAAAATTCCCTTTCCAAACTATTCATTCTGAAATATGTGTCAGTTTGTTCCTCCCACTGACTTGGTATGGAAAAATGGTTACTTATACTGCATTGCTCTTGTTTCAATTTTTTGTTTAAAAATCCGCTCATTTGCTTTAAAGTAGCAGTGTATATAGTACAATAGTAATTGTTGCATTAATAATACTTGTATCTTATCATTGCTAGGCAATGAAAACCTTGTAACTCCACTCATGAGAAAACGATGTTTCTCCATCTGTCTTGTGAAGGCGTGCCGCGTTGCCTGATAAGGGAACAAAGGACTCCAATAATCAAATCATTGGGCTGTCGTTAAGCAATGAAAATGCCGGGAACAGTTCTCCGGCCGTTGCTGACCGTTCAGTTTTGGACTTCTTCTGTAAATTTTACTCTGAAGGAGTTACGAGGTTTCCTTTGCTCCGCGACGATGATATACAATGCATTATAGTCATTATTTGGGAACAGGGTGTTGTAATGGCTTAGCTGCTTGCCTGTCATCCTGGCGACCATGGTTTGATACCTGGTGTTGCTGGGGTGGGATTTTCAATTGAAAATCCCATGGTGTCAGGAAGGGCATGCAGCCTTAAATCACTGGGCACTAGGGGTATGTGGGATAGTCTCAAGAGGCATGAAAGTACCTCAGGGTGTGCACGGACCCTGATGAAGCAGAATAAGCTGTGGAAGATGATTATTATATTTAACCCTCAGCAGACGACTGTCGGGCATTTCCCGACATCCTAGTTTCCTGTATGTCAGGATGTACCCGCCAGCTGTTTCCACAGTAAATACATATGCGTGTGAAGCAATTATGAATGCTGCTGCTATCTATAGTCATTGTATAGAACCTTTAGGAACATCACAGCCTTTTAGATGCATTAAAACTTTGTTGTACAAGGTTTACAGGTGAATAAAGAATGAGCTGTTGTTTGCATTAGTCAGCTGTGAAAATGGTGGCGCGCGGACAGGGTAGTGCTACTTTGTCTGATATAGCTAATTTTTTAGATAAAATTGACAGCAGTGATGACAAATTATCGGTTATGGACAGTGAGTCCGATGTTTCTGAGGTGATGATGACAATTCTAGTTGAGAGCGATACATATAGTTGTGAACCAGACAATGGTTGGAGAGTTTATCGCCCAGCTGATTCCAACTTTGTAAAGAAACCACACATTTTAATTAGTGGTTTTTCACCTCCTGCCGGTAAGAAACCATCTACTCCTGTTGAATTTTTTACACTATTTTTATGCAAGATTTAATATGACAAATTGTTGATAAAACTAACCATTATGCAAGAGAAAAAATACAAATTAATACACCATTGAGGGAGAGGAGCATTTGGGCTAATTGGACTGATGTGCCAATCGCAGAAATGAGGGCTTTTCTTGGTATAGTACTCAATATGGGCATGAATCCTAAACCAAAGATTGTGCAGTGTGCTGCAACAGGCAGAAAAAGGGAAGAAGAAGGGAATCAGTGTATATTTGCAACACCTGCACCAAGAAACCTGGATTTCATCCTAGAATTTGCTTCAGGAAGTACCATACCAGGCACATAGCTGCCTGTGTGGTTAATTGGTAGAGTGTTGGTCTCAGAACCTCAAGATTGCAGGAGGTAGTTGGATTTTTGAAGGGTGGAAGAATGTTGATTTGAAACTCCACGTCATGTGATGTTATTGTAATTACCAGGCCTGTTCTAGGGCTGTACTTTAGTTAGCCTCTTGCTATCTCATTGCCGTTGGAGACCTACTCAAGTTAGTGCAACATTTAACCTCCAGTAAAAGAAGTGAATTTTTATGCTTCATGCATTTTTGTTTTATTCTTCTTCGATTATTAGCTATTTTTTCTACAAATTTTCCAATGTCTTCAGAAGTATTAATCCTGTCTTAAAGTTTTACATAATAGTAATTATTAGAAAATGTAATTTCTAATCTGTTATATCTGATATAATTTTACTGTACATGCTGTACAGGCTACAATAGTAGAAGGGTGCAAGCGGACAATATGTTCTACCAGAATGTAAGGAACCTGGTGTGGAACAGAGAAGTTCCTATGAAATGTAAAGAGATAAGATGTACTAAACCCCTATATTAATGTATGCATCAGAGACTTGGACTTTGACGGCAAGAAATGAGAGTAAAATTCAGGCCAGTGAGATGAAGATGAAGACAAGGAGAGACAGAGTAAGAAATGTTGAGGTCAGAAAAGAGCTAGGGATAGAAAACTGAGCAACAGGATGGAGAAAAATAAATTGAGATGGTTTGGACATGTTATGAGGATGGAGGAGGGAAGGATACCAGAACAAGTATTGGAGGCTAAGATAGAAGGAAAGAGGGCAGTAGGGAAGCCCAGACCGTTTTTACTGACCGCCCGGCTATCATAACGCTAGGTATGTGCTAGTTACATACCGTATTTCCCGGCAGAATCGTCACATTTTTTATACCAAAATTTTCGAAAAAATAGTAGGGTGCAACCATTATACGAAGAATTTTTAATACCAGGATTTGTATTACTTAAAAAATTTATTTATAACTAAATTGTATTTGATACAAATTTAAGATGCATGTAATACTCACGTTTACACATCAAAATAATTTAAATAGTCTAAAACAAATTTCATAATTAATCGCAACAATTCGGCAAACACCGGGCGAGTTGGCCATGTGCGTAGAGCCGCGCAGCTGTGAGCTTGCATCCGGGAGATAGTAGGTTCGAATCCCACTATCGGCAGCCCTGAAGATGGTTTTCCGTGGTTTCCCATTTTCACACCAGGCAAATGCTGGGGCTGTACCTTAATTAAGGCCATGGCCGTTTCCTTCCAACTCCTAGGCCTTTCCTATCCCATCGTCGTCATAAGACCTATCTGTGTTGGTGCGACGTAAAGCCCCTAGCAAAAAAAAAAATTGGCTAACGTTTTTCCAGCCTGAAAATAAAAATGAACATATTAAGTTAATTGTCATTAATTTGAGTATTAAAGTTAAAATATTACACTTGCAAAAATTTATCGCTTTGTTGTTAAATACGGACTTACCGGTACCCAATTTATTCCAAATCTTCTGTGTCGCTATCGCAGGTTTCGGGATCCGATGCGCTGTCCTCGCCGCTGTTAATACCAGTATCAGATTCTTCGTCTCTCTGCCACACTGCGTCATCTTCGGATCCGTCTAGTGCATTCGAAATCCCAGTCCTTTTGAAGCTCTTGGAGACTAGATCAGGTGGTATAAGATCCCAACTTTTCATCACCCACGAGCATAACAAGTCCAAGGGTGGACGCCTGATATTTCCAACGGGCGTCAATTACTGATCGCCGCTCATCATCCACTCGTTGTAAAATCGACGTAAGTGGTCTTTAAAGGGTTTATTAATACATACGTCTAGTGGCTGCAAAGCAGATGTTAGGCCACCAGAAATGACTATCTGTCGTGTCTTATTTTTACTGAGAAGTTGCTTAACTTCGTTCACGAGGTGACCTCGGAAACTATCTAAAACAAGCAGAGCTGGTTGTTTTAGTAGTGCACCGGGTCTTCTACCCTACACAGTTTTAACCCAGTCCGGCATGAGTTCTACGTCCATCCAACCCTTTGGTTGCACTCCTACATGAATTTCACGTTGAAACTGTATATTCTTAGGCATCGTTTTCCTCTTGAAAATTATGTAAGGCGGCAACTTTCATCCATCAGCTGTAATGGCTAGCATTGCCGTGCATCGAAACTTCTCACTACCGCTGGTTTTCATTAATACACTCCGTGATCCTTTTAACACAATAGTGCTGCTACGAGGCATATCAAAAAATATTGGATCTGATCGGCATTACCAATTTGAGGAAGCAAGTACGAAGTTTCCTTGCACAAATGTATGATAAATCGGTGAAAATTTACAATCTTGTCCATGTAATCAGCAGGCAACTTTTGGCTTAGTGTTGTTCTCCTTCGCACTGACAGATTGTGTCGTCGCATGAACCCCTTAATCCACCCACGACTCGCCTTAAACTGAGTTATGTTGTGTTTGCGCGCTACCTCCCATCCCTTAAATTGTAACATTTCATATGATACACTGCAGCCATTGCTACATATTTCATTAACGTACATAAACACTTCTTCGTCAATTGTAGGAACCTTCCCTGTTTTAGGACTTCTAAACATGCGTCTAGAAGGGCTTGTGCTTTATAGCTTGTTTTTTAATTTCTGCCAGTCATGCACCAACTTTTCACTCACTGAAAATTTTCTTTCTGCAGCTCTGTTCCCGTGCTGTTCAGCAAAGGCAGTTACGCTTAGCTTGAAGCCCGCAGACTAGTTTCAACCGCTTATAAATGCTTCACATGTTAATATTTTGCAATATAAATGACTTTCCGTAATTGTTCACTATTAAAACAAATTATTTCTACAAACACAAATTAAAAACTTAAATTCTCACGCACACATGTCTACAGTAATCACGTCAGTCACAAACAAATAAATGCATCTGTGATCTGTCCATTCCAGAGCAGCCAATACTGTTAGGCAGCAAGGAAGCATGCAGCAATTTGTTATCAGTGGAGCTTGTTGGTTGCGACACTAGTGCGCTTGCACAAACCTCGCAAACCGGAGCATGGACGTCTTCATACATCGCGCTAGCTAGCGCGGTGTAGATCTACTGTAGTTGACCGTGTTCCGAGACGTCAGTAACAAACATTCATTTTTTCAATTTCTTTTAAACATATGGTAATTAGGTTAATATTTCTTCCCAGTTATTGATGATTTTACATTACATTTCTGACGAGTTTATAAAATAAAACTTTAATACAATTGGATAATAATTATCTTGACTGCTTGGGTAAAAGTTTTCACCCCATGCCCGGACACTTATGACGTAGTAGTAAGATAAGAGTCTAGCGATGACAACTGAGACATCGTAAATAATTCGGCTGACAGTGAGCTGAATAATTCCGTGGAAATCTGCGTTATCATCTTGGATTTTACTTCGTGTGCAATAACGCAGGAGCCGGCCTCATGGTGTAGGGGTTGCGTGCCAGCCTCTTACACGGTTCGAGGTCCACTCAACCTACTTGATTACAGTTGAGGAGCTATCTGACAGTGAGATGGCAGCCCTGGTCTAGAGAGCCAAGAATAACGGCCGTGAGGATTCGTCGTGCTGACCACACCACACCTCGTAATCTGCAGGCCTTCAGGCTGAGCAGCGGTCGCTTGCTAGGCCAAGGTCCTTCGCAACTGTTGCGCTGGGGGCGGGTGGTTGTAATAACGCAGAATTCTATCAGACCTCTTGTCTACTAGAAGACAAGTGTGTGTTGGTACCAGTATTTCCTGGCGACGTTGCCGATAAGCTATAACTTACAGCCTTACGTATTTCAAATGAGAACTCATAATATGTAGGTGGTGAATAAATTGTACACTGCCTCACGACCACGTTGTCAAACTGCCGATAGCCTGCCGGTAAGCCATGCGTATTATTTATTTATACATTGTGCAACATCTCGCAAATGTGACTGTGTTGCCAAATTGCCCATAAACCATACACGTATTTAAATTGCACATTCATGTGCAACTTACATTACAGTTCCATTTACCTTTTAACCAGATTAGTGAACAAAATTTGGACGTGCGACGATTATGCGATTAAATGTTTAAAGTCCGATTTTTGTATTGAAAATAAAGGATGTGACGATTACGCGGTGGCGACGATTATTCCGGGAAATATGGTAATATTTCAAGTTGCTTTACGTCACACCGACACACATAGCTCTAATGGCAACGATGGAATAGGAAAGGGCTAGGAGTGGGAAGGAAACGGCCATTGCCTTAATTAAGTTACAACCCCAGCATTTACCTGATGTGAAATTGGGAAACCACAGAAAACCATCTTCAGGGCTGCCAACAGTGGGGTTGGAACCCACTATCTCCCGAATGCAAATTCACAGCTGCATGCTCCTAACCGAATGGCCAGCTCTCTTGGTTTACGTAATATTAATACATATTTAAGTTATTGTGTGTTCCAAATTAAAATGTAAATACTGTAAATTATTTAAATGAAAAATGTTCGTTATTGTCTGCATAATTGCATGAGTACCACGGAGTTTAAATGTTTAGCTTATCACGTAGTGTCATGCGCGAGCGGTGTCTGGATTAGCGAGGAATCACATGCGAGCACTCAATTCCGTGCGACATAAGAAACACGTCTGGCACTCCACAGCAACCAAGTGGTTATGAACGAGCAGTAGAACACTAGAAGTTCAAAATACTTTGTTATCTCTTCTTCGTGATAACACTAAAATAGTTAAATTTTGCAGTTGATGTTTACCTGTCCAATATTATTGTTAATACCCTGAGGGGAATTGAAATTTTATGATATTCATTGTTTACGTAGTATTTCCTGCCCGGCTACTTATTCCTGCCACCCAGCTGAAGAATATTTCTGGCGAGAACACTGAGTTGGAACTTTATAGAACATCTGCCTTGGTAAATTATTCCAATCTCTAATTACTCTTCCTGTATACGAATATTTGCCCAAGTTTGTCCCGTTTAATTCCAAATTTATTTTCCTATTATGACCTTTCCTACTTTAACCCTCGAACTGGTAGCTGACGATAGATCATCAGGTCTACTTTACCAATAAATCCAGCTAGGAGAATTTGTGAAACTTTCTGTTAGATGGTACCGTTCATCAGGCATGTTTTCTCCTTGGAATGTGAAATGTTTCAGTGTTAAATACATCCATTTACGTGTGCTATCTTTGAAACAATTGAAGGTCGTGATTCGTACAGACTTGAAACACATGTTGATTTTTTTATGCCTTGCTTTCGTTGTTTACTGTGTGTTATGCACACACGATGGCTACATTTGTGGATTTAAATGATGAAGATATTGTAACAGAATTAAATGCATGTGTAAATTCAAGGCCCACTGCAGCAGAATGGTGAAGTGTTATGCCACCTGAGGTAGGTTATGGACACCCAATGGTTAGGACTCTTATCAACTACTGTACTCTGTATTGAATAATTCCTAAAGTATTAGCACCATTCATTTAACCCGACGAGTGCTACGCCCGCCTATAGACGGGCTGACGCGGCCGGTCCACCAGTGCTACGCCCGTCTATAGATGGTGGGCGAGAATTTTAATTTTTTTCAGTTTCCCGGTTCACTTTCGAGTGCGAATTTGATCTCTGACATGTTCTGCCATCTGTTGGGCATTATGTAGAACTAACTGATCAGAGATTATAGCTTCGAGAAGTAACTTACAGAGCTTTTTGTATACGTCTGTGGAGTTCATCTGTGATGTAAACAAACATGGCGGAACAACAGTTTATGTGCTCTTGCAGTGATGTTATTTTGGATCACAGAATCTTTCAGTTATTAACCACAGCGGAAAGTGACGATGGAGATAATCATTTTAAGGAATTGTTCAGCTATTTTGAAAGTGAGAGTGATAGAGGGAGTGCCGAAAATATTGTATGTGAGAGAGAAACAGAACTTCCTTCTAAACGAAAGAAGAAAAAGACTGAGAGTACAAAAGCTATTTTATCGCTAATTTCATGGCGGATGGATTACTTTTCTTCACCAGAGTTTCAGGTAACTGTGACAGGCTCTGAGGGCCAAGTGGTGTTTGATGACAACCCGAAAATCATTGACTTTTAGAAACTTTTGTGCCAGTGGAGTTGGTGCAGATAATTGGAAAATCGGCATCCCAAACAGTCAGTAGAAAACATTTAACTATCACCACATTCTAGGTTTGGAAAGTATTTTAAAATATCAACTTATATACTTCTAAGAAGTTACATGTATTAGTTGCCTACAGATTTTAAGAAACAATATTATTATGGGCTCTTTACTTTGTATAAAGATAATGCATGGATGGGCACATAAGTGTAATTTTGTTTTCTCTCAAAATAATATTGAACATAAGTGTAGGATTTTCCATTTGCATTTATATTTATAAACAAACAACATTTATAAACATTTTAAGCTAATCACCCACTGATAAGTTAAAAATTGAGGCTTCTACAATTTTTTTTACATACGTATGAAAAAACTCAGCACTGAGGTACCAAACAGTCAACTGGTAACTCAGCACTTAAAAGGTTAAAATTTGCATACTTATCATCAGAATTAACTTCTCTAAAAAAATGCATATTTTAAAAAGCTAAAGAAAATCCGTCATTTATATTTGATGTGTAATAAAACATATTTTTAATTTTTTGGGGAAGCATTTAAAGGGGCAGAAAAATGAAAAAAATTTTACATATAGGGTAAATGTAAACCACTTCTCAAATAGACCACTTCATGCTGAATGTTTTGGTGTATTATATGTGCATATTCTGTGAATAATACATCTGTCAGAGTGACATACATCACGGACGTCAAATGTGTAGTGCACACCCACCGGTTAGAGCTATTTAACCTACCAGTTCGAGGGTTAAAAACTTCACTCAAATATATATGTCTACAAACATCATTGCAAGCCATCTTTCCACTGACAGCTTGGAACTCTTCGCTTATTACTAGGAGGAAAGCAGCTTTGAGCACAGTAGGAGGCTCGGTGTGAGTCAGCCGTGAGGGCTGTCAGGTGATTTGGATGCAACCACATCATATGAAGTTGCTTTCCATCTTGAACACAATTAGTCCATTTCATCTGACAAGAAAATTACCCCTTCCCATTCACACTAAGTGTTGAATGTTACAAAAATTTACGTAGTTGTACAGTACTCTTTCATTTATTCATGAAGAAACTTTAGGATCCTTTATCTTGGGGTAGTTTCCAAAGTGGTATTACATGAATAACACATCCTGTACATCAAGACATATCAAATAGTGACAAAAAGGAAAAGGCCAAAGACTCTTTAGACCTTTCATTTTGTCAGGGACAAGTTGTTTTTAATATAAGTAGTTAATTGTGTTTTACTTGTGCTTCTGTGTTTTTGTGCATATCTTAACTGTAAATCAAGATTATGGGTGAAGATGTTTCCTACAAAAAGTGAAACAAGTACCGCCTAGTTTTAAAATAAAATTAATGTTATTTTAATCTAAGACAAATTTTTGAGTGGTGGAAAGGTGGAATTTCTTAAATGAACAAGTTGGAAGTTGTTACATATACTTTCCGCTTAATCGAGCTGTTCGTCTCCTTACTCGCAGGTCTTCCTAGCCTAAAGTTTGCAGCATTTCTGTCACACCACTTATTTGTCAGAAATCATACAGAACAAATTGTTTTGCTTTCCTTTGGATCTTTTCCAGTGCTCAAATCATGTAACCCTGGTGAGGGTTACACTAGAACCATATTCTGATTGTGATCTTTCCGGTGATCTACATGCATTCTGCTGTACATCCTTACTACAACCCATAAATACCCTTATAACTATGTGAAGAGATCTGTAACCTTTGTTTACAATCCTATTTATGTGATTTAGTGAAACTCTGAACCTGACTTTTCATCCTGCTGTCCATTGTCCATCTCACAATTTTGTCAAGATCTATTTGCATTCGCTCACAGTCCTGCAGTCCTCCTTGCAGTATAACATCTTATCTCTGATTCTAGTTCTTTACTCATATCATTTACATATAAGAAAACAGAAGAGGTCCAATAACATCCCCTCTCAATCGTTATTTGATCAGATAATGCTTCACCTACTCTAATTCTCTAGTTCTATTTTCTGGGAATTTATTCACCCATTCAGTCATTTTTTTGTTGTTTTTTTGTCCATTAGCCTTCATTTTCATCAAAAACGTTCCGTGTTCCATCCTTTCAGAGGCCTTGGGTTAGTCATTAATAATACAGTCCATCTGACCACCTGAATCTAAATTATTTGCTATATCTTGCTGGAGTCCTACAGGTTAAGCCTCACAGGATTAAGCTGTCCAAACCCCAAAGTGCCTTCTCTCAAATCAGTTAGTAATTTCACAAAAGTTGTTGCCATAATAAGACCTATCTGTGTCAGTGCAATGTACAACAAATTGTTAAAAAATATGTTAAAAATATAAAATTTTCACAAATGTGTGCAGTATAATTGGAAAGAATACGTTCACAGAACATATGTGGCCTGTAAGTATCATTACAAGTATTATATATATAGTTTAACCACTTATTCAATACAATCTAAAAGGATGATTTATCTCACAAAAGTGGACATGTTTTGGCTATTAGGGCTATCATCAGCACACAAGTACTTAACGCAATGCTGTCCGCTCACGTATCAATACGCGTTTCCAAGCACGGTGCTCTGCAGCCGATCACGTATGAATACGTGTTGGTGCAGCTCTGTCTTCTGATGCCATCTAACAGTTATTGAGGAACTACTTGGAGGTTATCGTTGATGTACCTAAATTATAGAAAATCTATGCATCTTTTAGTACTGGTTTTGCCCGTTTTAGTACGTAAATGGCATTTGTTTTTGCCTTCGAATATCTCCCGTGTATCCATCAATGCTAGCAAACAAAAATGGCAGAAGCGGTAAACATTGGATTGACTCCTAGTGATATTATACTTGAATTATACGCTGATAATATGTCATATGTATCCAGTGTTTGTGAGGAGAGTGAAGATGAATTGTCTAATGATAATTCTAGTGCTAGTGTCATGCATTTATGTTGAAGTGATGCGTTGAATGACACGTTAATTGCACCATGCGAGCAATGACCTGTTGCTTGAGATAGCAAAGATGGTCTAGATGTAAGTACTGTTGATAATATTATCCCTATTTCTGGAAATGAGTGGTCTAAGCAGGATATTATACTGTTTTTGGAGTCTTTCTCGTTTATGGCTGGCATTAAAATTTTGCTGAGTGAACCTGAAAGTATAGGTTATGATGTCAAGAGCGGCACCAAGTTGTACATTTGTAATGACTTGTTGGAGTATATGGTGGAGGAATCAAACAGATATCATTACCAGAATGCACCGAAATATAAAATCTCACCACAACTATAAAGTGGACGGATATAAGTGTGAATGGATCCAAAATTATTAAATTATGATACCCTGCAATAACTCCATGTCTCTGCCAAAACCTTCCAGCCGCAGGGGCCAGTTATACATCGGATGGACCGGACAGCATTGTGTTAAATAAGATCAGTAGCACATAAACGCATTTGAAAGGAAATCATGAATGTAGTAATGACATATATCTTGATGATTGAGACAATTCAAAACAAAATATTGGAACTCATTGATAAAAGTTCAGAAATTTACCGTAAGATGGCCTTATGATCTTTTCATTAAAGAACTTAGTAATATATATATTTAGCTCATTTGTGTATTGATTAGGTCGATGTCGAGTCCCACTCATCATGAAAATAGCTTGTGCTTTCAGCATTCGTATGATGACTGTCCTGTGTTCCAGTAATATAGAGCTATCTGATGGTCTTTAAGAGAACACCCTTCCCTATTTATTATAGTTCATGGGAATCGTGATGGTATTTTAGCCTCTGATATTCTCGAATGTTTATAATAGTTTACTGATGATGAAGATTGAAAATAAACGTGGTTCCTGGTTCATCTTTGCTCACAAAATTGATATTTTAGAACAGTGAGTGGACAATGATAGTGACGTTGAAGCAGCATCTTAGTTGCAGGATTTGATGGTGATTAATATAAATGAACAGAGTGGTATTGAAAATGAAATTGGAGGTGGTGGTGCTCATCGAAATCCGTGGCGCGAGTGGAGACTTGGCGATTCTGATTTACCTACATTCTTATACAGTGAAACAATTTTTGAAAATAAAACATCACACAGGAACAATTCTTCAACACTGTAACTGTAAATATATTTAATGTAACATATTTATATTTGTGTTAGATTGTTTTGCAGTGTTCACTTCCTACAGCTGTTAATAGAACAGAAATAAATTAGGAGTGGAGCAGGAAGCATACGCTAAGGGTAATAGAGTTCATTTGTTTTCTTAAACTGTAATAATCATCTCTGTTTTTAATATTCTTTCCTTTGTACTTTGGGCCTGCTATAGAAATTCCTTTCTCATTTGATATAACTCTTTTATGCAAACAATAATCAGATATGTGTTTAAGGTATGGCAATATATCTCCAGAAATCTGACCTATTCTATCTACTTTTGTAGTTTTGAAGTTTTTATATTTTTATTACTGATTGTGGATGATATTTTTGCTGCAACTAAACTGTCAGTGACACACACATCAGCTAGTTAATATTTAAAATCTTGCATAGTTGTGTTATAAATTCTAGGCTCTGGAGGGTGTGATTTCCAAGTGACATCACCATGGTATGTGTTTATGTGTTCCGAATCCTGGTCAGGTGTGTAGTAGTTTTGAAATTAAAAGTCAGTCCTTGTGGTGATGTGGAACTGGAGAACCTCTGACCAGGTATACAGAGTTAGGCTATCCTAACCCACCGAGGAAGTTTGGAAGACTTGCTGCAGTTTATATTGGCTTATATTATGTATTGCATGGGTGAGCCTGAAGCATTGTGTTTGAAGGTACCTCCAATGGTAATAATTAGAAGACCGAGCTCGATAGCTGCAGTTGCTTAAGTGCGGTCAGTATCTAGTGTTTGGGAGGTAGTGAATACGAACCCCACTATCGGCAGCCATGAAGATGGTTTGCTATGGTTTCCCATTTTCACATCAGGCAAATGCTGTGGCTGTACCTTAATTAAGGCCACAGCCGCTTCCTCCCACTCCCATTCCTAGCCCTTTCCTGTCCCATCATTGCCATACGACCTATGTGTGTTGGTGTGACGGAAAGCAACTTGTAAAAAGAAAATAAGCTAATTAGAAGTAATTAAGTCTTGCATATGTGGTGAGGAGTCATATTGCGTGAGTAGTTACTCATTCATCTAACCATTCATGATCAACTTCCAATGATCTGTTTGTTGCACTGTTCTGCTGGAAGTATCATATTGTTTATCCTTCTTCCATTAGCATTTCAGTGAATTGTCATGAAGTATCGTTAACATAGTACTCCAAAATCACTGTGTTGTAAAGGAAATTAGCACCAGTTTACTGTCTTGCACCAATTGCACACCATACCTCAAATGTTTGATCATCTAATGAGACTTTGTACGAGGCGTGTTTTTTAAGTAAGGTCCGTTTGAAAATAAGTACACAACGCAAGGTTATTTTTAAAAAAGTAAAGTTATATTCAGAAAGTACATATTTCACTCTATTTTTCAACATAGATGCCAAGTTTGTTCAAACAGTTATCATACCTCGTAACCAATTTTAAAATACCCTCTTCATAGAAACTTGCCGCCAGCTCCGATAACCAAGAGTTCACTGCCATTTTCACATCGTCGTCATCATTGTAATGGTTGCCACTGAGGTGATGTTTGAGGTGGAGGAACAGATGGTAATCATTCGGCGCAAGATCAGGACTGTAGGGTGGGTGGTCTAAAACTTTCCAGCCAAAACTGTCCAATAAATCACGGGTCTGACCTGCAGGTGAGGTCTTGCATTGTCATGGAGAAGGACAATTCCCTTTGTCAGCATGCCGCGTCTTTTGTTTTGAATTGCTCTGCGTAGCTTTCTCAGGGTTTGGCAGTATGCTTCTGCATTGATAGTGATTCCTCGTTGCATGAAGTCGACCAACAAAACACCATGCCTATCCCAAAACATCGACGCCATGATTTTGCCCTGGGATAGAGTCTGTTTGGCCTTCACCTTTACAGGCGAGTGTGTGTGTCTCCATTCCATGCTCTGTTGCTTCGATTCGGGCATGATATGCGAAACCCTTGTTTCGTCTCCAGTTACAATCTGACTCAAGAAGCCGTCACCTTCTTTGTCATAACGAGTCAAGAACTTCATCGCACACTCAAATCTTTGGTTTTTGTGGTTCTCTGTTAAGGGTTTCGGGACCCAACGGGAGCACAGTTTCCTAAACTTCAGGTGTTCAGAAACAATGTTGTAAAGCACTGATCTCGACATGTCAGGAAATTCTTTTGAGAGACCTGTTATTGTGATGCGCCTGTTCTCACGAATCTTCGCTTCAATTGAAGCCACCAAATCGTCCGTATTCAAAAAAGGGCGACCGGAGCGGTCCTCATCATGGACGTTGTCACGGCCATCTTTGAATTGTCGTACTCACTTACGCACTTTGCTTTCACTCATAACAGTATCACCGTACACTTTGCAAATCTGTCGATGAATTTCTGCAGCAGACAGGTTCGTTGCTAACAAAAAATCACATCACTGACCGAACCTCACATGCGGCGGGCAAGTTGATAGTCTTAAACATTTTGAAAGCACAGAACAGAACTGTACAGGTTAGCTACAGAGCTGAAAATGAGCACAGTTGTTCCCTAGGCATGCCAGTACACGATGCACGTGCTCGTTGCGATATGTGCGTGAACTACTAGTGTCTACAAAAAAAAACGGACCTTACTTAAAAAACACACTTCGTAAACTGCATGCAGATTTTTGTTTTCCCAGTACTGTGCATTTTTAGCTTTCACATAACTGCTCAGATGAAACCGAGGTTCATCGCTCATTAAAAGAAGTGTTGGATCTGCACATTGTAAAAAGCATGCAGCCAGATCAGTAGAGGTTAATTTATGAGCTGCTGATTCTTTGTATGATGGACAAAACTTGAGTATCTCTCACAACGGAAGACTGAGAAAGCACTTTCATGTGCAAGCCACTGGATCACTTTTTTCAGACTTCTATTATGACTTGGATGTCTTGAAGCATCTTGTTGTGGATATTGGTTTTTCTTATTGGAAACTGATCTTATTTCTTACAGCTTAGTGAACCACTACACCACTATTGCATGAAATAAACTTCATCGCAAGGCCCATATTGTTGTAACTACTTGTGCAGTTCTTGATCATACACTCCACCTTTACAATACAAATTGCTTGTCTTTATTTAGACAACATTAAAGTTCGATACATGTTTTGTCCTTTATGAGGACATCATCAGTCAAAAAATAAATGTACACACCTGAAAACTGTAATAAGGTTATTTCTCAATGAAAAGTACTGTTGTTGTCTTGTGTGATATAATTTCACTTTAACTTGAATGATGTGTTTAGATTCAAACCTTCAGCTGGCTGTCAAATTGTGTGAAGTTGTTCTTATCTCTCACGGAAGCTGCCATGCCTGACCTGGAGATCCCCAGCCCCTTGCTGTTGTATAGGACTTCTTGCAGTCCATGGTGCAATAAGCTGGCCTCACCTTGCATAGACCTTGCATGTAGCTTATGATGATTCTCAACATTAATGATCAAATCTGTTTGTGCAGAATTCCTCTGTTTTATTATTACTAATGTCTTCTAGGTATACTTCAGTGTTCATTCTTATGATTATATGTCTGCATTACTACTTTCATCATCTTCCTTTAACAAACTTCTTTGTCTTGAAGCATACAGACAAGAAAGTAGTTTAATTTTTGAATGGTTTCCTCAAAATTGTATCTTTGTTGTATTTTGGTCTGTAACAAAATTAGTGACTGTTATTACTCTGCTTTTCTTTGTAGGAGACTCACCTAGAGCTTAGTTCTGATAATGTGGATGATATCGGAAAGAAACAGGATATCGAACGCGTTGTAATTAAAGTTGAAGAGACTGACACTGAATTGTATTACAATGAAGAGGTGAGTTTTTAAATACCTTTATTGACAAGAAAATAATTAAGGTCTAAGCATCCTTTTGTGAAATAAAACCTTGCTGTGAGTGAATATTTCAATTTAAATGTTCTAAAACATCTTTCTTTGTATTATTTGCTGGAAGTATAATGTCCTATGGGTATTGTTCATAACAAAATTGCTCTTTTTATTTCATAATTTTCCCAGTGGTTGGCAGCAACATGTTACAAGTTGCTTATCCTTACATTGTGCACTTTCTATGTATTGATTGTTCATTGATTAAGCAGTAATTGCTCTGGCCCTCCTGTGGGTGGGGGTGGTAGAATAACACCCACGGTATTCCCTACCAGTCGTAACAAGCAACTAAAATGGGACGCAGGGACTCTTAACTTGGGAGCGTGCGTTACCGACCACGGGGCCCTGAGCTGGATGCTTTTGTTGCTTCCATTTATTTGTGCCAGGCTCCTCACTTTCATGTATCCTATTTGACCTCCCTTGGTCAACTCTTTCTTTTTCAACCCCAATGATATTAGAACAGTCGAGACCTAAGGAGCGTTTCATTTTCACACCCTTCCTGCTCCTTGTCCTTCTTTGACCGATTCCTTCATTTTTGAAGTGTTGGGTCGCTTCCATTTTTTACTCTAATTAGTATTGTATAGTTGTACTTCCTCTTAAGTATGCAGCACATCCTCTTAATGAGGTCAGTTTTGGAGGAACTATTGAAGAATGTGATGACAAGGTTTGTCAAACCACACGTTATTAAAAGTTCCTCCTTTCTCCTTGATATAGATTATCATACTCCAGCAAATCAAAAGGATGATTGTGATCTGATGATAGGGAACCTGCGTTTGTTTTGGTGAACTCTTTAAGTCTGTTAGAAAGTGTTTCTCTTCATCATGTGTCTACATGCTAAACAAATTTTTGTTCAAAGATGAAGTTTTAATTACTGCGGAAGTTGCGGATATTTCTGCTTTAAATAAGGCATAATTTTCTAGCCTTAGATTTTTCATTAATATGTTTTCGAACATTCTGACTAATGAAACAGAACATTGAGATAAAGAAACTGCTATTCTGCACTCCCAGTTCTGTAACTTTCACCTTGAAGAAACAGACCTGGCAAAAGGAAGAATTGATGTTCAGTGAGCATTGGTAGGTCAGATGAAATCAGCTGATGGTATACTTAAATATGACAGACTCTCTAAGGTGATGTTTGCTATTTTAGCAATTCCACATAACAATGAAGAATGTGAAAGAATTTTTAGCAGAGTCTCAAAGATAAAAACACAGTTCAGATCCTTGCTGTCTGAACAAACTTTGGGGATACTTTTAACATTAAAATCAGTTCATCAAGGCAAGAGCTTTGAGCAAAATTTAGTTCCAAGTTTCTGAAGAGGGCTAAGTCTGCTGCGGGTTTGTTGAACAAATATTAGTCTTAATGTGTTCAGCGTGTTGAAGGATGAGAAGTCACATGTTCCTAAAGTTCAGGTATGTCCAGTACTTAGTATTCACTTAAAAATAATGAAAATATAATGTGTATATTGTACCGGTTATGACCTGTACATGAGTATTTTCTGAGTATAAATGACATTTAATTATCACGCGTGATGTTCTGAGCACGCCTGGTTTGTTTACCGTCAGCGGGGCAAGCAAGCGAGTGAAGGACAGCTGTGAGCTGTGACGTAGCCACAGGGGCTAGCTAGACTGCCCGCCCATCACACCACGTGTTCCCAGCCTGGACTCGTATATTCTAGATTCCACGTCACATCTTCCAGATTGTTCGACGGGGAAAATTTTGTAACCCCCGTAATAATTATGCTAGTGGCTTGAGTGATATGTCATCTTGTTTGGGATCACCTGAACGTCACAATGCTCAAGTTTCAAGTAAATCCATCGAGGGATTCGGGAGATATTCAGTCAAGCCGTATTGTGACGTAGACGCCCCGGATCGAATAAAAGGAGGGTCCACTGTAGCCTATTCACTCAGTTACAGCTGAGTAGTCAGCGTGGACACTCTCGCTGCTACTATCGTCGTGTAGTGACAGTCCCGACGAAGAACTCTGTAATTTTCTAAGTATTCATAAAGTGAACTTTTATTTTTTCCGAGTGTGGGAGAACGAATTCTTCCAAGTATTCTCAAGTGGACTTGCAACATTTCGAGTGTTAAGGAACATTTTCTAAGTCTTCATAATTGAACTTACAATATTTATGGGTGTTCGAGACTGGAACTTTTCCAATTATTCATGAAATAGTCTTGTATTATTTACGTGTGTTAAATTCATAATTGGACTTGTATTATTTACGTGTGTTAAAGAACGAATTCTTCATAAATTGAACCTGCAATATTTGCAAGTGTTAAGAGACTCATTCCTCTAATAAACAGTGATTTATAAACTTTGCTAGTGGTGGTCTCTGAATGTGCTCAAAGTTCCCGTAAGCATAAATTTGTGATTTTGCCGGTACTGGTTCAAAGACTTATAAACTTTGCTGGTGATGAACTCTAACTTCATTCAGCATCTTTAAAACATAAATTTAGGATCTCACCTGTGTTTATTCAAAGACTTGGATACTTTGCCAGTGATAGACTATAAATTTATTCATGTGGATGGACTTGTGTTTTTCGTACATGTTCACTCAAAGACTAGTACATTCGCCAGTGTTGATTCAAAGACTTATAAATTTTGCCAGTGATAGACTGTAAATTTATTCATGTGGATGGACTTGTGTTTTTCGTACATGTCCACTCAAATACTTGTACATTTGCCAGTGTTGATTCAAAACTTCATAAATTTCATCAGTGATGAACTTTAAATCTATTCAGATTTTCATGTGGATGGACTTATGTTTTTCGTCCGTGTTCATTCAAAGACTTGTACCTTCGCCAGTGGTGAACTTTAAATTTAGTCATAGTTTCATGAGAAGGGACTTGTGTTTTTTTTTTTTTGCCAGTATTTATTCAGAGACGAAGACTTTTGCTAGTGGTGAACTCTGAAATTATTTTCCTCTATACAGAGACATATCATTTTACGAGTGTTAAATTTTGAAAGTCTTGACGAATAATAACCAGTTACTTCGCTAATAGGTTAATCACCCAAGGTTTTTATGAACTTAGATTTATCAGTACTGCGGGTGACCTTGGAGACATCAACCCTCTCAGTCATGTTGGACTGAGGTAGTAAATGATCATCTGCAACATCACCTGGATCATCGGGGTTCAACCTGTGCCTTGAAATTTCGAGGCATCTCTACCTTCTACCAACCCAGACAGTTCAGCCGCTTCTGTACGGAGTCCCTGGAATCTTCTGGAGCGTGTTCCAACCTGCCCGGCTTGGTGAACTGGAGAATCCGAGCCATATTATAGGACTATGTGGAAGACAACTTATATCTACCTGGAGGTGATGTGCAATTTCATGTCTTATATGAATAAACTCATGTTCAGTCAAAGTCAAACTTTTCTTGTAGATAGGACCCTACCTCCTGTACCGAGCCCTAGCTACTAGTCACCCAGTTTTTGCCCTAAGAACTATATACTTGCTTACTTGAAAATATAATCTGAGAGTCGGGCTCTTTTACCGGTAGAGAGAGGAGGGTAATATACGTGGCACCCTACACGTTGGGGCACGATAGCTAGGTTAACAGTGCTATCAATTAATAGACAATCACAACACCCTGGACGTGGTGTTCTTTTTGTTTTTTTACAAAGCCAGATTTCTGCTGATTTTTTTTTACTTTTTAAAGTTGGCATGTCTGACCACGGGTCTGTGTTACCTGTGGGTGGTACCATAATGTGGGACATACTGTGGGTCTACATTCCTTATGGTTAATAACATTATATGATCAACACAATGAGTATATGTGGCCAGTGATTAGTTCTGCTATGTTAGGAACACCATGGGTCTGTGTTACCTGTGAGTGATGTCATTATGTGTGACATACCATGGGTCTACAGTCCGGCTCCATGGCTCAATGGTTAGCGTGCTGGCCTTTGGTCACAGGGGTCCCGGGTTCGATTCCCGGCAGGGTCGGGAATTTTAACCTTAATTGGTTAATTTCGCTGGCACGGGGGCTGGGTGTATGTGTCGTCTTCATCATCATTTCATCCTCATCACGACGCGCAGGTCACCTACGGGTGTCACATCAAAAGACCTGCATCTGGCGAGCCGAACATGTCCTCGGACACTCCCGGCACTGAAAGCCATACGCCATTTCATTTCATGGGTCTACATTACCTGTGATTAGTACCATCCGCAGCTGTGACCTTGCATTCGGGAGATAGTGGGTTCGAACCCCACCGTCGGCAGCATTGAAGATAGTTTCCCGTGGTTTCCCATTTTCACACCAGGCCAATGCTGGGGCTGTACCTTATTGAAGGCCACGGCCACTACATTCCCATCTCCCACCCTTCAGTTGCCGAAAACCTTCGATGTGTTAGTGCGACGTTTAACAAATAGCAACAACAACAACATTAGTACCACCATGCAGGAAACACCATAAGTCTGCGTTACCTGTGATTAGTACTACTATAAGAGGAATGCCATGGTTCTGCTTTATCAGTGATGAGTACAATTATGAGGGGCCGGTGACCTGGATTTTGGACTCCTTTGGACAACAAGCATCATCTCAGAATATGAGGCATTGTGAATTGGATCCACTGATTGTTTTGGGGTCATGGTTTTTTTAAAATCATCATTCATTTTAGATTTTAAGTCAGTGGGTACATTTTGAAGTTTTAACCATCATTTCATTTTGTTGCACCTCGTACCATTAGGGGCTGATGACCTAGCTGTCAGGCACCTTTAAACAATAAACATCACCATCATCATCAACTTCATCTCTTCGATCACCGATCATGAGTTTAGTCTTCCTTGTATTGATCTCCAGTCAAAACGTTGGACTGTTTTTCTTTACTCTCCTAAGTCTTTGCCATCCCTAACGCTCCAGAGGGCTCGAGTATTATCACCCGCCTGCCATGCTGAACGCTCCAAAACGCTCATCACACTCATGTTCATTAGAATTGTGTTGAAAGAAATATTTTAGGGTCTTGTGAAACCATACTGTATTCCCTTGACTCAGCAAGCTGTCAGGACCTTGTTGACAGCATTTCTTATGTATATTTCCCAAGCAGACCTACTTTATAGACATGTCTTTAGTTAGAGATTATTCGTGTTCAAGTTTACACCATGTTGTCTAATCACAGATTTTTGTCGAAAGGTTCTTATGCTGTCAACAAATTCAGATTCTGTGAATGATGGTGCAGTGAAACGAAAAACCAGTAAACGCAATGAATGAAGGAATAAAAATTGCGTGTCATTGTGCTGTCATAAATTACACAAAACATATGGGTGGTGTGGACGTCAGTGATCAGAAAAGAGAATACTACGGGCTAGGTGATCGTTTAAAAAATGATGGAATTATATTTTTCATTTTGTAATCAATGTGTGCGCGTTGTGAACAGTTTCATTCTTCATGATATGAATAATTGACCAGCTCCCACAGCTCATGGAAACAGAGAGCTGAACTTCCAGCGCAACTTGGTGCAACAGTTGATCGGAAACTTCACGTCTCGCAAATGTACTGGCAGGAAAAGAAATTCACCCATCGGCTGTCCATCCCCTGAATTATTTCATTCCCTTGTGAAGATACCTGGTCGTGCCAAAGTGTGTGCTTTGTGTTTACAAATGAAAAATAGGTCAGCTTCTAGGAGTGGCAAAAAAAAAAAAATTCAAATGTACGCAGTGCGATCTACCACTGTGCACAACTGGGTGTTTTTTTGGAATACCATCAGGAGCGAAGTGTGGATATTCAAAGGATGAGTACACATTTATATGCACTAATCTAGGAATGAAATGCAAGATAAGTTACATTTATATCTTTATTCGTTTGACTTCTAACTATTTTCTTTTAAAAGGTGGCATTTATGCTATTGTGCCTATTGAGATTTAAAGGACTCTCTCAGAAAACACGGTAATTACGGCTGGGCATCCGCCTTTAAATGGGGAGTGGCAAAGGGTTAAGTTAATCTCCAAGTCTTCATTCAAGTATCGTAGGAATGTGCATGTCAACTGAGCCATGTCCACTCATGGAAGCAATCCTCACAGACAATTTGCCATATGGTGTTCATTTCCAACTGTGGTTTCTGTTTAATATCTTCATTTGACTGAAATCATTGTCTTTTTCAGGGTGAATTACAGTTTGAGAAATAGAGGAAAGTCTTTTGTGTTTAGGGCAGATGATTAGGGTGCATGGAGAAGCACACTGGCCTTCATATTCGTCAAAAATTCACAGAATTAATGAATTTGACTATTCGTGGTTCATTATGGTCTGTATTGACTATGATGCAATTATATAACTCACAAATCTCTTAGTGGGTCTGCCCTGTAAGTACTTCATGATATACATGAAAATAATTCTACTTATATCAATCGTACTTGTTTCGAGAAATTGACCATTCTCTTCATCGGCAAACAAAACTTAAAACATCCATACAAACTGTTCCGGGGATACCCATGGAGCAGAAAGAGGTTAAAGAAGGTGCCAGGTTGAATGGGTCTATCTACAATATCGAAATTGAATTAAAACTTTAAAAGGTTATATTTCTTTTCCAAAAACAAACTCAACAATATTTTTCACTGAGTGAACATAACAACAAAATAGTAATCTTGAAACAAGACTTTTACAGTTTACAGTTTCTGGGCTTCAAAGCCCCTCGTTTTACAATTTCTGAGCTCCCAGCTCAAATTTACCAAAATGAGCACTAATTTAGTCAAGGGCAGTAATCCCCTAATCCAAAGAGCACTTGCTCCCAAAATACAATTTCTAGCCTTCCAGAGGCACTTGTTAATCTTACAAAAACTTTGAAAAAGAGCAAATAGGCTCTCAGTTTCTTACTGCCCACTCAAGGCAACATTACATCAAAATTCACAATCTCTAGTCTCTCAAACCACCATTTACAAATTGAACTTATTTTTACAGGGGTATTTTATACCCAACTACTGTGCCTTCACGGAAAAAGAACAGCTTAGATAACCGACACAAACACAAGCTGAATGGAGGCGTACATTGCACTCCCAGATAAAGAAATATTAAAACCTAAAGGGCTCTCGGCCGGTGAAGCAGGGGCTATTCCCAAACTACTTGAGGTGGCGCGCATGGAAATAATGGTAATACATTACAGAAAAAAGGTTACTAAATCGCGGACACCTCAAATCAAGATGAAGGGGAGCTCGAGAGGGTAACTCACTCTCTATCCCCGATTTACAGTTAAAGATTTAATGAAGTTTTTACAGTAACCAAAAGAAAATTCACATTTTAGAAAAGGTTACATAGTAAGGACTTGGACCTTCCCCTCGGAATAATTTGTGGCTACAGCAAGAAAGATGGAATTATATGGCCATTACCTTGTAGATGTTCTGGTTGCCGACGAAAGAGGCCGCCCGTCTCCTGCTTAAACACACACTCTCTGAAAGATGACGATCAGTTGGCCAGGAAACAAGAAAAGCCGCAGTTTATAAACCCTCAGGGAAGGTTCGAGGTCCTTCAAGACTGATCAGGACATGCCCTCTTAGTGTTACAGGTTAAGTTCAAAAGTAACACTCAAAATTGAACAAGAAGCCTGTGATAGGTTGAAAATTAATTACAAAAATTTTTCATTGGCCAGATTCAAAACTGGTGGAAAGAAAAAGGAAGTATTCCCAACCAAAAAATAAATGAACATAGATCAATTACAAAACCCTACAAATACAAAACTTCTTTAAATTATAAGTTCTTCCACCTTGAACTAGAGTGCATGATCATATTTTTTAGTAGTGTCATCTGTAGAAGAATGTCCAAATTTCTTGATGTATATCAAAACAAAACAAGGAGAAATTCACTCAGTTTAGGAAACTGTACAATAACAAAATTACTTAATATTTCAGTGGAGACATCTTCTGATTAAATTTCCAACTTGTTATGTTATTAGTTTCATTTTTTGATCGGTAGAGGAGTTCATTAAGGTGCTTATTTTGAATGCGCGGCGTTGAGGTGTACCTCCCGGTACACAAACAAAGACACAAAACAACTTACAAATACACAACATTTGATATTATGCATCTAAAATTAACTTAAAAAGTTACAGTCCTATTGTTATCTGGGATTATTGACAGCCAGGCTGAGTGGCTCAGATGGTTGAGGTACTATTTGCGCACCTTTTAGTGACAGATGGACACCCTAGTGCTGAATCGGTAGACCTCGGCAATCTTTGTGATTTGTATTAGTAGCCTTTGAACACAAACTATGAATCGATTATGCGTCGCTGTGCGACATTAGGCGTACACTTTACGTACTAGTGCTCGTGTAGTTTACACAGCAAAGCCAAACTATTGAATTCATGCTAGGAACAAGATTCGCATTGAGAAATGTTATATAATGTGCATGTGACAGTTGTTGGCTGAAGATAATAAAGGTTTAGAAAATTCATACCAATCGATCATATTATCGATTCAATTCAGATTTCATTTCCATTCAGTTGGCAGTATTACTGGAACCGAGAGAGCTCTCCCCTTACTCCTCAACCCCGGACAAAAATCCATCACTAAAAGGTGCGTGAATAGTACTGGCTTCTGACCCCAAGTTGGGAGGTTCAATCCTGGCTCAGTCCGGTGGTATTTGAAGGTGCTCAAATATGTCAGTCTCATGCCGGTAGATTTACTGGTGCGTGAAAGAACTTCTGCGGGACTAAATTCCAGCACCTCAGCGTCTCTGTAACCCATTAAAGTAGTAAGTGGGACGTAAAGCAAGTAACATTATTAACCCAAGTTGCTCTAATAAGAAAAGATTTGAAATTTAGAAGTAACACTTTAACAATATTCGATGCAAATGTTTGGCTGTCTCTGTCTTGCAATGCTATAAAACTTAATATCGTTTAGGATCACCCTTTGGGACTCTTACTGTAGGTACTGTATATGTGGGGCGACTGTATCTTATGCTATTAGTAGCAAAGATTCTACATTATGGATCTAGTAATCTCCCAGTTGGGCAGTGATTTTTAACCCACTCACGTCACAATGAATGGCCATACTGTTGACTGTGAAATCAGATTTAATTTGCCCACCCGTAGTTTGAGCGTACATTTCACACAAAAACATGTATAAAATACTAATGCAGATAATCCACTCAAATTTCGCATTCATGCTATTAGAGGTTATGACTTAACCATTGTTCATTCTTTGAGTGACTGCTGGCTGCAGTACAAATGTTTCAGTTGAAATAATTTCAAAAAGTGAAGATTCATGTACTCTAAAAGCATTGCAATTTCAGACGGTGGGCAGACTATACATTGTTCTTAAGTATTTTGAAATACCGTTGTGTCCATGAAATGGATATATATCAGGATTATTCACCACCGTTGCCTCTCCTTCCTCCACTGCTCTTCAGTAATTGTATTCCAGTCCAGTCTTCTTTTTATTATACTGTTCTTGACAGAGTCCCTCCATCTTGCTCTGAGTCTCCCTCTTGCACTCTTTCCTTCTGTCTTAGCCTCCAACACTTGCCGTGAAATCCTTCTCTCCTCTATCCTCATAACATGTCCAAACCATCTCAGTTTATTCTCCTCCATCCTGTCACTCAGTTTTTCTACCCCTAGCTCTTTTCTGACCTCAACATTTCTTACTCAGTCTCTCCTTGTCTTTCTTACCATACTCATCAGGAGCTTTATCTCACTGGCCTGAATTTTATTCTCATTTTTGCTGTCATAGTCAAAGTCTTTGATGCATACGTTAATATAGGGGTATAGTACTCTTATCTCTTTACATTTCATAGGAACTTCTCTGTTCCACACCAGGTTCCTTACATTCTCGTAGAACATATTTCCCACTTGTACCCTTCCATCTTATTCATTATGGAATATTCTTAAAATCTTCAAATTATTACTGCTATTAACATTTACAAATGGCACTTATTGTTTTGTAGGCTACATGTTTTGTCTTTAATATGGGATGTTTTCAGCCAATGTACAATGACAAAATAATTGATACATGATTAGAAGAGATGTTTAAAAATGTTGGACATAGTATTTATCCGTAATATTGTATTAGGGTTCTATATTGTGCATGAGGGACTAATTCCTTTTATATTCACCCGTGATCTACATTGCAGATACAAAATAACACTGTTTCTTCAGAATGTTAAGATTCTTGGAAGTGATCTTGAAAATAGTGATTTAGTGCAAATTTTGCAATGAGATGTTCATAAATCTGACAATCTGAATCTTTTCAAAATAATGTTTAATAATAAAATATCTATTTTTCAGGAAACTGCAGGTACAGGTGGAGCAGAAAGTCTTCAGAGCAATGCTGAGTAAGTCTCTTGTTTTTTTTTTTTTAAATTTTTATTATTTTTAATTCTAATTTTTTCATGAAATTTAATTAATGTGTTATAAGGGAAATTTGTAATTAGGAAGGAAATACTTATTTGAAAATCACTACATATCGATTTTTCTCTACATAATTTATATAAAGAGATATATTGTACTAAAGCTTGTGTAATTTTTATGTTCTAAAATTTTGGACTTAAAAATCCCTACTACTTGTAAAAATTCTGCAATCGAAAATTCCATATGCAGGTTTCCTGATTTTGCTGTGATACATATGCTGTGCAAATTTTGTTACATTTAGCAGAATATTATAGGAGAAAAATGGGATTTAAATGTAAAATTACAATTGGCTGGAAAATTAAAGCAAAGTTCAAGTGACGTTTTCTTCCAGATTCATTACCTGAAAGTCACCAGAACATATGTTTTTCCTTCTTTTTCCTTCTTAGCAGCTTCTGTATGAATACAGGTAATTCTCAAACTTCTCTCTTCTCCTTTTCCTTCTCCAAAGAGCAGAAAATTATTCACTAGCATTTTGCTTTTCACAATACAACTTTTCCTGAGTCAAAGTAATGGGGATTGTAGTTTCTGTCATGTCATAATTGTTGGCTATAGGTGCAGGACTTACGTGGCTTGAAAATGATGCGACACTTTCCTGGTGAGAACAATCTGATTCCGATAACATTTCGTGACCTTTTGTCCCTGGTTTCTTCAATGGACACTCCTGTTAGGTAATATCTGATCCCCATCTCCTTCCTATCAAAAGTTCAGCAATTTGTCATTTAAGCAAGGCTGGTTTATGTTTATGCATATTGTTCATTCCATTGAATACAAGCTATCGATTATTACAGCACACTGTCTTTCAATAATAATAGTATCTTGATACGCAACTACAAGATGTTACTTGCGTGCATACTTCACAAAAGTGAACAGATTGGCTACCACCACAGAACTCACAAAAAAGATTAAACATATGAGAGTAACACAACTGGGAAACTTACAAGTTGACAAAAAAGAACACAAATAGTTTCCAAGAAAAAGTTAGTTTGCAGACCCAAACACCATGGACAGAAGAGAGAAGAAGGTTGCAGAGGGAAAGAATGAAGGATTACTGGGTGCAGATCAAAGCCCAGAAGCAGCTGAAATCGAATTAATGTGGTCCACAGTTGGCCAAAATGAAAGAAAGAAGAACACAACGTATAGTTGTCGGCACTATTGTGGTACCATTAGGAATACCGATACAAGCATGTAATGTTGTTCAGTGACAGTCGAGTATAGAAATATTTGTCCGTAACAGGCTTTATAAATTTATTCAGAAATATGGTAGATCTTGCAGCATGTTCTTGTATAAATATATCGGAAGAAGAGGGGGGGGGGGTTGTTGGCCCATCCCATGGATGCATAATTGCAAACAACAGGCATATTTGATTGAATGGAAACATGACAGTGACATCATTACCTAACAAAGCAGTTCAACAGATGCCACGCTGTGTGCGGACTGGCAAACAAAGCATTATTAAAGTGATAAATTGTGTGAATTCAACAACATAACTTTGTGGCGAGAAAGAAGAAACTCAGTCCTTTTAATTTTCCTCATAAAAAAGTTTCGCCAAAATGACCAAAATATCGTTTTTTATCTACAGATTGTCGCCTTAAGGAAGTAATTCCATGTAGATTCTACAGTAAAATTTGCTGTAATCCCTTCAAATAACACAGCACAATGCTCTTTGATTGCTAGTAGATTACTTACTGACTTACTGATGATACCAACAGGATGAGACGTTTACTTGGCTGTATGGCACCTCTGCCGTGGTTACCCTGCTTATCCATGGATAATGTGATTTCCTCTCTCAGTGTTAGCTTTGCCACACTCAAATAAACACAATTTATCCCCTCATTTTCATGCCTGAAGACTGGCAGTACATTTTTGTATTTACAAACTTTTAAATTATTATTATTATTATTATTATTATTATTATTATTATTATTATTATTATTATTATTATTATTATTGAAATTCCCATAAAAAATAACCTTTTTCGTATGGTATATTAGGATTATAGTTGAACAAATCAAAATATACATTTTTTATACGCATAGAGTATTATCATGAAAACTTACTGAAGATGTGATGAATGAATGTGTGAAAATGAGAATAACAACACTGTCTTTTAAAGATAGAATACAGAGGTTTAGCCAGTTCATTATTGCATGAGTTTAAATGGCATTCTAGAGTAAATCTTGCTCTTCCAAAAACAGGACAGTCAAATATAAGATCCACAAAAGCAAGGGTAACCATCTGCAATCTTAATCTTAAATCGCTCGAAGTATAAGATTTTTACACTGGAGTCGATGCTGGATTTCAGCCCAAAATAATTCTCTCGTAACAGATCTTTTCGAAGTAGCAATGCAGACATTATTTCATTGAGGAGTAGTATATTAAACTTTTTATATTAGAACTGTAAGGCATAAAATGCTGTAGTCATCACAGTCATTGTTTTGCTTCCTACTTTAAATAAAACATGTACCCACCCACAGCCACCAACTATTTACCATTTTGACTCAATATTTCATAACAGTCAAAAGTCTCATGTCGACTATGGTTCATAAGCTTTGTCAACAGTAACCAGATAATGAAATGGCGTATGGCTTTTAGTGCCGGGAGTGTCCGAGGACATGTTCGGCTCGCCAGGTACAGGTCTTTCAATTTGACTCCTGTAGGCGACCTGCGTGTCGTGATGAGGATGAAATGATGATGAAGACTACACATACACCCAGCCCCCGTGCCAGAGAAATTAACCAATGCTGGTTAAAATTCCCGACCCTGCCGGGAATCGAACCCGGGACCCTCTGAACCAAAGGCCAGTACGCTGACCATTCAGCCAACGAGTCGGACAGTAACCAGATGATCAGTAAAAAGGGACTATACCAGGCAAGTTGGTCCTGCGGTTAGGGGCATGCGGCTGCGAGCTTGCCTCTAGGGCATAGTGGGTTCGAGCCTAACAGTCGTCAGCCCTGAAGATGGTTTTCCATCATTTCCCATTTTCACGCCAGGCAAATGCTGGGTCTGTACCTTAATTAAGGTCATGGCCGCTTCCTTCCCACTCCTAGCCCTTTCCTATCTCATCATCGCCATACAACCTCTCTGTATCAGTGTGACGTAAAGCAAATGAAAAAGGACTTGTGTATACATCTATACACACTGATGTACACATGCACGCGCTTCTACAGTGATATTTGAAGAATTAATCTGGTATGATGTAGTATTACAATCTAATGTTAAATATTAATATAGTAAAATTTAATTTTATACGTTTTACACTGATCTATTTTTTTCTTTTACGCTTGCTCAATTTTCAGAGGTCATGATGAAATTCCTGTTCTTCTCATGCAAATTTATTTTGGATATACATTTTTATGTTTATGTGTTTTTCACACTTATGCAGTCATGTTTGAAGCCCTCTGAGTTACATAACATAATTTATATGTATAAATATTCATTTTGATTTACATCTTGTTCACTGCAAAAATGTATGTTAGAACACAGATGTTTGCCAAATAATACTTTTGAATACTTTTGATGCCAAGAGGGTGAGGAATGGCCTTGAAGTTATTTGTCAGATCTGTTGACGTACTCCATACAGTGTCGTTAACCCTATCACTTCAGGTTTAATGGTCCCATGCATTTGCTTAGAAATCAGATTTAAATTGCCCTCAACACGAGTAACCCACCCGGTCAGAACTACTGTGCACTGCTCTGAAATAAATGCCATAAATGGAACAGCAACTAGAATTTTCACGCACAGTTTTCAGTGGAGCATAAAAATAATTGTACTCAACAACAATGATGTTAGAACAAAGATTTTATGTGTAAAATCTCAAAATATTCTGGTATATGTAGATGCACTTCACACTACTCATTGTCTCTTGAAAAATTGGGGTCTCAATACATTTATCTTTGCTCCAATATAATTGGATGCAAGGCTTACGAACCTGTGACCTCACAATGCAGAGGGTAAAGCAAGCCTTAATTTCATCCTCATTAGTGTTAAGCCAGTTTTCACCATCTTTTTCCTTGAGGATTCAATAATTTTTCCATAGCAGAAATATTTGCTTCCTCGCGAAATGTGGGAAAGAGTGGGTCGATAACCTCCAAGAAAACAGAAAATTTCTGTACAGAATTTTCTAAATATTTGTCTCTGAGTTTTCCCAATACCCCTGGAGAGCCTGTAAAGTGATGAATAATTGGTTGGTTCGCTCTGTTACGAACCCACAACCAGTCTTTCTTTTGGTTTCACGAGGGATTTTAGGTACGATTTCACTGTCACTCGTATCATATGAAATACTACTTTCACTTGAAATCTTTTCTGGGGCCGATGACCTTTGATGTTAGGCCCCTTTCAACAAGCATCATCATCATCCAATATCTTCTTCAGTGTTATCATAATCGTCATCACAGTCCTCTGAATCTAAAACACTTTCAATTAACTCAGCAGTAGTATTGCTGTCATTTGCTTATACTATGCCCGGAGCCATGGTTTGGAGAATGACTGACACCTGATGAATTGTTTGTGTTTTCAGAGGCTACAATTAGGCAATAAATAATGGTGCAAGTCCTTAGAAGGAAGGCCGTATAAAGCCACATTCCTGTTCTATTCGTAGAAGTTCGCAAAAGGCAAACCTTTGCAGGGGTGATGAAAATTACGCTAGTACATACGAGTTGGCATGGCGCTTGAATGCCTCGTCGTTTGAGTTTAAGGCCCAGCCAGTGCTCGCGAGAACATCACGTCAGATGAGTCTGGTGGGTTAATGCGACCCTTAATGCATTTAATTTGATTATGTCTTCACTTAATATTCACTGTGAAAGGAGCCTTTTTTTGAAATGTAAGCATTCACAATGGTGATACACATGCAAATACTAGCTGGTGAGAAAAAAAGGATAAGTATTGGTTTGTGCTGGTCTATGCTCTATATCTGAGGGCTGATTTAAAATGTCTGCTTGTGGCCAGATTGGAAAAATATTATGTATGTATGGTACACACAAAAATAAACCACATGTCTTTTAACTTTTCTTCATAATTTAATGATTTTAACACTGCATCTTTGTAGGATTTGTTTTTCTTCTCATACAAGTAGGGACGTGTCTGATAAATTACATGTACAACTACAAGCATTGGAACAACGGTGTGTTCTGAGTGGCTGATTTCATAGTTTCTTGCATTCTTCATCAATTTAAGCGTAGAAGCATGGACCTTTATTTTTATCTATATCTGAATGTTACATAGCATTTCATTTTTATGTTTTAAAGTTGAAAACATTTCTAAGGGTCCCCATACTATGAAAATCGTAAAATTAAGTAGTTGCTGAAATCTGAAGAACTAAAGGGCCGTGGAAAGGTTTTGAATTGTGAGTCTTCGATAGCTCTATCAAACTAAAAAAAAATAATTCAGAAATCACTTCTGGCCTAAGATCTTTTCTGGAAAAATAGCATAAAATCGCTTGTTGCTTCACTCGTTATTTAAATACTAGCTAAATTAGCTTATTTACATAATTCCTTCTGTAATGTATTCCTTGGTTCAGTACCCTCAGGCATTTTTTTATTTCTTGAAAAATGTCCACACTGAATGTAGTTATAAGTGACACTGTGCATTGACCCGCATTAGCGCTCGTAGTGGTGCTTACCCCATATGCACCCACCCGCCCTGTGCACCGACATTACTAGGAATCCGCCAACATTTTAGTATGTAACCTTGCTGTTGCAAGCTTTTGGTTAAAACAGTATATTACTGAGAAATTCCATGCTATTGCTCATGACACAAAAAACAGAACAATACAGAAATATAACACATAAAAAATCCCTTTGAAAACTTCAATTTTTCATGAACTTATCTTACCTCATAAGTTCTTTAGTGTGTGGTATGGCCTTTATTATACGACACGAGCCTAACATTTGCCTGATATGGAAATAACGAAATAATGGGAAACCATTAACGAGGCAGCAAATGATGAGATTCGAACCTACTATCTCCCAAATATGAACTTACAGCTGTATGTCTCACTCGGTATATGTATATTGTAACAGTAAATTTGGTACTTTGGTAGAGATGAGACGCAGGGCGTGTACCAGTCGCTGAAGTGCATACAGAGGGAGAGGGTTTGTTTAAAAGAAATCTTAAAAACTTTTGTTTCAGAGTTTATTAAAAAATTGAAATTAATATCACCTCTGTACAGCGTATACAGTTGAAAACGTTCCTCGTCTTATGGCTGGCGATGTCCTTAGATTCCGGCAGCTCCATTTCCATAGCAGCGAACCACCATTCGTCCCCCGATGGAAGTTCTAGAAGATCTATTCGGTGCTTTGTAGATCCATGGCGTCGAGGTAGTCCTTGTAAATGGTGAACATGAATGAACATCGTTCAGCTCTGGGCGAGTTAGTGCAAAGGCTGCTTCTGCACAGATGATAGAGTGTTTATAAATGCTTTTAACAAAGTCCAAACACAAATGTCTCGGTGAAATGTCACTTAACTTTATCACGTGTCAAGTGAAAGAAACATTCACAAAATAAAGTCCACTCGGAACTGATTGTCCAGTTTAAAGTTACTTAAAGTTTGTTGCACCTATGACAACATGAAGTAAGTTCATTGAAGCACTGTTCAATTTAAATGAAATAAAGATGTTCCGCTCGTGAATCAAACTCGTTCACGTGTTGAAACCAAAAGACGAAATTAACTGAGTACTGACAGTCCTTGGTTTGACTGTCCATAAACTAAATGTACACTGTTCATTAGAATGGAAATGCACTGTTCATTAAAATAGAGATGCGCTGTTCACACCTGCACAGTTCACAGTTCATGACCACAGCTTACGGATTGGTAAATTAAATTTGGATTAAACACAGTTTATAACTTAAAGTATCGAGTCCTCGGCAAGGAGCAATCAGATTCAAGTCCATAAAATTTCAATTTCGAACACTCGAAAATGTTTGCGGGTCTCGGACACTCGTATAGAGTAACAGTCAATAAATAATGTCCAGACGATACACAATTCACCTCACGTCCTATCGGAGTAAAAGGTTGTCACAATATAAGGAAATCTGAATAAGTCCACATTCAACGTGACGATATTAAAGTCCACGAACTTGAAACTTAGCAGCGGCTTCACGCTCGATTACCACACCCGCGAACTGACGGTACGAATACTACAGTCTAATGTGCTTATAGAAATCCCGGCCACGAACTGGTATCACATTCTGCAGCGCACTGCTGCTCACTATAACATGCTGCAATACACACTCACATTCACTGATCTGCTGAACGAAGCAGCACGTATTTATATTTGATCCGAAACTCGTAGAACATTCTCCATCAATCCAGGCTTTGTAGTGCAGCGAGGCATGCTGTGACGTCACCCGCTCACTACGTCACACGCGCGCAGCTGTTGCTCGCTGCCTAGTCAGTTCTTTGTAAGCAGTCCGGAGCATAACACGTAAGTTTAAGATTTTCATAACGGGGACTTAGTCTGTACCGCCGTTACCGGTACAATATTATTATTATTATTATTATTATTATTATTATTATTATTATTATTATTATTAAGGTTCAGTCTGAGGATCAGTGTTAAAGTGTTTGCATCCAGGTACCAAGATCATAGGTTCAAATCCGGCAGTCGTAATCGGATCTTGAGGGGCAGGGAAAGTCGATTCGGCATTCCATGTCGTACAATATTACTATGCGAAAGATCTCATTTCATGTTCATTCATGCACAGGATCACTAATAACTTCTTCGTCACTATCACTGCCGAAATCAGAGCCTAAAACATCAAGTAAGCTTTGAATTTCACTATTACTGAGCATTACAAGTAATGAATATCATTGCAAATCTGTATTGAAAGTAGTCTTAGATAAAAGTAAGAAATTTATTTCTCTTCCACCTATTTAATACAACTCAATATGTTAAAGTTAAAACCTCATTAAAATAAGAATTGGGACATGTTTTACCCTTTCCTATGGGGCATCATCAGCCATATCATTACCTCAAACCATATCAAGTTACTGGTTAAAATTGATCTAAATTCTACTACAAAATCGGATACATTTAAAAACTTCCATACAATGTTAGGTACCTGGTTAAAAATGATCTTAAATCTACTACAAAATTGAATACATTAAAAAACTTCACTTACAAAGCCGTCATTATATGAGTAACTTGATTTAGGTACAAGTGAAAAATGAACAATATTGATGGCCTTGAGTCATGGTGAATGTTGAATATGAATGTTTAAAAAATATTGTACAAAATGATGAAAGTGAGTATAAACAATGCAAATGATTATATACGAAATGAAAAGGAAATGCATTCCAACACTGCCATTTTTTGTAATATTGGACCTTGGCATGTGTACTTGATATAGTCTTATTCAAAAGTAGCAAATAAGTTCTATTTTTTTAAAGCATGTAACTAGCCCAGAAAGATGTTATATTTATGTCGTAGTTCTACTTGAGGTCCTGTGTTGAACAATTCATTAGAGAACAACTTAATGAGGCTGTTGAAATATCATTAGACCATCTTCTTCTGTACAAATAATTATATAAAAACTGATAAGGAAATGCAATCCAACACTGCCATTTTTCATAATATTGGACCTTGGCATGTGTATTTGATGTAGTCTTATTGGAAAGATAATAAGTTCTAATTTTTTAGTTTGTAACTAGCCCAGAAAGACGTATTTATGTCGTAGTTCTACTAGAGCACCTGAACACTTTATTAGAGACCAATTTAATGAGGCTTTTGAAATGTTATTAGACCCTCTTCCTCTGTTGAGCAATATTCTGTGTTGAACCTATGTTGGATAGTTAATTAATAACTTGATGAGGACTGCTGAAGTGTCAGTGATTATCTCCTTGTGTTGAACAATATTCTATGTTGATGGTGTGCTTCTGTTGTTAGAGTGTTCAGATGTTGGTTTTACTAGTTGAAGGGGGCTGTCAAACTGTGGTATAAGTTATTAATGTTAAGCTGTCCAATGTATACAAGCTTTGAAAGGAAGGAGAAATCCATAATTAATTAGGTTGAAAAATGAAAGAAAAAGAAAGGAGGATTTACGCATAAATTTTGAGTCTGTACTGTTAACGCTTACCTTTAATATTGTTGGACTGTTTCTTGTTGTGTGAGAGGTTTTTGAAATACTGGCAGTCACCAACTTTCCACTCCTCGTATTGTAAGTGTGTCGTGTTCGTGGAGGGGAGTGGAACTGAGAAGGCGGTGCTAAGGGGTTGCAGCCGGCGCATGGGGAGGAGTTGTGTGCATTCGGAGAGGAGGAGGGGCGTGATATGTTTATCAGCTTCATGGGAGTGCTTATTGATTTTTGTCTTGAAGATTTAACTTATTAAACAAAATTATTATTTGATTATATAGAGGGCTTTTATTGTCTGTTGGATCATTTATGTTTATGTTGTATTTCTGGTCCAAAAAATGTACAAATTCTCAAACTTGGGTCATGAGTCTGCCTTTTTCAATTCTTTTTAAAATTTGGAGATCTTGTTTGATTGTGGTGAAACTATGTCCTGTGTCCTTCATATGTTTACTCATTGCTAAGTGTTTATTATGTTTCTTGGCATTGAAATGTTCAGCATATCTGGTAGTAAAACTTCTTCTGGATTGACCGATATAAGAAAAATTGCACTCGGCACATTTAAGTCTATAAATGCCGGAACCTGAATATTTGTTGTTGTCAAAATTTACGCGTAAATCCTCGTTTCTTTTCCTTTCATTTTTTCAACCTAATTAATTATGGATTTCTCCTTCCTTTCAGAGCTTGTATACATTGGACAGTTTAACATTAATATCTTACACCACAGTTTGACAGCTCCTTTCAACTAGTAAAACCAACATCTGATCACACTAACAACAGAAGCACACCATCAACATAGAATATTGTTCAACAGAAGAAGATAATAAATGACAAGTTGTTAATTAACTATCCAACATAGGTTCTCGAGTAGAAATATGACATGAAAACAATGTCTTTCCCTGCTAGGCACACTATCAATACAGAATATTGGTCAACAGAGGAAGAGGGTCTAATAATATTTCAACAGCCTCATTAAGTTGGTCTCTAATAAATTGTTCAACATAGGTGCTCTAGTAGAACTACGACATAAATATGTCTTTTTGGCCTAGTTACAAACTAAAAAATTAGAACTTATTCACTACCGTATCTTTCAAATAAGATTCCATCAAATTCACACGCCAAGGTCCAATATTACATGTAATTAATCTCATTATTAGACCCGTACTGAACTATACTATGATATACTAACAATTTGTTGGTTATTTTGATCCACCTTTTCAATACAAATTACAGTTTGTGTTGCTAAGTTGTAATGTTACAACACTAATTTACCGGGACATGTTTCGCTTTTATTCACAAGCATCATCAGCCTATACTATTGCCTCAAGGTTTGTCATTTTGGGTTGTTACAAATTTCATTACATTGAATGTAAATCTGATTTCAGTGATAACAATATTTAAAACAAGAATAATATACACATTAAAAATTATGACAATATGATTTGAAATGTTAAAATGGATTAACTCTTAATTCTAAAACACATTGACGTCCAAAACACAGTTTTTAATTTGGCTAAAAATTGTTTGCAATGTTAAAATAAAATTGATTCAACTATAATTTGGCATTAAAATTTGAGTCATAAATATAAATATAAATATTGGATGTTAATATATAGGAGCCATAGTTTCTGAAGTGCGTTGGTTTCTAGAATACAGTAACATTTCAGTATTGAGAATTATAGTTAAGAATTGTGCTCTCTAAATAATGTTATTTAAAAAGACTGTAATTTTGCATTATGCATGATTAGTCATGATGATAATCTAGAATTGAAGTCTTGAGTTCATTGGAAAATGGCTTCTAGATTTGATGAGGCTTGCTGCTGCAGTTTGGCAATTTGATCAGAGGAAGTATTGACATATTTAATTCTTGTTTGTAGCGACCATACTCTCCGTTGGAAGTTGATTGTTTTGATGTAAGTTATGGTTAAAAGGGGCTTCTCGTCGCCATAAGACCTATCTGTGTCGGTGCGACGTAAAGCCCCTAGCAAAAAAAAAAAAAAAAAAAAAAAGGGGGCTTCAATCCAAATTTTGAGTACTGGTATCTGATTATGTTTCTTTTGATTTATGGAATGGAAGAAGCATCTGGAACAAATGGAAATGAACTTAAGTAATATTGTGTGTGTGTGTTGTGCTTATAATGTGAGTGTTGATGTTGCATTATCACTTAGCCATGGGTGACCCCAGCTCGGGAATATTAGCGGATATTTATATGGATAACATAGAACATAGCATAATTAAACCAAACATAGAAGGAATCTGTCTTTGACTGAGATTTGTTGACGATACATTTGTAATAACAGACAACCGAAAAAATAACAGCGAAAAAATCCTTGAATTTTTAAACAACATCGATAGATACGTAAAATTTACCAAAGAAGACGAAAAGAACAACTCATTGAATTATTTAGATGTTACTGTAACACGCTTAAAATCCAAATTTGATTATCAGATATACAGAAAACCAACACACACGCCAATAACAATAAGAAATGACTCACTCCACCCCAAGTCCCACAAACAAGCAACCTTTTTCAGTATGGTCTACAGAGCGTACAAAATACCCTTATCACCCGCGAATTTTACAAAAGAAATAAATTTTATAAAAGAACTAGCACTAGCCAATGGATATAAAGCAGACATAGTAAATCGAATCATCAACAAAGTAAAGTTCAAAATAGCCACAAACCTCACACCAGAAAAGACTAAAAAATCCAAATACGCAACCTTCACTTACACCAGTTCAAAGATTCACCAAATAGCAAACCCACTCAAAAAACGAGATATGCAAATAGCTTTTTTAAAACATATAACACTAACAAAAACTTATTTCTTAACCATAACACAGTAAATGCCTACAATAACAAATTTCAAGGCTCCGGAATATACAGACTAACATGCGCACAGTGTAAATCTTCATATGTTGGCCAAACTGGATGCAGTTTCCTAACCAGATACATGGAACACTTTAATGCCTTAAAACACAATAAATACTCCGCAATGAGTAATCATATGAAAGAAATCGGCCATCATTACACTTCAGTAGATAAAGACCTTACAATAATCAAAAGAATCAAAAAGGGGAAACTAATGACAGAATTCGAAAACATATATATTTATTTGGATCAATACTTCAATAAAGGAAAAAACTTGAATGACGCGGTCAAAATAAAAAGTCCGTTAATAGAGCAGTTGCCAACATTATTATGAAATCTCAAATCAGAAAAAAAGCAAATTCTTTAAAATATTCAATCTAAATACACTCACAACTGAAACCATTTCGGCAACGCAAAAAAGTCCCCCTCCACAAAACACGTCAAAGATTAACGCTCCGCCTGCAGGATCGTCCTCTACCCCCACCTCGACAACAAATAAGAATTCCCCACCACGTAGCACGTCAATAGCAAACGCCCCGCCCAACATCTCTTCCCCTCAACCCCCTACCCGCCCTTCACAACAGCTCTTTCATACGTACAACACAAGGAGTAGAGCCACAACAGACAATAGTCACAGTAACGCAATAAGGTCCACAAGATTCTGTAGCAGCAGACAAAGGGGTAAGTGATAATGCAACATCAACACTCACATTATAAGCACAACACACACACACACAATATTACTTAAGTTCATTTCCATTTGTTCCAGATGCTTCTTCCATTCCATAAATCAAAAGAAACATAATCAGATACCAGTACTCAAAATTTGGATTGAAGCCCCTTTTAACCATAACTTACATCAAAACAATCAACTTCCAACGGAGAGTCTGGTCGCTACAAACAAGAATTAAATATGTCAATACTTCCTCTGATCAAATTGCCAAACTGCAGCAGCAAGCCTCATCAAATCTAGAAGCCATTTTCCAACGAACTCAAGACTTCAATTCTAGATTATCATCATGACTAATCATGCATAATGCAAAATTACAGTCTTTTTAAATAACATTATTTAGAGAGCACAATTCTTAACTATAATTCTCAATACTGAAATGTTACTGTATTCTAGAAACCAACGCACTTCAGAAACTATGGCTCCTATATATTAACATCCAATATTTATATTTATATTTATGACTCAAATTTTAATGCCAAATTATAGTTGAATCAATTTTATTTTAACATTGCAAACAATTTTTAGCCAAATTAAAAACTGTGTTTTGGACGTCAATGTGTTTTAGAATTAAGAGTTAATCCATTTTAACATTTCAAATCATATTGTCATAATTTTTAATGTGTATATTATTCTTGTTTTAAATATTGTTATCACTGAAATCAGATTTACATTCAATATAATGAAATTTGTAACAACCCAAAATGACAAACCTTGAGGCAATGGTATAGGCTGATGATGCTTGTGAATAAAAGCGAAACATGTCCCGGTAAATTAGTGTTGTAACATTACAACTTAGCAACACAAACTGTAATTTGTATTGAAAAGGTGGATCAAAATAACCAACAAATTGTTAGTATATCAAAGTCCAATATTACGAAAAATGGCACAGTGTTGGAATGCATTTCTGTTTCTTTTTGTATATAATCATTTGCATTGTTCTATACTCACTTTCATCATTTTGTACAATATTTTTTGAACATTCATTCATATTCAACATTCACCATGACTCAAGGCCATCAATATTGTTCATTTTTCACTTGTGCCTAAATCAAGTTACTCATATAATGACGGCTTTGTAAGTGAAGTTTTTTAATGTATTTAGTTTTGTAGTAGATTTAAGATCATTTATAACCAGGTACCTAACATGGTACAGAATTTTTTTAATGCATTCAATTTTGAAGTAGATTTTAGATAAATTTTAACCAGGTACCTGATATGGTTTGAGGTAATGATACGGTTGATGATGCCCCATAGGAAAGGGTGAACCATGTCCCAGTTCTTGTTTTAATGAGGTTTTAACTCTAATTTTAACATATTGAGTTGTATTGAATAGGTGGAAGAGAAATAAATTTCTTACTTTTATCATAAAATTACTGAGCATATCACACAAACAGAAACTTCTTTCTCAGCCATCTTGTCAACAAGTGAACACCAATTTCTCGATCGATATTTTAATCAATTCTCTTTGCCAAAGCAGCATACCAGACCACTTTGGTGACACTTTGAGACACCAAGAACAGATTTCAAGTAGAAATGTTTCCAGAAAAAGCCAACAGTTGTCACATACGTCTCCAATATGCGACCTTGCACCCCGGCGTATCAGGTCACTTGTGGAGTCCTGGCCCAGCCGCTCGAGCATGTATGAGTCCACTTACGGGTGCATAGGAGTTAAGTTAAACAGTGCATTTACTTATATTAGCCCTCTTAGTGGTAGAAAAAGGCAAATTGCTAATCTAATCGAAAGGATAATGATAGAAAATTCTAAGTTCCCTTGGATGGAATTAGATATTTTTCACCAATAGAACATGTCAAAAACAGATCAGATGTAAGGCGTTTTAGGAATAAATAAAAATATATTCTCATACTATATTATCTTTTATTATTTATCTAAAATTCATAGCTCGTATCCCTAGGATGTTTTCAACATTGAGGTGCTTGCCTGAAGGGCTAGAACTGCGGGTTTATGTTATGCTTACATTTAATTTTCTTTTTTAATGGGTTCTGTCATACATGAGTGGAAAGGAGGTTGTTTGAAGGAACTGACATCTTAGTATGCCTCCAAAGGCATTAAATACTGTTGAGACAGGCCCCTTTTTTAAAACATTTTAATGCGTGATCCTGTAGAGGGGGGGGGGTGGATGTGTGGCACTATGCACAGATAGTGATAGAATAGGAAAGCTGCTCGGTAATAGTAGGGAAATCTGTAAAGCCACAGTGTTTTAAAAACATGTAACAAGAACCTATGTATCACAGTGAAATTGTTTGAGGATTAGTTGAGAGAAATTGATGGTAAAATGGGTAGGACAGGCAGGATGATCCGTCTGCTTGTGAACAGATGTATGGCACACCCTCTTCACACATCATACCTGAGAACTATGACTGGAATTTTTCCTGCAAATTTAATGAATGAACTGCACCTTCGGTTCAGATCACAGTTTTAAATGGCATTTTTCCAAGGCATTGTTGCAACATGCCATCTGCTGCATGGATACGGGAAAGAAGGATGCAGTACAAGGCTTTCGTGCAAGACACAATCTGCTGCATGGATATGGGAAAGAAGAATGCAGTGAAGAATCATGTTATATGGGCAAAATTTTCCCCATTTTTTCCCTCCCTAGTAACTAGGGATATAGTATACACATGTATATCAGGTCAGGTGCATTTGCAAATTGTATTTTTGTCTTTTTTCTGTAAATACCAACTACACAACCATTGGGACTATCAATGGTGTAAAATTTACAATAGATAATATGAAAAACAAATTAAAAAATTGCACACATACAGTATGTAATACTCAAATATCTTCAATAGGGAATGCATTACATCACAGCTTTCTGGCAAGAGCAAGCATCACAGTTAGCTGAATTCTAGTGTTTTCGTGATGGGGATTCTGCAATTACTAGACCCAGATGATGATATTATTGTCACTGGTGATGAAGAATGGGACTGTACTCTGAGATCTGGCTCTTTTGCCAGATACAATAAGCTGCATAATCTATGACTAATCAATATAATAATGGTGATACTAAACAGATCTTTGACTTCTTTTACAAAAAGAAGGCTAAACCCAATTGGTTTAAGGAACTGGAAAAGTATCTCAGAGATCTTAAGATTACCAAAGTCATGTTAAAGAATGGTACAGCCAAGACCATGACCAAAGTCAAAACTAAGAGGTTCCAAGTTAAGATCAACACAAGAAAACCAATTCAGATATTAGAGGAAGAAAGAGGAGGAAATCAGATAGAATGAAGAACTATTAGGAGAAAAAAAAGAGCACAAACATCTAAGAAGTGATTTATCTGACGTACCCCAAAGAGGGGTGATTTAAAGTGAAGAAGAATGGTGATACAGTGATTTCTTTCACTAACATTGCTAGCCCCTGAACAAACAATGCATATTACAATCTGAATTTGCTATTTTTTTTGCATTGGTACCCCATGGAAATTTTCTGTAAAATCTGACTTGTACTGTCAGTAAAGCAAGTCGTATGTTGACCATAGCTGATCCACTGACTTACTGGTAGCTCTCTCCACTGTTCTTCGCTTATTCTGATAAGTTGAGATGGGAGTTACAGGCACGAATAAGATAGAACGCAAACGTAAGGCGCAAGAGTCTCTACCTGCACAACAATTCTGTACTGAGATTTGCATAAATGTTAGTAGTCTGAACTATCAACCCCTAAAATTTATACAATGCAAAACGCTTCCATAGTGAGATTTGCATAAATATTAACGATCTGATCTACCAGAACCCCTCAAATTTATACAGTGCCCAACCGTTCTGTAGTTAGATTTGCATAAATATTAGCAATCTGAACTACCTGAAACCCTAAAATTTATACAACGCACAATGATTCTGCAGTGAGATTTGCATAAATATTAACAATCTGAACTACGAGAAACCCTAAAATTTATACAATACACAACAGTTCTGCAGTGAGATTTGTATAAATATTAGCGATCTGAATGACCATAACCCCTAAAATGTATACATTACTGTAGAGCGGCTAGCTTACACTTGCGCCTTGTTCAAATACTTGCATTCTAACCTTCTACCACCTTACCGACTCTCAGCAGTAGAAGTCAAACATACAAGAAATTATAAAGACCAAGAGCAGTAATAACAAATTAAACCCCTTAACACTTACCTAAGTAAGACAATCATTACCCAGAGACCATGAACTGAAATAAACTTTGGTATGCCAATACGTTGCTAGCTTACTGTTAAAGAAAACAAGTTTCTCATAGTGAACATACTTTACATATTCAATTCATTAAATTCAAATAAAGCTATTACTAGTAGGGAAAAACGTCCAAGAAGAGAAAAACACCAATAACTAAATTACAGTCAATTAAATCCGGGGATTAAAATCTTAATGTGCTGTCCGGATGGAGAAATAAAATAAAATTATACATTTACGTAATTTCCAAACAACCAAAAAACTCTTGTGAAATTTATAACATATTTCATCCATATCATCTTCCAGTAATATGTTCTTTTGACAAGATTTCCTTAACTTATCCAAACATTTTCATGACTCTGAGAACACCTAGGCAGAATAAATGACCACCTTGGAGATTCCACACGGCCACCAGTACTTGCCTCAGAGATCACAAAATGACTGGGCTCAATCTGACAGAAGACCAGAAAAATAAAGCACCAGAGAGGAAGAGGAATAAATAAAATTACTTAAAAAGCAAGGATAGCTAGACGAAATGTCACCAAAAAGCAGGGCAATATCCACACACGTCATTAAAAATCACAACTCCACAAAAACAACATTGAATAATAACTATCACCAATGTGACCAGTTACTATGGTGACGTAAACACGCCTAGAGACCTTAGCCACCACCAAAACATGAACCAAAACAACAATGGTCCAACAAGAAAGTTATCAGGAGAATAAAGAAAAAGCATTCAAATTACTAGATACAATTAAATAAGGTGAAACAGAAGTTAACATAAAGTAGAAACAAACCAAGAGACTGGTACCCAAGTGAAATCTCACGTAATTTTAAAAGTTATGCACAGGGTAGTTTCATTGAATTGCCCAATAGTATTAATCTTGAATTATTTCAATTAATTTCACCTTTTCTAAACAGGACCACAATATTGATTACTTCTCACATAGGAAGTTCATAATTTGAACAATGGTTATACACTCAATGTAACTCACATAGATAGGGTACACACATTTTTTAAGAAACGGTTTGGACGTATTAACTAAGTACAATTTGGAAACCCAAATTAGAGAAAACTAAGTTAACTTAAAAGAGAAGAGTAGGACGACTTAACAAATTCAAAACCCACGACGAGTCCAAAGATGAATGAATTTCAACTCATTCTTCTTCACGCAGCCAGAAGCAGATGCAAGATAGAAATGAAGAAGAGACTTACATGTTGTGTTGGAGTTTGTAGAAAGATGCTAGTATCCATAACTCGCACAATGGAATTGTAGTTACTAAATTCATAATTAAAATTAAAGGCATTCTCCCGAGTTAAATAAAGTAGCACTAAGGGCTAAATCCTTTATGCAGAATTCGGTTACCCAGTATCGTCCTCTTCATCTTGCTCTAGGGATTACTCAGGGCATTGCATACCTACAATCAGCATGGACCTCCAACAAGCAAGGCCCAAGTGCCGTGATTGGCTGAAGAAGGAGAGAGGAGAAAGAAAGACTCACTCTCAATGCCGATTCAAAAATATGGTTGGGAAGAGCTATAAACACTTCACCAACATTTCAACCTTTTCATGCCTATAATTCCCATCTCTACTGCTAAGCAAACACTAGCATTGCCATGTACATGTTTAGTAGAATTTTGAATAATTAATACCAGTAAATAGACTGAGCAAGTTGGCTGCATGATTAGTGTCACATAGGTTTGACTTCCATTCACAAGATGGTCATTTGAATCCCACCATCAGCAGTGCTGAAGATGGTTTACCATGGTTTCCTATTTCTGTATCATTCTAATGCTGGGGCTCTACCTTAACCCTTTTGCCTCAGAACTTTGAGGCTACTAAAATGCAACTTTTCTGACATGCTTTTTTACAACTCCAGTTTATTAGAACCAACATTTGAACAGAAAGAAATATAAAAATACTACTCCTATATACGTGTAATTTTTACGAGGAATGCATCTGTCATATTGACAAAGGAAAATTAAAATTTCACTAACCAAAATTAGGCAGATTAATTCTGATAGATTAAAATAATTTGGAAAATTTTTAGCGGGTGATTTGAACAACCGGGGAGACATAACTCATAGTTCAAATATAACAGTTTTGTTTTTATTTTTAAGGGCATATTCACTTTTGGATAGTTTATTTATACTATAATACAAATTATTTGCTTTTAGGTTCCCATTTTTGATCCTATTTACTTTGTTGCTTCATTTTCATGTACTGCTTTGTATTGTCTGCCGAAAGTTAAAAAAATGTCCTCTCCAAAATACTGTACAGTGACGTTCAGTGGAACACAATTTATTCTACCAATCAGTTGTGGAAAACACCTTGATGTTCAGTGAAGGGATCGGGTGCAATATAATCCAAATTATTAGACCATCGTACAGGCGTAGGCCTAATTCATTAAGATATCTTCGCCGGCAGAAGTCATCATCTTCCTCCATTTAACATTCCTCATCATCAAATCCTTCGATTTCCATTTCAAAATCACTACCACCACTACTGTAGCTATCTATTTCATCAATATAACCTAAAACAACACATTCATCCTGCAAATACGGTATTTCATTAGTAATACAACCCACTGCTCACCGTGCTGCCATTTCTGTTTACAGTGAGTGCAACCTTACCACGATACTTGCGCCACATATTTCCAGAGGCATTTAAACCACTATCCAAAGATCACTAAACATTATGATATGTAGCAATCGTTTCTAAATACTGCGTGCTAAGAGTGTCAGTAACTCTAAAATTCACCAAAAGATGACAGCGGTATACATTCCTAAAACACAGGCCTTGACCTAGTATGATATATTAGGGAGGGGTTAATTACAGCCATGGCCACTACCTCAAAAATCGTAGCCCTTTGTCACCCGAAACATTCAATGTGTTAAAGTGATACTAAACTACTAGTTCATGATGGTTACAGACAGAAGGAAATTCAACTTGACATCTGTTATATCATTCACATTTAATGAATCCACAATGAAATACCCATGTAGCCTGCTAAGATCACTGCTGCTGTGCCAGATGGTCTTATAAGAGGTCTCTCTATTGCTTGGCTTCACTGCCTGTCTTTATCAGTCAGTTCCTGAATTGGCCCCACAAGCCTGAATGATCTCTGTTCCACCCCCAATTCAGGATTAAAATAATCAACAAGTCAGAAATGTAACTCATGCCCTGTTTGTTAGAGACAAATATGCTACCCTTACACCACATACAGTTTCATCTTGACTAGTTTGTGAGTATATATGCTAATATTTTATCCATTTATAATTAAAATTTATTCCAGAAAACATCCTACATAATTAAAATAACCTGAGAAACCTCAAACACAGACTGCTGCTTTCCATAACTTGTTTTCTTATAACCTGTTATCTGAATATGGCCAATGAATCTAACCTTCCTGTATTGTGGAGATGTATATAAATAAGTTATTTATATGCTAGTTGTGCATAAAGTGGAATTCTTTTGCACAAGTAGCAAGATTGAGGCACAAGGCATTGGCTTAGAGGTAAGATTAGGTATAACATGTTAGCACTGTTGGAATTATTATTACAAACTATCCACTTCATAGCCGTATCAATGATATAACCTAACGGTTTTGTAAAAAAAAAGTACTATTATTTTGAATGATATTATAAATTGCCAAAGGCAAAATAAGAAAGGTATCGATTGGGTATAATTTTGTTTTGTTTTAGAACCCATAGACTGTTGGGATTGTCGTAGTATGTGCTCTTCGGTATTGTGAATCATAATTCCATATGTTTTGAAATCCATAGAGAAGGCTATATGTATAGTACACATTGGATTGTATAATGGTATAGAGATGTTATGATGTATTATATCAAATGGTTCATTCCTACTTCGGTTCTTAGACCTCTTCAAAATAACCAGGATATCATGTGTACACAATATAATCCTCCTCATTCTCTTTTTCCTTAAAATGACATCTATCTTAATGAGTCAGTCTTCTTCAGGACCCCCTGTGAGTAGGGGCAATAGAAAAACATCCACAGTATTCCCTGCCTGTCAAAAGATGTGACTCCAAGGGGCCCCAGGGGCTCTTAACTTGGGAGCATGGGTTGGTGACCACAAGGCCCTTAGCTGGATCCTGGCATTTCTTCCACTTATGTCAGGCTTCCATTTTAACTCATTGGGCCCGAGCCACGGAACCGTTCCGTGCTTCGTCTCAGTGGACCAAATGCCGGACCACGGAATTGTTCTGTTGTCTCTTTTTACTACATAATTCAACTTTTCCTCAAGAGATGGCAGAATGGGTTGCATTTGTGATTTGTGTAGAGACTCTTTCTTTGCAATGTTATATACTCTTTGCTAAAATATATCGATAGTGTGCTTGGTAATATTAGTTTGAAGTGGGCTATCTCTCGACTTTGAGATTCGCTTGTTAACAAGATGGCTGCCAGTATAGAACTGATATTTCCCGATATATAACCCCTTTTAGGAAGTGATAAAAATCATTGTTATCCGTATTGAAGATACTGAATGTAGGATGCTAAAAGGTTTGTTTTGTCACCTATTCAATACATATACATTTTACAATTTCGGAATTTATTATTGATTCCACTTGAGACATGTTTTGCCCTTCATTGAGGGCATCATCAGTCAAATTATCTCCTCAAGGCAAAAATCAGGTACCTGGTTAGTAGTTGACATGCACAAATTAATACATATTATTAATACACATTACAAAATTTAAGTATGAGAAACAGTTGTACAATAGTGATGGTTGAATATATAGGTTTATAGAATAAGAAGTCAGCACCAAGCGTAAAATTAAAATAGTAGAGTTCGGCAGTGGTGCTCTGGAGAACAGTTGATGCAATCATAGGAAAATATAAAGTTTTAAAAATATTTACATTATAACAATCAGGGGAGAAAGGGTGTAGAGCTTGGCGTCAATGTTTGTAACCAAAAATTAATGTCAATGGTTGGTAACTATACAGTATTTACATTGTCCAATTGAACAGTTGAGAATAAGGTTTTTAACAATATTTACATTATAACAATCAGGGGAGAAAGGGTGTAGTGCTCGGCGTCAATGTTTGTAACCAAAATTTAATGTCAATGGTTGGTAACTATACAGTATTTACATTGTCCAAGTGAACAGTTGAGAATTTTACAATTTATATACATATTTACACAAAAGCAGCTTGGTGAGCAAGGATATAAAAAAATCTTGTACCAAGTGCGTCCTGTTGTTTTAAAGGTTTGAAGAAGAATGTAGCATTGACATTTCACAATATGCAGAGTGGTTTATCTTAGTTAAAATCACCGGGGGTAGGGAAATGTTCATAGCCAAATGAATACCCATGAGTCTCCATCCACACTGACCAGTCTCCGTACTGATCTTGGTGCTGCAGCCAGACAACTTTCAGCTTGAGTCCTGTAAAACCTCATTTGGCTATGAACATTTCCCTACCCCCGGTGATTTTAACTAAGATAAACCACAATGCATATTGTGAAATGTCAATGCTACATTCTTCTTCCAACCTTTAAAACAACAGGACGCACTTGGTACTAGATTTTTTTATATCCTTGCTCACCAAGCTGCTTTTGTGTAAATATGTACATAAATTGTAAAATTCCTACTGTTCACTTGGACAACGCAAATACTGTATAGTTACCAACCATTGACATTAATTTTTGGTTACAAACATTGACGCTGAGCACTACACCCTTTCTCCCTTGATTGTTATAATGTAAATATTTTTAAAACTTTATAATTTCCTATGATTCCGTCAACTGTTCTCCAGAGCACCACTGCCGAACTCTACTATTTTAATTTTACACTTGGTGCTGACGTCTTATTCTATAAACCTATATGTTCAACCATCACTATTGTACAACTGTTTCTCATACTTAATTTTTGTAATGTGTATTAATAATGTGTATTAATTTGTGCATGTCAACTACTAACTAGGTACCTGATTTTTGCCTTGAGGAGATAATTTGACTGATGATGCTCTCAATGAAGGGTGAAACATGTCTCAAGTGGAATCAATAATAAATTCCTAAATTGTAAAATGTATATGTATTGAATAGGTGACAAAACAAACCTTTCAGCATCCTACACACCTTTAGGAAGTAATGATGATTATGAATGTAATTTTTTCTGTGAAATTAGTAGTAATATTAGTACTAGTGTGAGGAATGCTCCAGAAGAACAAATACATGTGGAAATCGAAGAGGAAATGCAAAGAGAAGGCTGTGTTATAGCTCAATAGGCGGACTGGGTACGGACCTAGGATGCTAATTAAATAAAATGTTTTACGTATTCCTTGTTCTGCACTTTGTGGTATGAAAGTCTTTTGTTTCCATTTATATTTAAATCCTTAATGGTCTTGTAAGTAAGAAATTTCTCACGATATGAAGTGACACTATATTTCCTCCAAAATAATCCCAGCGCCAATGCAGTTTCAATCCAACAAATATGCAGGGCTCAATGGGTTAATGTTTCCAATCGGACCTTCCTTGGTCAACTCTTGCTCTTTTCTGACCCCAACAGTATTAGGTTTGCGAATCCTAGGGTGTCTTTCATTTTCAAGCCCTTCATGGCCCTCATTTTTCTTTGATTAGTGTTGTATAGAGGATGGATGCCTAGTTTCCCTCTAAGAAACAATAATCACCACCATCACCAACCACCATCACCACTCTTCTGCAGGAATTTGTCTAGTTATCCATGTGGCTCATGTTTAGAAATATCCAGTCTGTTTTACTACGTGCTTAATCAAGAATATTTAAAAATATGACAAATTTGATATTAGTGCTGAAATATCCTCCTTTCCCTTCAGCATCATGGTCATATAATGGCTGTACCTTGTTGCAGCAATCATTGTGTGTGTGTGTGTGTCCTCTTTGTTTATTGATAGTTCTGACATTTGGTGATATCCAGGATATCCACAATCATCCTTTTACATTATGTCACTTTTCCTCTCTTTTTCAGAATTTTGCTTTCATATATGTTGCTTTTAAAGCTATTATGTATGAACAAGTGGATGAAAGGGTTCTTCTTCTTCCTCAGAATATTAGCTATAAGGCTTCACTGATTCTTCATCGCTTTCAAAACATTTTTTTCCTTTCATTTCAGGATTTTTCATATGTCTTCTCTACAAACTCATTTCCTTTGTCTCCCAATGTTTATTTTTTGTCTTCTTTGTCATTGCAATAAATATTTTATAACATTATCAACTTCTACTTGAAGGGGAACTGAATAATGTAGGTAGTTATTAAGAATTTTCTTTATAGTTATTAAGATCTAAGACTTGTATCAATATTGTTTCATAAGTACTTTAATGATTTTTAGGTTTACACTAATTGGAGTTTACTACCCTCTTGTAAACTAACAATGAAATGAAGAAGTAAATAATGAATAACATTGTGAAGGCAGTTATGTAATACAGTCGGGGATGAAATTTGTAGTAAATTTGTTTTATGAGCAGTAAAATCATTTCATTTCCCAGTGTTCAACATTGGTGTACTTTTCAAATGAAAAACTGTTTTAAAATCCCTAGTTTTTGTTGTAACTAATGCATTTCATTTCATTATTTTAGATCACTACTTGCATTACTGCATATATACAGCTCACTTATATCCATGATTTAAATATTAGGTGAATTTCCTTGAAGGCACCTAAATGGCTATAATTCTCTGAGAAACCCAGCCTGTCATGTTTTTGATGAGCTGGATGAATACTCAACCATCTCCCTGTCATCATCAACATTTTCCCTTCTCCATCTCCTGCCAGGTCGGGGTGTTGATGGCACTTCTCCACCATTGTTTCTCCTTCCACCATTTCTCTTCAGTAATTGTATTCTGGACCACTCTTTTTCTGATACTGTTCTTGACAGAGTCCATCCATCTTTCCTGCCCCTCCCTCTTGTTCTCTTTCCTTCTATCTTAGCCGCTAGCACTTGGTTTGATATCTTCACCTCTTTCATCCTCATGTATGTATGTTGTATGTATGTTGGGTATTCAGCCCGAAGGCTGGTTTGATCCTCTGCAGCTCCGCCAACAGCTATCATAAATAGCCTAGGCGTTACTGAAGAGGCGTACTAGGGAAATGAGGAGTGAGGTAGTTTCCCGTTGCTTTCCTCACCGAGCCAGCTGTTGCTATTACAGATCGGTCTGCCAAGCCCACTGAAATGCATGCACCAACCGACCCTATGAGCAATATTTTCACATCATTCGTAACAGGAACTGGCTGCATAAGGAATGGTAATACTAGCATCACTCATACCTCAGTCACTTTCATATTGTCAAAGCCAAGGATGAGACTGAGACAGGTCAATGAAAGTAACAAATTTGATATAGCCCATACCAGAAGACATAGTGCACTGTAAACACTACATCTCACCAGCAAAGGCATTTCATCCTCATAACGTGTCCAAATCATCCCAATTTATTCTTCTCCAACGTATCACTCAGTTTTTCTACCCCTATATCTTTTCTGACCTCAACATTTCTTTCTCTGTCTCTCATTGTCTTTTCTACCATACTCCTCAGGAACTTCATCTCACTGGCCTGAATTTTACTCTCGTTTGTTGCTGTCAAAGTCCAAGTCTCTGATGCATATGTTAATATAGGGGTATAGTAGATCTTGTATATTATCTCTTTACATTTCATAGGAACTTCACTGTTCCATACCAGGTTCCTTATATTCTGATAGAATGTTGTTCTTGCCTGTACCCTTCTGCTGATTTCCTTATCTTGCACTATTTGAAGTATTCAACAACCTCAAGATTTTGTCACCTAATACTAAAGGTTCCTTTTCTTTCCCTTTCTCCTTGTCATCACCACTGTTTTCCTCTTCTGTGCACTGATTTTCAAACTGTATTTCTCATTACTGTCATTTAAAGCCTCTCCCTGTAAGGTATATTTTTTTTTTTTTCAGGCAAATAAAATCTATGTTGCAAGTAATGACATCATCTGCTGCAACAGAGAAAAATTATCCTTGTGAGATCTGCCATAAAAAGTTCGCCAGCCCAGTTAGACTTAGAGTTCATCAATTGGTCCACTCCGATCCACACGTCTGCCAACATTGTGGAAAGAAATTTTCACATAGCGGGAACTTCAGGACTCATCTCTCAACACATGCAACAGAGAGACCGTTTGCCTGTACTCTCTGTGACAAGACCTTCGCGTGGGAGCCCTATCTAAAAAAGCATATGAAACAACACAGCACTGAGAAACCACATGTATGTCAATTATGCTTGAAAAGCTTCCACACTTGGATGTCACTAAGGTCTCACATGAACATTCATATCAAAGAGAAGTTGTATTCATGTCCACATTGTGATTCTAAATTCGCAAAACAGTACAATGTCCGGAGGCATTTGTTAACTCACATCGGGGAGAAACGTTTCGAATGTAATCAATGTGATCGACGCTTTACCCGAATGTGTGAATTGAGACAGCATTTACTAACCCATACGGATGAGAAACCGTATGTCTGTAATGAGTGTGGTAAGTCCTTCAGAAGAAAGAACAGTTTGAGCGAACACGTGCTTTTACACACTGGAGGCAAACGTAAACACCTTTGTCGTGTATGTAACAAAGATTTCTCGCATAGATCGAGGTTAGCGTTTCACTTGTTGACACATATCAAGGAGCCACCTTTTACATGTCTTCTCTGTGGAAAATGCTTTGATGACCGTCTAGAAGAACTTGAAGAACATATGAAGAAAGGTTGTAATAAGTGAATCATAGTGATATATATATGAACGAAATACGGTATTTATTGATGATGACGTTTGTTGTTTAAAGGGGTCTAACATCTAGGTCATCGGCCTGTGCAGTATTTATTACCACTAATGACTTTTTAAATGTATATATACAAATACACTACTACCATAATAAATAATTCTCAGTTTTTTCTTTTCATTTGAAAACTTTGGCACTTGTACTTGGCATGCTAATAGATTGTAGTAACTGGCTGCTGCTTAAGTGGGCCATGCTTTGAAAAAAAATGTGAATCATCTCTTGGGAGAACATACTTGCTCGACACATAAAGTGAGTTCATTACTTCAAATGAATAGCTGTATTAAAATATAGTTTTACCAAATGTGTTTGTAGTTGAGTTTCATAGAAGGTTTATATGCAAATTCTTACAACCATTTTCAAAAAATTGCTTGCATGTATGTTGACCCATGCTTCATCCCATAAATTTCAAAACAGTGTGTTCGCTAGTGTATAAGCATACATATAGGTTCTAATTTTATACATCATATGCAATCTGCTGTATGCCTTTTCTTCAAAAATCTAATGATGTCCTCAGAAATTGCTCTGGTATGTGTGGGGTTATGCGATCGGAGGTGTCCTCTTGTCCAGCCCAAGTTGTAATTCTTGCTAGGAGCGCTGAAGCATGAGAAGCCAGCTCAAACTATTGCTTGTTGAAATTCATGTTAGAAAATTGTGTCGTCATCCACACACTGCAATCAGGTCTCGGGTGATGAAATCTTAGAATTCTACAAATCAAATTATTGAAGCCATTAACTGCAAATCATGGAACACTGTCTGCTCACACTCATTCCTGTAATATAAGGGCACCAGGCGAATTGGCCGAGCGGTTAGAGGTATGCGGCTGTGAGCTTGCATCCGGGAGACAGTGGGTTTGAATCCCACTGTTGGCAGCCCTGAAGATGGTTTTCTGTGGTTTCCCATTTTCACTCCAGGCAAATGCTGGGTCTGTACCTTAATTAAGGCCATGACTGCTTCCTTCCAACTCCTAGGCCTTTCCTCTCCCGTTGTCGCCATAAGACCTATCTGTGTTGGTAGGACGTAAAGCCACTAGAATAAAAAAGTAATATAAAGGCAGCAGTGGCATAAATTGCCTGGAACTGGTCTTTGGTTCAGAGGGCTGTGAGTTTGGTCCCCATGTGATCTGGGAATTTTATCTGAATGTGGTTAGTTTTTCTTTCTTGAGGATTAGATTTTTCTGTTCTTTTAATGCACTTATCTTAATTGCTATCAACCATTGGAGAAACACTCATTCTTGCATACATCCCTCTTCATAATGTGGTCTTTGAAAGAACATCTTGCTGTAAAAATCAGAACTTGAAGAACATATGATAGAAGGTTGTAATAAGTGAATCATAGTAATATATGAGAACAAAATACAGTATTTATTGCTGCTAATGACTTTTTAAAATGTTTTATTTAGAAATACACCCTTGGTACCATAACATATATAGTTCTCAGCTGTTTTGTTTTCTTCTGAAAACTATGGGACTCATACTTGGCACGTTAATAAATGGAATAGAGTCCAGGAAGTAGAAGAACTGACATATCAATCCCTCTTATAATTGGTCATTTGGCTGGTAATTTTCCTTGAAATTCTTATTGTTGGCAGTAGCGTATTAAGGCATATGATAAGGCTGCCGCAGCCCACACAATACCAGAAAGAATGTATATGAATTCGGGCTTCATCAGGATGTATACAATTGTAAACAGTAGCAACTTTTTGATATGGTAATGGCTTATAATTTGATATTTTAGTAGAGGTGCAAGCTAGATGAGTAGGTGTAATTAAATTCTGCTGAAGCTTAGAACCTTCATACGAGAGGATGGACCAAGCAAGTTCGCAGTTTGATTAGGGTCACATAGCTGTTAGCTTGCATCTGGGAGATTTTGGGTTAAAATCCCATTGCCAGCAGTCCTGAGGATGGTTTTCCATTGTTTTGTATTTTCATACCATGTAAATGCTGGGCCTGTTCCTTAACCCATGAGTGCATAACGTCCAAAAAATCGGACATCATAAAAAGTGAATTTGTGTGATATTCATACATGGTTTTAAGCCCGGGATACTTTCTTGTGCTTCAGAAAGGCTGTAGCTAACAATAACAAAGAATACATCATTCTTTATCCTTACCATTCCTTGTGGAATCACACTTATTGCGAGCATGGCAGCAAGATAGTAGAGTTTTGTGCAACAGTCAAGATGTTTACTTATGAATTGACAAATATTTCCAATAATTGTAAACTTTGGTATGGACCATATTGTTGACACACCTATGAATCTACTGACGCACTAAGATGTCCATTATGTCTTATTATTGACATGACAGTGGCTTGTAAATATAGCTGTCCTGAAAATTGGACACTATGCACAGGGAGTCCTACTGTCTCAGACATTTGTATTCCCTTACTAGTTTGATGGTGAGTAAAATATTGGAAGTTTTGGAGGAAAAACTGACATTTGGAGAGGAACAGCACATCAAACCTTCTGATGACGGGTGTGAAACGTTGGATGATAATGGCAGATGAGTACTAGTGTAACCTAAATTACAGTGGTAGAAACCTACTTCTGCGTAAATGTGAAGGGCGAATTGCTTCAACAAAGTATAAAAACAGAAGGCTAGGTCCAGTGGTAGTCAAAGTATTACTGAAAGTTTGCAGAGGGAAGTAAAAGACAAACAGAAAACTGTGCAAAAGGAAGCTGTCACACAAAAATAAAGAGAGTCATGTATAAGATTAGGCCAGTACCACTTTTTCTGATATCCTTTATAGAAAATACAAAAGCATTAGTAGGTCAAATTGTAACACAAAAGAAGCAACTCCAAAGTGGGCAAGATCACAATCTACATCTCAGTTGATGACTGACTATTTTCATGTCCCTCTGCCCCACCTCAGATGATTAGCAAAATTGTGAAATTCCTCTAGACTTCTTTCTCTGCCAGTGGCTACAGGATACCTTTCCACCTTTCTAAGTGTATACAGCAATGTAAAATGTGTAAAATGAAAGATTGAAACAATTTGGACTTGGAGGAAGTGTAGTCCTTCCTCTCATGATGCAGCTGGAACTGAATCAGACGTGGGGAATGCAATACTTTTAACAACTACTTAACACTCCAGAAATTGGTAAGACATCTGGCTTTAAAGGGAATAAGAGCAACAGGCACATTTCAAGAAAACCAGTCAGGGAAGTACCCCCTTCAAAGAAAGGTGGGCAGGAAAAAAAAGAACCGAATCTTACAACTGCAGGAGTTTTTTGTGGTGCGTTGCTGGTGCACTGGAATGTAAACAGTGTTGTCACTGCTGGTACAAACTACAAACAGATGGAGATAAGTGGTGCACCATAAAAATATATGCAATGTGTCTGCACTGCAATGAAAGCTGTTCAAGTCCTGTAGTTGCATCCAAAGAGTGGATCAGCTTTACCAGTTTGGACTTCACCTGAAATGCTTCTGTGGATATCATAATCTGTAAATACGTAACCATAAATAACATATACAGTATTGTAATAAGTCTTTAATGGAAATTGTAGATCTACTTTACAGTGTAAATTGGATAAGATAATCCAACTCTCTAACACTACCTAGTTTGCAACATACTGTAATTGTACAATATATGCTGAGTAACTAGTGTTGTCGTACTGACCTGAGTGCATAGCATCCGATATATCGGACGGCCTATGTAAATAAAACTATCACTTGTATGAACTTTCTGATTGTTGGAACGTTTTTCTGCAATTATTAAGAGTGGAAATGTGTAAGTAAACTGAAAGCAAACAAAAAAATTGAACTTTATGCACTAATGGGTTAATGTTGCAGTCACTTCCATCCCATCCAATCTCATTATTGCCATAAGACCTGTCTGTGTCGCTGTGACATAAAACAAATATTAAAAATCAGGTAGGATCCCATTTGGATATGAATGGCTCAGAAGGTGGAAGATAGTGGTTTAGAACCTAGATAAGCCAGTTTGAATTTGAAGATGCTCAAGTATCTTGGCCTTGTCCTGCTAAGGTACTCCTGCAGTAAAAATAATCTGGCATATTAGGGTCTCTGAATTTCTTACAAGTAGTTAGTAGTACATAAAACCACTAGTATATTATTAATTATTTCCTTCATATAGGCATCGGTGTATGTGACAGGGTACTGGATATAGGGGATGTATCTACCATTATTGCACCTAAGTGTGCCAGATGGGAATGGTGTCATTTACTGGGACAGAAAACTGAAGTATAATTTCAGGTGCACAGCCAATTTCAAGAACATGCTGTGAATATCAGTAGGAGGATATTGATTTACAGGGTGGGCAGAATTCTGTAAAAATGACCCAGAAAATGTTTATAAGACTGATGTGGAATTGACCCTTGTTAATCAAGAGGAGAACTGCACATCGCTGGAAGTACTGTAAACCTTGATTGTGATGCAGAAATCGGTTGTTGTCACATGTCTGTGCATGTGTATCTCCTACATGCTCTGTCCCGCATATGTCACGTCATTACGTGTGAGTGTTATAGGAGCAGATGAGTTTACCAATCAGTTAAATGCAACACAAAACGGTGCTCATGATAAAACAGGATGTGTTCATTATCGAGTGTTACGCTAAACATAATTTGGCGGAAACCTCTGCAGAACTGTTTGCAGAAGAGTATGAGACTGGAAGTTTCTTATCGAAACTTTCATCAAAGTATGCAATGCAAATCTTAGTGGCAAAAAGGCACAAAACAGGGTCTGTAGCAAATAAAAACTGTAACTATCAGAAAAGTGTTCGAACAACAGAAAACATTGCTTGAGTGAAGTAAAGCCTGGAATGAAGTCCAATAAAATCTCATTACCATTTTTCTGTGGAAGTGCGAATTACAAGATAGCCGTTTTTAAAGAGTGTAAAAAAAAAAAGGACCTGCATCTGTATCCTTACAAATTTACTGTTGATGAATTTTATACCTTTTATGGCTATATTAGAGCATTTAGACAAACCTTTAAATTTTGAGCATGCAGGAGATGCACAGGCATATGACAGCAACCGGTTGGTGCACCAAAATCATGGTTTCCAGCATTTCCTGTGTTGGGCAGTTCTCCTGTTCATTAACAAGTAACAATTCTGCATCAGTCTCATAAATATTTTCTGGCCCAATTTATTTTGCCCACCTGGTAGATTCTGTTCCTTTGCTAAGTGAATCTATTTAATGGAACAATAATAATATTTAATCAGAAGGTTTGATGACGGGGCATATAAACCAAGTTTAATAGAAAATTAATATAACACCAGGTTACATGGCTGATTCACCCAGGTCGAAATTGAAGACACCAATAGAATGGATCATGGAGCCAAGGATAAGTCCACTGAGTGCTCACATGTCCAAATTCCATAATCATCTAAGAATATGTCAACAACGCATCCAAAAGGTACCACTCCCTAATGCTGAAAAGCAAAGGAGGTGCAGCAAACACCAAAGTGTGGCTTGCAAAGATGTAAGTATGGCAGCCGTGCAACCAACTACATGCACAGTTGATCAACCTAAATCCAGATGTTATCATGCCAAAAAACCTTCAATGATGTCAGTGACACAACCTAAAAATCGAAAGCGATGGTTCATATTTTTTCTTCAGCTTAGAAGTATACGAGGCGTACTGATGATTTCTGGTATAATTAAACACATAAACAAAGTGGCAAATACCCTTAAAAATTATTTAAAAATTAACAGCAAATACTCACCAAATTTGTTAATTAACTAGTCGTATACCAGAGGCAACTTGGATCGAACCAAAAGGTTTTTGCAACAGTAGGATATAAACTGCAATCTTGAAAGAAAAACATACATAGTTTTTCAGGGAAATCAAAATAATTTAATTACTGTCTTGAGAGAAAATTACATTAGATTGAAACAAACCCCTTGAAATTTATAGGTGCTCCTTCATAAGCAAAGTCAGGTAACTAATTAAAATGATAAATTGATTAATTGAATAAATACTGAATTGAGAACAAAATTGTTTACCTAGAAATGAGGGATGCCCTATAAATTAAATCACACCAGATAAGATTAATCAATGATAGATTTTAAAAAAAAGATTAAATTACAAGATAATTAGTTTTCAAAGAAAATGTCCTTGGACTAACTTTATTGCCCATCTAAAGGGCTCAAAGGCAAGTACCTTACTCTTTCAGATATTTACTTGTGAACTAATAATTGAATCCACCTTCACCAGGAATTCTTTTTTACATTAGTTGAAAACATGCTAAGGTGAGGCTGCGAGATTCTTCTAAGAACCAGATCACAACAGGCACAACAGGAAAATTAATTAACGTCAACTGAACGCATATCCAAAAACAGAAAGTGCTCACAAAGACAGATAGACATTAAATAGGTCTCCAAACAACCCCAAAAATTCCACACGCTTCAAATAGGAAAGAACAAGACAGTCCTAAGAATTGGGGACACGTCCACAGAAGTAAATAATCAATAATTAAGGACCAGAGCAAACAGCTCTAATCATAAAGGGTCGCCCACATATAAAATCAATTCAGCATGTAGGAGCAATACAGCTCTAACCACAAGGACCACTCCCACTTCAAAACAATTAATTAACGTAAAGAAATAAGAGCTAAACAGCTTCGAACTTAATGGCATGCCAACCACAATTTAATTGAAAACAACACAATCATCATCATTTCTTTTCTATAATCCAAACAATAGTTCCCATGGGCCACGGTTGCCATAGAGACGCCAACAAGAGTAAGCATAACTGAAGTATAAGAGAAAATTACATTAAGGAAAAGAAAAACAGAAAAGAAAATTTAAAGAAGGAAATACATTCCATTTCCCAGAGAAAATCTTGCGGTCTCTATCCTTTAATGGATGACTTCACATAATCAAATTATTTCATTCCTAATAACATACCATTCCATTAACATAATTTTCACAATATTTAACTCCCCTTTTATCCGAAACAGAAATATAATTAAGTACCAAAACATCTCGCTGAAAAGGTTTTCTTCCTCCCGTACAGGGGTTTAAGCAGTGTAATCAGTAAGCCAAATACACTTCATGTTACGATGTTTTAAAGTTCATTAGAACCGAAGAACTATCAAATTGGTATTCTCACAACAGCACAAAACTTCTGATTTAAATAAGTTTCGAAGACTAGGCAATCCAGCTCCAGGAGGAAAGGAAAATAATAATAATCGTGAAGAAAACAACTTACATTTAGTGCTTGGGTAGGAGCTAACACTTGGTGTCAGCTGAGATTTGTTACTTACAAATCACATAGAGATAAAATCTGGCAAATAAACTACGGATGTCCACTCCAGGTAACAAGAGAAAGAAGGAAGAAACTTCAGGGCGTTACCCCTGATCCGTTACATGCTATCCAGGCATGTTGAGATAGATAGATGCTCTTCTGAGGAGCCACCTCATCAAGCTTCCAACATTCATGGCGGGCAACAATGGACTAAACAGACGCCAGCAAGGTGAAGTACAGCAGAAGATAGTTGTAAAGCGGACGGGCCTATAATGAGACTCGCTCTACGGCTGGTCCTACAGCAGACCAGAAGATAACAGGAGATAGTAGGAAAATACATCATATATAAATGATGGAGTATTACTCCGCAGACAGAGAAGATGCAATTAACTTAGTGATATAAGCCACACAGGAAATAATATTAGAGGCATGAAGGAATAAAATGCCAAAGCGATACAGATTTCAATGGCGAGATAGTCGGGCCTAAAATGTGGTGGAGGGAGGCTAAAAATATGTCCCCACCGGGACAGCATCTACCTGAGAACCCAAGCTCATTTTTTTTTTTTCATAAAATCCTGAGAAAGTGTTCTGGAAAATATTTGAAGTAATCTATAATAATAAATAAATGTGTACTTGAATTAATGAGGCATGGTCAACCCCCATAGAAACTTAGAACTATTAGCAATGAACCTGATATCCCCAAGGTTCTCCCAAAAATATTGAGTATTTCCTGCTGTGGCGATCTTGCCGAAACAACATAAATTTTGTTTCCTGCATGGAATATTTTCCATCACTGCTGTTAGAAGATACAAGACGATTTCAGAATAATGGCAATGCTGCACCAAGAAGCTGATCGCGTCAACCAAAGAGAACAAGCAGAGTGACAGGAAGCAGTACTGGTGGGGGGGGGGGGGTAGTGCGAGAGGTTTTCCATGGTAGGTACCATACATACATACATACATACATACATACATACATAATCATTATACAATGTTATGCTTTTCAGCGTTCAGTCTGCAAGCCTGTGTGAATTTACTAAACGTCGCCACAATCCTCGATTTGCAACTAGTGTTGTGGCCTCACTTAGTTCTATACCTCTTATATTTAAATCGTTAGAAACCGAGTCTAACCATCGTCATCTTGGTCTCCCTCTACTTCTCTTACCCTCCATAGCAGAGTCCATTATTCTCCTAGGTAATCTATCCTCCTCCATTCGCCTCACATGACCCCACCACTGAAGCTGGTTTATGCCTACAGCTTCATTCATAGAGTTCATTCCTAAATTAGCCTTTATCTCCTCATTCCGAGTACCCTCCTGCCATTGTTCCCACCTGTTTGTAACAGCAATCATTCTTCCTACTTTCATGTCTGTTACTTCTAATTTATGAATAAGATATCCTGAGTCCACCCAGCTTTCACTCCCGTAAAGCAAAGTTGGTCTGAAAACAGACCGATGTAAATATAGTTTCGTCTGCGAGCTGACTTCCTTCTTACAGAATACTGTTGATCGCAACTGCGAGCTCACTGCATCAGCTTTACTACACCTTGATTCAATCTCACTTAGTATATTACCATTCTGGGAGAACACACAACCTAAATACTTGAAATTATCGACCTGTTCTAGCTTTTTATCACCAATCTGGCATTCAATTCTGTTGAATTTCTTACCTACTGACATAAATTTAGTCTTCGAGAGGCTAATTTTCATACCATACTCATTGCACCTATTTTAAAGTTCTAAGATATTAGACTGCAGGTTTTCAGCACAGTCTGCCATTAAGACCTAGTCGTCAGCATAGGCCAAACTGCTTACTACATTTCCACCTAACTGCCATTTTATACCTTTCAGCAGATGATCCATGTAAACTACGAACAGCAGAGGTGAAAGATTACAGCCTTGTCTAACCCCTGTAAGTACGCTGAACCAAGAACTCATTCTACCATCAATTCTCACTGAAGCCCAATTGTCAACATAAATGCCTTTGATTGATTTTAATAATCTGCCTTTAATTCCATAGTCCCCCAGTATAGTGAACATCTTTTCCCTTGGTACCCTGTCATATGCTTTCTCTAGATCTACGAAACATAAACACAACTGCCTATTCCTCTTGTAGCATTTCTCAATTACCTGGCGCATACTGAAAATCTGATCCTGACAGCCTCTCTGTGGTCTGAAACCACACAGGTTTTCATCCAACTTCCTCTCAACGACTGATCGCACCCTCCCTTCCAAGATGCCAGTGAATACTTTGCCTGGTATACTAATCAATGAGATACCTCGATAGTTGTTGCAATCCTTCCTGTTCCCTTGCTTATAGATACGTGCAATTACTGTTTTTGTCCAATCTGAAGGTACCTTACCAACACTCCACACTAATGTTACTACTCTATGAAGCCATTTCATCCCTGCCTTCCGACTATGCTTCACCATTTCAGGTCTAATTTCATCTATTCCTGCTGCCTTATGACAATTGAGTTTATTTACCACCCTTTCCACATCCTCGACCATAATTTCACCAACATCATTTTCCTCCTCCCCATGAGCTTAGCTGTTTTTGCAACACCACCAGGATGATTTCCTTTTACATTGAGAAGATGTTCAAAATATTCCCTCCACCTCTCTAGTGATTCCCTGGGATCTATTATGAGTTCACCTGAATTACTCAAAACACTGTTCATTTCCTTTTCCCCTCCCTTCCTAAGATTTTTTTATTACTGTCGAGAAATGTTTCCTTGCTGTTTGACCTAGCCTTTCCAGATTATTACCAAAATCATTCCATGACTTCTTTTTGGATTCAACAACTATTTGTTTCGGTCTGTTTCTTTCATCTACGTATGAATCTCTGTCTGCCTCGGGCCTTATTTGGAGCCATTTCTGATAAGCCTTCTTTTTACGTTTACAGGCTGCTCTCACTTCATCATTCCACCAAGATGTTCTCCTTTTCCCATCTTTGCACACAGTTGTTCCTAGGCATTCCTTTGCTGTTTTTACTACAGCATCCCTGTATGCCACCCATTCACTTTCTATATCCTGAACCGGCTTACTGTTTACTGTTCGAAACATTTCACTAATCATATCCATATACTTCTGTCTAATTTCCTCGTCCTGGAGATTTTCAACCCTTATTCGTTTGCAGACTGATTTCACTTTCTCTACCCCAGGCCTAGAGATACTTAGTTCACTACAGATCAGATAGTGGTCTGTATCATCGAAAAATCCGCAATAATCTCGTACATTCCTAACAGATTTCCTGAATTCAAAGTCTGTTAAGATATAGTCTATTATGGATCTGGTACCCCTAGCCTCCCATGTGTAGTGGTGAATAGCCTTATGCTTGAAGAATGTATTCGTAACAGCTAAACACATACTAGCACAGAAGTCCAGCAGTCGCTTCCCATTCCCATTAGCTTCCATATCTTCCCCACATTTACCAATCACCCTTTCATATCCTTCAGTTCTGTTCCTAACTCTTGCATTGAAATCGCCCATTAGTACTATTCTATCCTTGCTGTTGACCCTGACCACGATGTCACTCAATGCTTCATAAAACTTGTCAACTTCATCCTCATCTGCACCCACACATGGTGAATACACGGACACAATTCTTGTCCTCATTCCTCCAACTGACAAATCTACCCACATCATTAGCTCATTTACGTGCCTAACAGAAACTATGTTGCGTGCAATGGTATTCCTGATAAAAAGCCCTACCCCAGACTCTGCCGTTCCCTTTCTAACAGCCGTCAAGTACACTTTATAATCTCCTATCTCTTCCTCGTTATCTCCCCTTACCTGAATATCACTTACTCCTAACACATCCAGATGCATCCTCTTTGCTGACTCAGCCAGTTCTACCTTTTTTCTTCCATAAGCCTCATTAATATTGATAGCTCCCCCATCGAATTCCATTTTGTTCACCAAGTTGTTTCCAAGGAGTCCCTCGCCTGTCAAATGGGAGTGGGACTCCATTACTCTCATAGGTTCGAGGCTTGCTTAAAGTGTTCTGAGCTCGGTCAATTCATGAAGCAGGATGCTACCCTACTTGCACGTAGTCCAAGTGGGGATCTCTCCTCTAACGGGTTATGGACCACAGGTGAATTGTATAGTCCTAGCCGCCTGAGCACAAGAAGAGCCATGACTCAGAATATGTCCGAGATGCCCACTCCCATTCCATAGCAACTGGTATCCCGACTCCCAGGACCACTTACTAGGCCACTCAGCCGTTGCCCATGATTCACAAACTAGGATGTAACTACAGTAACCCACAAATAGGCACCAAACAAAAAATATCACCATTCGATAGTTTTAGATAAACAACTGTATTGGAACAGTAAGTTTGGCACAATACACACTGATTAACATAGGAGCAAAATAGGTCCAAAACAAACCCTGGACATAAATCATCAAAGCGATTTTTGAAACTTCCCTTAAGAAGAAAGTTGACAATTTACAAATAAGATAGAGGTAAAAAGGAACTACTACGCAGGACTTTGTTACAGTTCCCAAATAATGTTTCATACATGATCATCTCAGATGATATTCTTTCTAGAGGAATAGTCATACAATTTTTGAAAGAGCAACTTTTTTCTATGATGATAATAATAATTGGAATAGCATGTTTTTGCATACTACACACAGATTAACATAGAAGGACAATAGGTCCAAGAGAGATCCTGGACATGAATCACTAAAGCGATACCAAGCTTCCCTTGACAGGAAGAAAGTAAAAAGGAAACTACCGCAGAGGATTGTTTACAGTTTTCAAAAACATTTCATATATCATGATCTCAGATAATATTATCACTAGATTTCACCTATAAAAGGGAATTACTACATAGAATTTAGTTACAATTCAAAAAAAAGAGGGTTTCATAAATAATCTAATCAAAAATGATTTTCTTCCTAGGGAAATAGACATAAAACTTTTGAAAGAGCAACTGTCCTTTTTCTGCGATGATTATAATATTTGGCCACAATTACAAATCAATCACCTCCAGGGCGTTTTTACAAAAAACTTAATGATCCAAGTGAAAGAGAAAGGGGAGGGAAAGGAGGAGGATCAAAATAACAATGATATGAAAGGAAAAGATAAAAAAAAGGGAGTCCGAATGCGCGATACTGGAGAAAGCTCATCCGCCAATTAATGTCCAAATTCCAAAGCTTGAGAAAATTCTGTTGGCGATATTTACCCTCAGTCCACATCAAAAATTTACAGGACGTAAAAAATGATTTTGATGAGTAAAAAGTAGTAAAAATTTAGTCGCGAACCAAGGCCTTCGAAATCAAGAGTGTATTAACATCCAACACACCTGAATGACTAAGTTAAAGTTTTCCAACATAAAGCATGTGAAGTGTTTAGCTCACCCAGATCCGACGATGTTAAGTACTCCAGATGGACGGAAATGGAATCTGCGTCGCACAGTAAGCCGTGCAAAGTCAGTGGCCCCTCCACACACACACACACACACACACTCACACTCACACACACACACTCTCTCTCTATACAAGTTGATGCCAGTCTGCTACGACTTCTTTCTTTTTACGGGGGGCCCCCGCAGCCTGCTCCCCCGCCGTGACCATCGACTCAATCTACATGGCCTCCGACATGCTATTAATTTCTAAGAAGAAAGAGAGAACAGGGAAGAGTGGGAAGTGATACAAGGAGCATCTGCCGGTTTCCGAGTTAGACTCGCTACCACGGCAAGAGTTTGTGTTAGGTAAGGTGGTGTTGAAGTATGGTATTTAAGGGTCAGGGAGAAACCACATAGCCAGAAAAGAGAAAGGGCCTATGTGTAAAACCTGACATCTTTTGATAGCACATGCAAGGATGTGGGCTGGAAAAGTCCAGAGGTTGTGTTAGTTAGGAAGATGTGTCATGCAATCATAACTATTTCCTTGCCGTTGTTTGTTATTATGGGGATCAGTCCATCTTGTCACTGCCGGGTCGGCTCTGGGCCACAGGTTCGTCCCTTTGCCCAGCAGCCAGTGGTCCCTGGTGTCAAGTCTCCGTTTGGAGAGGGGGATTTAGAGCCAAGCCGTACTTGGTGCAAGGGGCTGTCTTCTTCTTCCACCTGGCGATGTCCCTGTGTGCGGTGCTGTTGGAACACACTTGTCACTGCAGATCTGCAACTATGCTAGGGTTATTAGAACAATAAATATATATATACAGGTGCTCCTTGGAGTGCCGGCTTGCTTGTCTGCACTCACGTCCAGTGCTCTACCTAAATAATAGTGAAATGACACAAAATAAATAACTATATTAGTACTGCTGTCTTCGTTATAGGGCGCGGGCTGGTGATCCACTCCCGTGTCTCTTTCGGGGGAGCGAAGGTGGACTGATTCGTCCTCGGCCTCTGGCTGCGTTGCCGTCGTCTTCTCCTCGTGTTGTGTTTCTTATCAATCTTTCCTCGCCTGGTCCCTGGGATAAACACAGCTGTAATCAAAGGAGCATATTTACATATTTACATAGGTACACGTTGTCTGCAGTGTGTGGGTTTAAGTGTTGTCTAGGTGTCAGCTTGGGGAGGAGCCTGCTATCGGCCCCTCGTCCCCCCAACCCTGTGGCTGAACAGAACGTGTTTCGGTGTGGCATACTTTTTGTAAAGATTGACGTCGTAGCATCCTATTCCGCTTATTAGCGAGTTGATCTTATTACCCCATGACTTTGTGTACATTCTTAGTGTTTGTTTACGTATGTGGCGCCTAATCGAGCTGACTTTAGCAACATCGCGTGGTTGGCGTATTGATGTGTCGAAAGGGAGCCTGGCCGCTGCACGAATGCATTTATTTTGTATTAGTTCTAGCTTATCCAGGTTCGTCTTTGCAGTGAACACCCACGCTGGGGCTGCGTATATGATTATTGGTCTAATTAAGGCCTTATACATATTTATGGCTACGTTTGTGTTTATACTGGACTTTTTGTTTAGTATAGTGTATAGCTGGCTGAGCCTAATGTGAGCTTTCCTTTCGATATTTTTGATGTGGTGTAGCATGGTGAGCTTTCGGTCTAGGCCTACTCCTAGGTATTTGGCATTGTCATGCCATGTTATATCTTGATTGAAAAGCTTAGCGGTTTTATGTTGGCTGGTCTGCATGTGCGTCTGCTCATCCTTGTGAACAGCACGGCTTGGCACTTGTCAACATTGACCTTGATGCGCCATTTTGTTAGCCATGGCTCGAGAGTTCGTAGCACTACTTGCAGCCTCTTCCGAGTGCACGCTAGTTGTGGGTGTGTGACTGTGATAGCAGTGTCATCGGCATAGAGGTGTGTGGTAGTGAGTTCCGTAGTGGGCATGTCATTTGTACATAGGACGAAGAGGGTTGGGCCAATAAGGGACCCTTGGGCTACGCCCGCTCTAGTCCTTCGCGTGCTTGACAGCGTGTTGTGTACGTTGACTTGGAACTCTCGACCCTCTAGATAGGATTTGATTAGCCTTATATAGCCTGGGTGGAATTCGAGGTCTATTAGTTTCGCTAGTAGGCCTTTGTGCCAGACTTTGTCAAATGCTTTCTGGATATCAAGGAAAACCGAACCTGTGTCCCTTCGTTTATTGAAACATATGGTAGCTTGTTCTATGAATCGCGTGGGCAGTTGAGGGGCTGAATACCCGTTCCTGAAACCAAATTGCTCGTTGCGAATTATTCCTCTTTCCTTGATATGCCATACTAACCTTTTCAGTAGTATTTTCTGGAATACCTTACTGAGGGCGTCTAGGAGGCTGATAGCCTGTAATTGTTAGGGTTTGACTTGTCTTTGCCTAGTTTTCCAAATACGATTATCCTAGCCCTTTTCCATTGTTCAGGGTAGTACTGGAGCCTGAACATTGCATTGAAGATGCTGGTTAGTAGTGTTAGGGCTTTGTGCGTTACATTCTTAATTATAATATTCTGTATCTCGTCTGGGCCAGGCGCCTTCTTGGAGTTAAGATGACCTATAATCCACTTAATTTTGTGTATATTTGTCCTCTTAACCTCCGGCTTAGGTGCGTTTTCGCGGAACTCAGTTACCTTTGCCTCGGTTTGCCTGGTGAAGGCAGAGTCAGATGGTGTTTCGTGCGGAGTGAATGCCGCTTCGATCGTGTCCGCTATGACTTCCGCTTTATCACGGTTCTCATATACCGGGCCGTTAGGTCCCTTAATAGTGGGGATGCTGTGTGTTTCACGAGTGAAGTGTCTTGCTAAGTTCCACACAGGCCTGGTGTTCGGGTCGAATAGACGGAGTTTATTGTTCCATTCTCGCGACCTGCATTCCTGTAGTTTTGTCTGTATTTCTGTGTTAACTTCATTTTTCATAATTCGGTCGTAGCCTCTATGGTGTCGTGCCAAGTTGCGTCTGTGGGAGTTGCGCTTGCGTATTAGTTCCTTAATGTGGGCTGGAATTTCGAAATGTGGGTACGATATTCTTTGTGCTTGCTTTCTGGTATGCTCGCCGCTGCGGCTACCTGAATTGCTTCTACTAGGGTTTTGACTGCTTCGTCAATTTGGGCTGTGCTGTCTAATAGTATGCCCTCGCTTCCCTGTAGGAGTGTATCTAGTTTGTGTTTGAATTTGCCCCATTTGGCTGCTTTATAGTTGAGCCTACGCTTGGGGTTGTTTTCATATTCCTCTGGGGTCGCATTTGGTGTAAATATCACTGGTTGGTGCCTCGACCCAAGGTCTTTCACTACCATTATGCTGTGCCTTTGAGGGATATGTCGCAGTAGGGCTATGTCTAGTATATCGCTGACCTGATCGTTTGGCCCTAGGAACGTGGGTTCGCTGGGGGCGGTTACCACATAGTCCTGGGATAGCATGTGGTTGTACAGCCTTGTGCCTTCTGGGTTGGGTCTCAGGCAGCCCCAGCTGGCGTGTTTCAAATTTAGGTCTCTTCCTAGGATCATGTTTCGATTTAGCCTTAGTACTGCGTCTATGTCTTGTGTGTTCGGGCTTTTCGGTCTGGAGTATGCCGCTATGACATTTATGAGTGTTCCTCGGACTGGCATGGCAATTCCACATGCCTCCAGTTCAACCAGCTCCGGTATGTCCACATCCTTATGTTTGATGTCTTTTCTTACCAGAACTGCCACCCCTCCAACTTCGTTGGCCTTATCGCTTCTGTGTATGTTGTAACCTCATATGTTGAACTTCTTCCCCGGTGGGAGGAACGTTTCTGTTAGGAGTGCTACATGAATTATGTTTGCGACTAGGAAGGGTTCGAGTTTGTATTTTCTGGACCTAACGCGCTGGCAGTTCCATATTAGTACTCGAAGCCCTTGTGTGTTGTTGGTGTTGTTGTTATCGCTATTATTATTATTCTCGTTGGGTTGTTCAGCCATCTTGGGTTAGGAGTTCGTATATCACATTCGCCAGGTCCCTCAGCCAGCGGAAGGGCAGCAAGTTGGCTATCATAACTGCAGAGGTTATGACTGTAGTCAGGTTCAAGTTCGGGAAGATGGTTTTCAGGATTTCTTCTATCCTTTCCTTGAATGTTCTCCTTGCCGTGTCCCCCTCGGGTTGTTATACTTGGTTTGGTGTTTTGTGTGTATGAGGCGAGATGGGTCTGGTTGTTGTGGTGCTGGGGGCAGGCAATGGGGGCGGTGCCTCGGATGCAGGTTTGTTGGCGGCAGGTTGCCTGCGGGGGTGGATCTGGCCCGGGGTGGGCCCTGGGGCAGCGTGCGTGGGCTTAACCTGCCTTGTAGATTTTCGGGGTAGGGCCTTCTTCTTTGGGCTGTTCCTGGAGGTCTTACTTTGGACAGTGGTGGGGGGTGCTTGGGCTGAGGGCCCAGGATTGTGTGTACCCTCCGTCCTTGGGGGTTGCAAGTTAATTCTGCTTCCACCTGAAGGGTCTAATTTGCCTGATTGGCCTTGTTTTCGGCCCTTTGTGCCTGGAGGGCCTGCAGGACCTGAAGGGTCCTTTTTGCCTGATGGGCCTGTTTTCTGTTTGCGTGAAGCGTTTGTGCCTGACGGGCCTGTTTGGGATTTAGAGTCGCCATGCTTGTCACCCTTTGGCCCTTTGCCTCGATAAGCGGCTTGGTAGTCCCTGCGGCTGGGACATTCTCTAAAATTAGCCGCGTGTTTCCCCCCGCAGTTAGCGCACTTAGAGTACGCGGGGTCACTGCCGTGGGGGCAGTCGCGAGACAGGTGGGAGGCGGCGCATCTGCGGCATCTGGGATCCACCTGGCAGGCCGCTCCTGAATGCCCATGCCTCTGACACACTCCGCATTGGGGGTCAGTGGCTGGGGGGCGGTACGGCTCGACTGTCACCAGCATATTCGCCAGCATCCGTATTCTCCTCAGGTTGTCTGCTCCTGGGGTGTCCGCCACGGCAACTAGGAAGAGACAGCCTTTGGCTGGTCTGTTTCCTGTTCGCATCCGGTGCACTGTAAGAGCTTTGATACCCTGGGCTTTCAAGGCTAGCCCGATATCTCCCAACTCATATGGGCGTTACAGATTTGTTATTAAGCCTTTTCAGCACTTGTATGGCAATTTCATAGCTTTCAAAGCTAGGCATATGTAGCCGGACTGCTTCATGCACATTTATTCTCGGCTTAGAGAAATAGTAATTTCTCTGCTCATGTGTCAGCTGTTTGAGAAGCTCCATTTAAATCTGCTAAATGTTGTTTGTGTAGACCGTAAGGGGTGGGGGTTTTGAGCCCTTACGGGTGGCTGGTTTTCATGGATGTGCTGGTTGAGGTAGTTTCTGATGTGTCTGCCTCATGTTTGTGTTTGGTGGTGGCATAGTCATGTCCTTTGTAGTGTCCGTGGAGCTATCGGCCTGGGTTCTCGGGTTTCGACCCCCGTTTTTCTGAGTCTTGCGGCTCATGGGCTGGGGTTCCTTCCATTCCCCCTTCCCCCTCTTCCTCCCTTTGGTCTCCCTGAAACCGTCACCCTGATTTCCAGGCTGGGTGGCTGGGACCACGGGTTCGGTCACCCCTTGCTTGCGCTGCTCATCTCCCTCCAAGCTTTCAGAATCGGCTTCCTGGGATGAACTTGATAGCTCCATCACCAGTTTAGCCTCGTCCGAGTCGGAGTCTGAGTTGCTGGCTTGCTTGGTGGGAGGTTGGACTAGTGATGGTGCCATTCGCCGAGTCTGGTTCTTTTTCCCCCATGTTCCTTCCTTCGTCGCTCGGGCCTGCAGGACTGGGTCCCTCTTTCCCGGCGTCTGGCTGTACGACCACCAGGTTATAGGTAGGAGAGGGTGGATTGCATTGGGGGAGAGGTGCTCTCCGTTATGTGTTTGGCCTCTTTCGCCACCGGGCCGGTCGGCGCGCCGCCCCCAGGTTTCGCCACGCCGGCCGCCGGTTCTGCTATACAGCATTCCGCGCGGGTCGGCACTGGTTGGACTGGGAGGTGCAAGCTTAAGCTCCGGTTAGCTTTCGAGGGGGTCTTTGTGTTAGTGTCAGTGCTATGTATGCTTGTCATGTGTAGAATATAGTGTTTCGTGAGTGAAACACTATCTGTCACATTAATTCCCTGCTCTACGGGGTCAGTGTCTGGAGCGAGGGTCGTTTGTGACCGGTTGGGGCCGCGCGTGTCAAGGCTACCTGTGCCAGCCTTAAGAAAGGGTGGCTTAACATTCCTGCCAGCGGCCGTTGCTGTGGGGCTGCCCTCAAACTGTAGCCACGGATATGTGGTGTTGAAGTTGAGGCGCTGTGAGTACAGCGTCGCCACAGTCGAGTAGAGACGTGAGGGGGTCTCTCTTTCCGTATTAAATATGGCGACTGCCGATTGGCCAGAGTGCTGTGATAACAGCGGCTCTTCCCCATCGGTCGCCTCTGGACGTTCTCGTTGCTCGGCGATTGTGTGTGTAATGGTCCCAGGCTCGCCGACAATTTGCTCTTTCCGAAGCGAATTTTTGCTCTTTTGGGAATTGCGAGCCTGCTTCCGTGTGTGTTGGTGTGGGGACATTCTAGAGCGAGCTAGTGGACGCAGGATAATCCGTTGTTAAGCGGGTCCCTGGGCCACAGATTCCCTACCTAACCCTAGGTACCGAGAAGCGGTAACCGGTTGGGGTGGGTAGTGTATCCACTCGAAGTTCCCAGAAGGTCTCGGAGAGAGGAGAGGGACAGCGGGGCGCAATCTAACTCGTCCTCTCTGCTAGGACGGGTGAGGCAGTCCAATATATACACGCCCGGAAGCAAAGACCAGTCAATTAGAATTGCGGACACAGAACGATAGTCAGTATGTTGAGAGTTGCAGGAGCAGAAAGTAAGGTTAATCCAATGATACGTAGAGGTATAGATGACAAAAGCAGATAATAATAATAATTGTAGAAAGCATATAATCCAGTAGAAACGTAGATATTGCCGAGTATATAGAGGCGTAGATGCGAAGATGTTTCCAGAAGCCCGTAGAAACGTAGATCGAAGATCAAAGGGTTATGGCAGGAGCAGGTTACAAAGCTAAGGGATTTAAAACTCGGTTTGAGGGTTTGTGTTGAACCTGACAGAAGGAACCTGATATCCCCAAGGTCCTCCCAAAAATATTGAGTATTTCCAACTAAGGGATTTAAAACTCGTATTGACGGTTTGTGTTGAACCTGACAATTGTCAGTGAAACTTGGGTGAGTATTCAGGTAGCATTTCTTGGTAACAATCAACATTAGTGCTAGAATTAATTGCTGTAAAATAGTTAGACAGCCGTAGAAGTTATTTGATGATGAAGTTGAGTGTGAACTGAGATTTCTATTTTAACCCATTCCAGTGTGGACCTTAATATCCCTAACAAATGTTCTGGACTGGACATTTTTAAGGATTTCTAAAACAATATATATCTGTACCTATTGGAGATTTTTGCATGATTCTTTTTTCTTTGTGCTCATTTGAGTATCTAGTTTTGAAAAACGCTGTTTGTATCATGTAAAGTATCACTTGAGATTTTAAAATTGTTTATATATTATACCATGTTTTGCGAATGGAAAAAATGTCTGATGAATAACTAAGCAAGTACAGTTTTCTGAAATACTGTTATATATACCCTATTTTGATAATATAAAATGTGCATTGCAATTACAAAACAACAACAATATAAAAATAATAATGGGAGCTCTTTTTAAATTTTATTTTTAATTGATAAATATTGTCAAAAGTTACTCAAATGTAAAATTATTGTTCCAATTACCACAAAATACTTCTGAGCAAGAGAAAATACATTCTTCTAAACATAATTTGCCTTAGTGTGGTAAGTTTCAAAACGATCTTGCATGCAAAGTCCTACATCACACAGTAGGCAATGATACGTTGTTCCCTTCCTGGGCCATTTACCATTTGCCTTCTTGCTTCTGTCTCCACACACTTTGCAGCTTCTACATGGTCTGGCCTTGTTCTCAGTTGGTGGGATTTTTCTCCCACAATACCTTCCGGTGAGTCGGTCTATTGTTGTTCCAACGTCCATGACAACAAATTCTTCCCCTGCTACCAAAGGCAGTGTCTCACCAACGACACACATTAGTTTCTCAAGGGAAGTGTATGGTCACCTTCTTCCAATTTTCTTGAATAGTATGTAGCTATTCACTATGCCTTGAATGAAGAGATGAAGAAACATCGTCTTTCACCATTTCATCGTTTTCCTCTTGAATGGACAGTAGGCTACAAGCTGGTCATTACGGTCCACTCCAGGTTTATTTGCATTATAGTCGAGTTTTGGAAAATGGAATTGGTAGGTCATGTTCTGCCACAAAACTTGCAAGGCAGACTTCATCAAATATATATATATATATATATATATATATATATTTAACAATAATGATTTACTTGTTTCTGAAATTAGTGCATCTATTCATATGTTTGTTTCCAACAGAATGTTTCACCAGGTATGTTTAGGTCACAATCACAGGTACCGGTACTGCAGTACAGAATGCAAAAAAAAGGGGGGCCCTTATTCCCTTTTTTTTTTTTTTTTTTTTTTTTTGATGCATACGCGAAAAGTTACATTTTTCCCATTCTGGATTATATATGCAACTGTATTTCACTCTTCTCCTTGTTGATTGTGACCCAGATGTTCAGCCAAAACTTGAACTGAAACTAGAATCCATATTTCTAAACTACCGGTATTATGAATGTTTGCCATGTCACTGAACATTCGAGGTAAGATTTATATGGTTTACCGTTCGAAAGTTTTCGCGATTTCCGAAGATACAAATATATATGTGTGCGTCTATAACGATGGTTCACATCTTAGTTTGTTGTTGAAAGATACGTAATGCAACCACAGGCCAAGCGATCGTAAGCACTGTGTCAAGTGCTGCAACTTTAATTTTATTTTTCAAGTATGTAATGGTAAAATGACGAAGTCACTTGTTGAAGGTACAGTTAACATCAAATTTAATTTAATGTCATGTTGTGTCTCTTCATTCTGATAGCCTCAATTTTCTTGAGTGCAACAAACCTGCAAAAACGCTCATGTATTCTGCAGTATCGTACGTCCATACCGAACATGTTTTACGTTGAGACATGAGCAAATATTACTGATATGCTTCAGCCGTTCAAAAATTCCATAAAATCGCTGTAAATTTTTAAAATTTAAATGGCTTAGCACAATTTTAAGAATACTTTAGATGCATTCATACCGCGAGGAATTTTAATATTCATACTATTTTTTCTTTTTGTTGCGAAGAAATCGAAATATCGACACACTATTGTGAATGTTTTAACGAAGGAGGGGGGAGCGTCTTCCCGCATCGCGCTCGCTTGTTTCTCTCCCTGGCTGCCTTCTGCGTGACGTCATGAAGTCAGGAAGTCGGCACTCGCCCGCCGTGCTGACGAAACATGTGTTGCTACTGCCGGTCTTTTCAGTTAGTTCTGCTGGTTCTTCTTTATGCTTTGGTCTGATGTGAACCCGTGCAGTGTAATAATAATGAGTGGAAACGTTAAAAGTCGTGTTTATTGTGCTGTGGCGCAGTGTCGTAATTATGGATTTAAAAGTACCGGTGTTATGTATCACAGGTTTCCGAGAAATGACGAGTTAAAGTGTTTGTGGATTTCTCGCTGTAAGCGAACTAATAAGTTTAATACAGATAATTCTCGCATATGTTCTGTTCATTTCCTTCCTACGGATTACCTGCGGGATTTGAAAAATGAGCTTTTAGGTTTGCCCACCAAGAAAATACTACGCCCAGATGCTGTACCATCTCAGTTTATTCCCAATTGGCATGGAGGTTTTACTACTGAAGGACCAGGTACAACTGAAACTGCGTCACAGGTATGTATTATTTACTTCCATGTCTGCCCTCTAATTTAATGGTACCGTATAAGCTGCTTTGAAAACTTTGGCCTAACGGTGTCCCTAAAACACGTACAGTACGCGAACCTTTTAGTGATACTTGAGCTCCCTAGTGCTGAATCTGTAGACCTCGGTAATCTTCTATATTCGTATTGGCAACCTTTGAAGCACAAACTATTAATCAATTATGCATCGCCGTGAGACATCTGGCATAAACTTTACGTACGTGTAGAGATGAGAAGAATGCAAGTATGAGGAATGTGGCCTGCAAACACGAACTTCCTGTTTTGCCCAGACAGATCGGCTCTTATCTGCTCTTAACTGCTACACGAAAACATTGACTCACACCTTGCAGTTTGCTGGATTACAACTGACAAGAGCGAAGAGCTGCCAGTAGAAGACAATATAAAGTCGCCTGGGTAGTAGCGGAGTTGCTATGGTAACCATTGCGTCACTGGCTGTGCTAGTGAAAATCCCTTCACCCCGTGCCTCACCTTGCATGTGCATTCTTCTGATCTCCCAACAATACTAGTACTGCTGTTGTTTACATAGCAAAGTCTTGAGATTGAACACATAGTGTCCACATTCTGGAAAGTCAGGGGAAGAAATGGTCAGGGCAATAGACAAAAAATCTGGAAAGTCAGGGAAATCTTCCCCAATTATGGATTTGAGGGGATATTTTTAGGCTCTAGTCTGTCATTACCCAGGCTATTGTTGCATTTCTTTTTTCAGGTATTTTTTCAAAAGAGGTGCATAACAATTCTACAATTCTAGGATGCTTTCTTGAAATTCATGAAAACGGCTAACAAGCGGTGTCCATTTAATAAACTTTGGCTAGACAGTAAAGTGGTTCCCAAACTGAGTGGTTGGTTGGATATATTGGTAAACGATGCAACTTCAGCATATTGTAAAGTGTGTTGTAAATAGTTGAAAATCAGTAGTATGAGTAAATAAGCAGTCACTTCTCATGCTAAAAGACCTATTCATACAAAGTACACAAAAGGTCTTCCCAGCCAACAATGACTATCTTTGAAAAGAATACCTGTACTCCATCTCCACTTGAAGATAGGCAGCTAAAAGGAATTTTCAGTGCCAGGAACAAGTCAAAGGATTTTAAAGACTTGCAGTGTGAATAAATATATTATATCCGCTAAAGCCATATAGGCTCTCCAGGTTGTCACTGGAAAGATGTTTCTTGTGGTGAAACATCTGCAGCATTCAAAACATTGTTCTCAGACAGTAAAATTGCTCAGAACTTTACTATGGGCAAGACTAAGGCTTCCTATGTTATAAATAATGGATTAGCTCCATATTTTAAAGAAAGTTTGCAAAATGACTCTATGTTGTTTGTTTTGATGAACCATTAGACAAATTTGTCCACAGAGGACAAATGGACTTGTATGTAAGGTTTACGGATGTAAATCTTCAAAAGTTGCAACAGGATATTGGAATAGTGAATTTTTTTTTGCTAGTGGCTTTACGTCGACACAGATAGGTCTTATTTTTACGGTGGGATAGGAAAGGCCTAGGAGTTGGAAGGAAGTGGCCGTGGCCTTACTATGGGCAAGACTAAGGCTTCCTATGTTATAAATAATGGATTAGTTCAATATTTTAAAGAAAGTTTGCAAAATGACTTAAAACTGCATGGCCAACTTGCCCGGTGCAAGTGAATTTTTAGGCAGGGCAATTGTGGATCACTTATTAGATGGGTTTGTACATGGACTGTCCTTACCTTTAGGCAATATTTTGCAAGTCTAAATGGATAGGCTGAATGTTAACCTCAGTTTTATTAAAAAACTTGATAATCATTTGCAAGTGCTAAACCCTGAGGCCAAATCTTTTCTTGATATTGGCATATGCAGTTTGCATAGAGTGAATTGAGCCATGAAAACTAGGATCTCCAAAACTGACTGGGATCTTTTTAATTTTTCCAGATCTTTGCACAATCTTTTTAAAGATAGTCCTGCTAAACATGCTAAATATACAGACATAACAAGTACTGCATTTCCTTACAAATTCACTGTAATAAGATGGTTGGAAAATGGATGCTGTGTTGATCAAGCTCTTAAAATATATGATCACATTGACAAATCCGTGAAAGAGTACACTGAAAACAAAACCCAACAAAATTCAATACCTTAGAGAAGCTCTGAGGAATCCACTACTTAAGACATAATTAAATGCTTTTAGAAATATTTTGCCAAATGTTGAACCTTTTCTCAGAAGATTTCAAAGTCAGAAACCCATGGTGCCTATGACTGATTTGTCTTCAAATTTGAAAACTGTTTTGAACATAGACCCAGACTAATTGGAATTCATTATATTCACCTACATTAGAAACACAAGTTAATTGTTTTTGATCTCAGGAGTGCTTTAAATCCACATGAAATAATATTAGATTGCTGTGGTAAAATTATTTTATTTAAACATTTGAATTACTCTATTAATAAGTTAGTTGTACTTTGTTCCTTGGAAATGTTAAGATAGAGGTTTATGTTAGGCTTACATGTTACCAGTACCTTTAAACAATTTGTTTATGTATATAAAATTACCCACCAATATAATTGTTTTTCCATAAATTATTGAAAAAAAGGAAGGTAAGAGAGAATTAGGCCAGCTATGGGAATGATGGAGGCTGTGATTTTCTTTTTTGTTCCTTGTAAAACATGCTGTTCGGTGAATTAACTTGCTGCTCAGTCTTTGTGCATAAGGGAAATTTTCTTAGCAAGTCAGGGGAAGGGGAAACTTGAGAGAACATTTCTGTGGTCACTATGTGAACATGAGTGAGGAAAATCCAAGTACATCACAGGAATCACCTAGAACTCCTCCACAGAAATGGCCATCAAGGGCTATACGCAGTGAGGTAAGAAATATAATAGCTCAAGTTGCAGAATGCTGTGCTATAGAGAAACAAAATTAACAGCTGCTCTTTTCCCTCAGCAAGTCTATTCGAGCTGCCATGCACACGCGCAAATCTGTGACAACTATTAAGAGGATTAAGTCGTTTTCTGCCTCTCACCCCGGTGAATATCCCGCTATCCCAGGTACATGGAGGCAGGCTTGTCTAATCACTCTAACTAATCTGTTCTAACCCATATCAGTATGAATAATAGTATGGTGTAAAGTGCAAGTATTATATGATGTTCCCCTCTTTATTGTAGGGAGAAAACTCAAGGGAAGATATAACTGGACGATTTCAACAAACGAGTGATAAGGGACACCATCGAAGACTTCTATGCCGTCCAAAAATTGGTACCTACTATGAACAGCTTGGTCCCTGTGCTGAAAGAAAACGTTAAGTGGAAGTGGAGCCTGCAACCAGGAATGAGTTAGCTGGAAAAGTTATAATGTCCTATAATGGACCATTTATATTGGTATTATAAATTTACTCATTCGGGACAAATATTTCAGGTTCCCTATGGGAATCGACATCTATATCAGCACAGCTTCCCTCCAAAAAATGTTGAAAAATATGGGTTTTGTGTGGAAGAAAGTGCGAAACAAATGTGTTTTGTTGCAGGAGCAGGCAGACATCGTTGATTGGCAGGCACGATTCCTCGTCACAATTAAACATGCTAGGGAAGAAGGCAAGGAAGTATCTTACCTAGACAAGTCCTGGATTGATAATAATACAACTGGAAAATGCTGGCAGATAGAAAAAGATGTTGTGGGTGTTACAGCATGGGAAAGCTCTTTGATAAGGCTAATCATTGCAAGTGTTGGATCTGAGAAAGGATTCATTGGACAATTAATGTTTGAAGCCAGACGTATTCAAGGCGATTACCATGGCCAAATGGATTCCCATAATTTTGAGAAATGATTCAAAACATCTGCTCCCTAATTTGCCTCATGCATTTGTGATTGTGTTGGATAATGCACCGTATCATTCTCGACAGGTGGATAAAATACACTAGTGACGATGGTCGAGTGGCTACAGATGAGAAGCATTGTCTGCAAAGCAAATCAACGGAAAGGACCCTGTATAAATTAGTTGAAGAAAACAGGCCTACTAACAAAATTTATGCTGTTGACATCATGGGTGGTGGAGCAGGTCATGTCATCTTTTGTCTCCTCCATACAACTGTGATCTGAACGCCATTGAATTGGCATGGGCGAAAATCAAACAGGAATTCAATTGACGCAGTATTATGGCGGACGTGTCAGCAGTTAACTTACAATGACTCATCATTGATGCATCCCATTTAGCACCTGCTGCTGATTGGGAGGGGTATTGCAGAAAAGTGAAAGAACTGGAAGAGGAATACTGGAGGCACGATGATTTCACAGACTCGATTGTCAGTAATAGTTCCTCAGATAGGAGTAACGATTGTGGAAGTGATATGTCTGATAATTAATAGTACTGCAGATAGCAGTGACAATTGTGCAAGTGAGATTGTGGAAGTATAATTTCAGAGAATTCATGCTATGATGAAGGTTTAGAAAATTCATATCGATCGATCATATTATTGATTCAATTCAGATTTCATTTCCATTTAATTGGCAGTATAACTGGACCTGGGAGAGCTCTCTCCTTACTCCTCACCTCGGTAAAACCTGGTATCACTAAAAGGTTTGTGAACTGTATATATTGGCATTCCATGATGTCCACTGAACGAGATCACGGCACGAAGGCTGAAATATCAGGAAACGGGCGATGTCTACTCTCACTACATTATCCCCTAAGAGGAGCAAACTTGACCTGTCAACTATTATTGACACATTTGAAGATAATAAGGACGAAGATATGGAAAAACTTCAAAGACAAGTTGAAGCTACTTTATTGATGCTAAAAGCTACAAAACACACTTTAAAAATGTACAGGTCCAAGTTGTGTTGTATCAATCAAAATACAACAATCACCACCCAAAGTGACATAAAATGTTATCAGAAGGGAGGTAGAGAAAACACTGTCAAAATGTTTTACACCAGGACAGATACGGTGTCTTGTAAGCGCGAAGGAAAGAGTGAAATGGTCCTCGGAAGGCACTGTGAGTACTCTTGAATTAAGGGGACTTTCTAAGAAGGCTTATGCCTACCTCAAAATTGAAAAAACTTCTTTTCCTGCTAGATCAGCATTGCAGAAGTGGATATGAAAACTTAAATGCAGACCTCGTATTCTGAAGGAATTGCTCCGTTTATTAAAGTCTCACTCAGAAAATGTTCAAGGACTGGAAAAATATGCTGTCTTGAGTTACGATGAGTTGAATATTGACTCTTGTATTTGTTATGATTCAACGGATGTTGTAATACTGGGCCCCCACATGGACGTGCTTGTAGTCATAGTTTGAAGTTTGTTTTCTTAATGGAAACAACCTGTGTATAATGACTTTGACAAGATCATAATAGCCGAACTTCTGCAGGACATTGTTACACACATTGAAACTTACCACATTAATGTGGTTGCCATAACATGTGATATGGGAGGGAAAAATGTTAAAGCATGGAAAGAGCTGCATGTAAATATAGCCAAAACTTTATTTTATAATCCTGTGGACAAATGAAGAAAAGTGTGGGTTTGCTGTGATGTGCCTCATATTTTAAAACTTTTGATGAACCATTTGTTGGATGAAGGTCTTGTCTGCCCGACGGAACTGAAGTACGTAGTGGTATGATACAAGAATTGTTAGCACACCAAAATGGGGACCTAACACCAACGTCTCATATCAATGATGTTCATCTGAATGTAACTGGATGATCTCGTCAAAGTGTTTTCTTGGCGTACTGCTAAGTCAGTTAAATACTTCCTGGATAAAGACCACGAATGTGGATTCTTCGATCTGTTTAGTGAAGTACTTGATATATTCAATTCTAGGATCCCCAAGGACCATAAAACTCCACTCAGAAGTGGCTATGGACTTTAACTTCACAGCCAAGAAAGTACCCTGAAAAAATTTCTGGACATTATCTCCCAAGTTAGAGTTGGCAAAAGAAACAGTATATTACCTTTCCAGGAGGGATTTGTAATTTCCGTTAAGTCATTATTCCGACTTTTTGAGAATCTGAAAGGGCAGGGTATTCCTTACATACTAACATCGCACCTAAACCAGGATTGTTTGGAGAACTTTTTCTCTTGTGTTCGTGGGTTGGGAACTTTTTATAACAACCCAACTCTATTTGAAGGGAAAAATCGAATTAGGCTGCTGTTATTGTTGGGAAAAGCAAATTCAATTCCTTTTTCTGGAAGCACGTCGGTCAAAGAAGACTTCAATGGCCCATCAACAATTTGTCTTGTATAACCCGAGTCTGAAGAAAATGTAATAGACTTTGTTACAAATGAGCTGTGCATTGACATTGTTGACGAGTCTTCACAAACTGAAATATTTGTCGAGGACATAAAAAATCCAGTTGTTAAGGGAGAAGAGTTCATGTCATTCGGTAAGAGGGGGAGGATGTCACCCAAGCAAGTTTGGTAGCTTTCAAATGTCGCTCAAGTGATTAAACTCTTAGTGCCTCGAAAGGAAGCTGTTCACTGCCGTGAGAGGAAACCTGTGACTGGATCTCAGATATTTGAGAAGGGGGCCTTACACATCCCAGTTCGAATTTATATTTGGTGAATTTCATGGAAAGACTGTATCCAGATGCAAAAATGTAATGAAATATATATCTATTTTTAACCCACGAGTGGTCGCTTTCTGTATTGCAGCACGAGTGGTCGCCCATGAGACTTTCTCTCAGATTAAACTTCATTTCAAATAAATATATATTCCACAATTTTGCAGGGCGTAAGAGTGAAATGAGGTGCAAAGCCTGTGTTATGTATTTTAGATTTTAAAAAATGAAATGGTGAGCCATATATTACCAAAACAAATTACTAGTCAATGAAAATTAGTCATTAGTCCAGTCACATGTCAGTACGTAATATTCACAAGAGTGCCAGTCTGAATAGAGCAGACACTTAAGGCGCTGCTGTCTCTCTGACCCCAACTAGGCAGGTTTGATCCTGGCTCAGTCTGGTGATGTTTGAAGGTGCTCGGATATGTCAGCCGTAGATTTACTGGCATGTAAAGGAGCACCTGTGGGACAAAATTCCGGCAACTTGGCATCTGCGAAGACCGTAGAAAGTAGTTATTGGGACATAAAACCAATAACATTGTAATTTATATAGAAATTTCTGACAGACACAATACGAATGTAAGAATAAAATACAATAGGTCTTCTCTCTAACATTTGAGTTAGCTGGAGTTTGTAGCGGCGCTTATTGCCCAGCATTCTTCCTTGACTCATAATTTTTGAGGTCTCATTTATCAATAACAGCAAATGGAGGACGTTTTGCACGTCAGATACTAACGCTTACAACAGGATGAAGTTTCCCTCTCGACTTAAACGTAACAGCGATGCTACTGGTCGCGCGATGAGAGAACCTGTCTCACAGGGCGCACAAACTCATTCGAATCTTTGTTCTGACTAGAGGAGGGGACGCTTACTCTTCAAATGTGAATCACCGTACTCAAAACAGTTATCAACTCGGCTAGAAGAGGGAACAGTCACCTTTCTTGCATCACTGAGAAGTAAACTTACAATACAAATTAATGTGAGAAGAAATTCCATATACTGACCACTCATGGGTTAAGTCAAAATTTCCAGTCTTCCATGACAAAATAATTTGCTTCTTATGTAAGGACCAGGATATTTATTAGGATATGGCATTAAAATGCAAAGAGTAAGGTGCTAGCTCTGCGAAAATATGTCAGTAAGAAGGTTAAGCTTCGGGCTGGTTCATCAACTAATTATGTCTCCTGAAATGTAAGTTTTAATATTTTTGTACCGGGAGGTACACCCCAACGCCACGCATTTAAATCTAGTGCCTAGAAGAACCCCTCTGTTGGTGAAACAGTGAAACTGAAACTACACCTACTTAGAACTTTACTCAGAAGATGTCACCACAGAAATCTGATGTAATTTTGTTATTGTGAAGTTTCCTGTACTGTGTGAATTTCTACTTGTTTTGTTTGCCATTCATCAAGAAGTTTGGACATTCTCCCATAGATGACACTACCAAAAAATTATGATCATGCACCCTGGTGCAAAGTGAAAGAATTTTTGATTTGAAGAAGTTTTGTATTCATAAGGTTTTTTTACTAATTGATGTTCATTTATTTTTGGGTTGGCAATATTGATCTTTTCTTTCTGCCAGTTTTGAATCCAACCAATCAAGAATTTCTGTAATTAATTTTCTACCAATCACAGTCTTCTTCTTGTTCTTCTTCCTCTTCTTCGATTTTGAGTGTAACTTTTAAATCACCCAATAAAAATGAGAGGGTGTGGCTAGTTAAATCTTGAATGGTCTCAAACTTTCTCCGAGGGTTTATAAACTGCGGATTTTCAAGTCTCTTGGCCAATTGATCGTCAGCTTACTAAGTGTGTGTGTCAAAGCAGGAGGTGGGAGGCCTCTTTCATCAGGCAGTAGAACTTCGACAAGGTAATGGCCACATAACATCTTTCTATCTTTCTTGCTAGCTCCACAGTTTAACCTGAGGGAAAGGTCTGAAACCGTTAACCATATAACCTTCTTTCTAAAAATATAACTTTCTGCCAGCTAATGTAATAACTTCATAAAATCTTCTATTGTAAATCGGGGATAGAGAGTGATTACCCTCTCGAGCTCCCCTTCATCTTGGTTTGAGGTGCCACGTTTTGTAACCTTTCGTTTCTGTAATGTATTAAAGTTATCTCCATGCATGCTACCTCAGTAGTTTGCGAATATCCCCTGGTTCGTCAGCCAAGTTCCCTATATTTTTTAAATTTTTGGAGCTCAGTCTTCGACTCTATTCAAATTGCACTCGGGCCATTCCTTAACCTGTTCTTTTTCACTAAGGCCCTGTAGGTTGGGTATTAGATACCTCTGTGTAATAAGATTTCTATTTGTAAATTGTGCCTTGTAAGGCCAGAGATTATTAGAGTTTCATGCTATGTTGCCTTGAATAGGCTTGGAAAACTGAGAGCACTTATTGACTATTTGATCTAAATGTTTACTTCATCAAGAAAGAAATTAATCATTTTGATTTGCATGACAATATTTTATTTCGTATCATATTATAGGCCATTTATATGATAGTTGAAGTTTAACCACAAAATATGTGACAAAATTTAATCCATTTTCCCTCATCTTGCTTTTAAATCTATTGGAAGTACCAGTACTTATCGAATCGGACTGAACCAGATTATTGTTTGATGAAAAGTTGGCAATTGTTTCACAGGTGCGAGAATTAAGAGGCTTGCTGTACTGCGAATGTGTACCCTACCCGCTATCGTTCATACCGTGTGACGTCATAGCGTTCCAGCCAATGGGAGCTTCACCCGCCAGAGTAGCCTACCTAGTAGGGTAGTTATGTTGGTTTTAATGCTTAAGAACTAAATATGGTAGTTGTTGTTTCTCCTAGTGCGGTATTCCGTTGCAGTATGCCATATGTCTTCTTCAAATACTATTACTGGTACTCCTTGATGCACTGAGCGAGTTTGCTGTGCGGTTAGGGGCGCCCACCTGTGAGCTTTCATTCAGGAGATAGTGGGTTTGAACCCTACTGTCTTCAGCCCTGAATATGGTTTTCCATTGTTTCCCATTTTCACACCAGGTAAATGCTAGGACTGTACCTATATTAAAGCCACAGCTGCTTCTTTCCCACTCCTAGCCCTTTCCTGTCCCATCATCACCATAAGAACTATCTGCGTCGGTGCAACGTAAAGCCAATCGTAAAGAAAAAAGTCCTTGATGGATGCTACTTTTCAAGGTTGAGCAGTCCATACACACGTTTTCCAGTTGTTAATATAGATGCTATACTGGCTCATGATGGTTTTGATCATTCCTTATATCTCTTCTTCTGTTTAGGGTCACAGTGATCGGGCATGCAGACTGTGTGTCCAATCCACCAGAACTGATGTTGGGCTAGCATCACCTTTCTTATATTGGTGGTCTCCTCCAGAATGCTGATATTTGTATATTATTTTATCCTGTCAAGTAATTCCTTTTTTTTTTTTTTACATGTTGTTTTAGATCACACAAACACAGATAGGTCTTATGGTGACAATAGGACAGGAAAGGGCTAGGAGTGGGAAAGAAGCAGTTGTGGCTTTAATATAGGTACAGTCCAAGCATTTGCCTGGTGTGAAAATATCAAACCATGGAAAACCATCTTCAGGGCTGCTGACAGTGGGGTTCGAACCCACTATCTTACGAATACTGGATACTGGTTGCACTTAAGAGACTACAGCTATCAAACTCGGTCCCAAGTAATTCTCAAGATGTTTCTGAGACATCTCTGATGGAAGTGTTCAAAAAAATTTTATGTGGCTCCAGTATGTTGTCCATGTCTCATGTCTATGTAAGAGAATTGAGATTACAACAGAATTGTGCACAAGAAGTTCGGTAGAGCTACTAACGTCATGATTACGGAAGCAGCCTCCCAAATGCTACTGCAGCACACTTAAGGAGTGATGAACTTCCAAATGCAGAGAGGTGATATTTTGACTCCGTTCTTCCATCAGTTAAAGGAAGAAGAAGTAATGGTATTTGCACACAGATGGCTTCCTAGATATGGAAAACAGCCAACATTTTGTATTAGTTACTTGCTGACTCTTATGCTTCGTGCTTTTATGTGGGCTCTTGGAGGTGGATGATACAAGACTTTAGTCTTCAGAATTTTTAGTTTAAGTCCCAGCTTTTGATATGCCAGTGTAAGTCATTGAGGATGAAATTAAATTCTTTCTGAGATTGGGACAGTATAGCATTGCCATCTGTGTACTGAAGCTCAACAAGGGATATTACAAAGGTTGTAGTTTTAGACTTGTAAGGTTTGCCATCCATGCGATATGAGATCTGTGTACCTGCTGCGATCTAGCCTCTGACTAACTAGAATTGTTGATATGTACAGGGTCTCTCCTTTAAAAACCCAGACTGAATGCACAATGTTTGTTCTCTGAGCTATGACAGCTGAAGTATGGGAAGAGTGTGCATACTTCTTGATCTTGCAAGCAGCCTGTACGTGTTTGACTTGGCAAGCATGGGTCGGCTGTCTGAATCTCAGCTGTTAACATGGTGAGACAGTTACCATTGCAACACCATATTTTCTTATGTAAAAATCTGGTTTCATTTAATGGTCATGTGAATAGTCAAAAATCTTGCTGTTGGTGTGCATAATATCCAGTTTTTTTGCTAGTGGCTTTACGTTGCACCGATACAGGTAGGTCTTATGGCAACGATGGGATAGGAGTTGGAAGGAAGCAGCGATGGTCTTAATTAGGGTACAGCCCCGAGCATTTGCATGGTGTGAAAGCGAGAAACCATGGAAAACCATCTTCAGGGCTGCCAACAGTGGCATTCGAACTCACTATCTCCCAGAGCAAGCACACAGCTGCGCACCTCTAACCGCACGGCCAACTTGCCTCGTTATAAAATCCTAGTGGTGTTTATGAAGTCTATCATTATGACAAAAAGATTGGCATTTGGTGTGCTGTTATTGCAAGGCAAATAATTGGGCCTATTTTTTTTGAGATGACAGTAAATGCAGAGGGGTACCAAGATGATATTTTGATGCCATTCTTCCATCAGTTAAAGGAAGAAGAAAAACCGCATGGATGGTTTCAACAAGATCCATACCCTGCTCATGCAGCAGAAGATTCCCTTCGTACTGTCTCAGAAGTGTTTGCAGACAGAGTGATCAGTGCTGGTCTATTTCGTCCTTGTTCTCCAGATTTTTTTTACTTGTGGGTAAACTGAAAGGGAAAGTGTATAGAAGAAATCTTCATACATTAGATCATCTGAAAAAAATATTACGATGAAATCAGAAACATTACACTGGCAAAACTCACTTGCGCCAGCCAGAATATGGTTGCCAGATACAATACCTGTATAACTGAGGAAGCACGACACTTCCAGCTTTATTTATAAGGTAAGATTTCATAAGATTGTATACACCCTTAAAGGAGGGTGGTCACGCAGGTGCCATAGTGCAGAGTACAAATACTGTGCATTTGGTCTGGGTTTATAAGACAGACCAAGTATATCATGTGTGTTATATAACAGTGTTTTAAATAATATGGTAGCTTTTTAAGTGGTGGTGTTATTTGTGTGTCTAAATATTCCTGTCTTCTTCTAGGTTTCTGAAATCATGGAAGAGCCACCCTTCATTAAATGCGAACCAGAATGGTTGTCAGATGTGGGAGAACACTTGGCTTCAGTAAGTAGGCATTTGAGAATGTTATTCTTCACTGAGTTGTTAATATAGCATGGAATGAATTCATGGAACTTTTTTCTTTTCTTTTCTTATTTTTGCAATGACAGTTTTGCATGCTGTTTAGGCTGTAATTGAAACTTTGCCTTTTGATTCTTAGGATACAGCTGGTAATAAAGTAGATATCAAGATTGAGCCAGCTGATGAGATTGATAATCTGACTGGAGGAGAGAAAAATGAGGATGTAGTCAAAGACGAGCCTGAATTTCAGGTAAACAGATGGTTTTCTTTTTCTCCCTTTTATGATAATGTGAAATTAAAAATTATGGCTTTTCTCTTCCATCAGTTATTGTACAAGTGAGAGTTGTGGAACTGTTCATATGTATCTTGACAAAACTTTCAGTTTAGGATGATAATGGTTTCAAGGCAGTTTGTCTAAGGTGTTACATTTTCCAACTTCCCATAGCTCTTTATGTACAACCAACTATCAAAATCGATATATTTGAAAAAAAAAAAACTTCCAGTGTATTAGGTCATGTTCATTACATATAGAAGGAATTATAATTACAGAACAAAAGTGGCAAACCAGAGACCCATGACTTTTGACTAAAAATATGGTTGGGTAAAATTAAATAATACTGATATGTGTTTGGGAAGTCTAAAGTAACATGTGGACACAAGAAATGCATAAAATATAAATGGTTATTGTTTTGTAACAATAATAAAGGTAAATTTAAGAGGTCCACCCTTTCAGTACAAAACAATTTTGTTGCTCTGCTTAAGTCACAACATGTTTATTTTGGTACCGATTTTGACACTGGGTGTCATCATCAACTGATCTTATAGAGAAGGTCAGGGAACAAATTACACAAGAAAATATGCACACATGAAATATAGCTCCTTAAAAATATTACCCTTAAGAACAAGTGATTCATAGATAAAATATAAAGGATGATAGAGCGTAAAAATGAATCTTCAATTACTGACAAGTTAAAATCCTGAGAGTCTTATGTAATCTAAGAATGAATATGAGACCTCATTTAATCTTAAGTCTTAATCATGTAAGTCTTCTGTTTCTGGCAAGTTAACCTTGTAAGTCTTATTTCTGATGATAAGATCACATTAGATGTTGAGTCTTGATTGTATGTAAAATATTTTTTGTTTAAAATTTGAGTGAACACTTTAAGATATTGTAAAAAAATGAAGTTGATCATATGAAAGCTGTGTAGCTGTAAGTAATTGCACTTATCTGATTTTTCTAAGCTAGTGTTGTTCCATAGTATGAGAGGTAGAAAACATTACAAGTGAAGGTCACTAGTTGCTTGTGTGACCGATGTTTCTGAGTCCTATGCAGATCCTGAAGCATAGAGAGAGGAAATGGCCTTGCGCAGCTTGCTGCAGTGCTCGAAGTGTGGGTGGAAACTGAGAGTTCAGTATGGACCCATTATGAAGTCTTTTGTTTTATGTCACTCAGAAGTTGTTTCAGTCTTATGTGGTGAAGAATGCGTAATTTGGTAATAAAGATAACAAAATATGAACCATTTTCATTGTGAAGCATGGAAAAATACCATTACGGAAACACTTCATATGAAAATAGACAATACAGCTGTGTCTCACACGAGGAGCACAAAATTATGACACTGGAAGCAAATTCAGGAAAGTTTCAGACATCCAGTGCAGAAAATTGAAAGTTTGCACATGACGCTGCGGTGGATGCATTGTGCTCTGTGACACATACACAGAGGCCTTCCACACCTTATGAAGCATAAGTTTGTACTGTGGCGCATCTAACTGATTATATGTGAAAGAATTCAATTTGAAAATGAAGAGCCATTCTCCTCCATTATGTCAGGCGAGAGTATACCCTGTGATATCCCCTGCCTCTCATCAGAGACGACTAAAAGAAGTGACTTTAGCATAGGTCATTCATGAATTCAAACCCCTGGACATGGGAGGGCTTGAGTATATTGACAGCTAATCCCTGCACGTCATAAAAGGCATTCACAGCCTGATTTGACAGATGATGTGAAGTACCATAGCATTACTAATGTACACCGCATTATGTGCTAGTTTAATATAACCATCAGTTCCCTCTTAAGGGTTTGACCGATTCAAAATTTAAATGTGCATGCTGCTTGATGAAGAACCTGTTATGTGTGAGCATATGCCCAACCCTAATGACAGTATGCGCATACTGATGGGTGGAAGCACCCTGTAGCCATATGGTATTATGTGCCTGAAAACACTGATCCCATGCAGGGACACTGCTCTATGGTAATTCAAATTTCATGTGGATTGATTTTTATCTACTCTTAAATTGGTTGCTAATCTTCAAGTTAATATTATGTAATCATGATTGATAAGTCTTTAATATATATATAATTTCCATACTTGATGGGTATCTAATATGTATGTTATTTGAGGTGTTCTGTACTTATAATTGACTGGCTGATGTACCTGTGCTTCACTACGGGATTCTCAGGAAGACTGACTTTGTGGTTTGCCTAACTGAAGTCAGTATAAGTCATTACAAAAAAAGTCAGTAGCAATGTAGCGATTACAAGCAATGTTATCATATAACATACTCGATCAAATTAAAAACTGCACATTTTCTCACTTTTAACGAACACTACTACGGTGTCGATCTAACAGTCCAAAGTTCCAGAGCTGGAATGACCAGGCCGCAGACAGCCGTGAGCACTTCTCTGCCATTATTCCCTTAAATATGCACACTTCTCATTCCAATCAGTGCCTCAGGGCAGGGATTGATTAGCTCGAATGCTATGATGAACCAGTGTGTTACGTACCAGTAGTATCGGAAAAAATATGTACCAGAGGAAAGGCATGCTAAAGAAGAAAGTTAGATACCTAACTTCCCAGCTACTTCCCGCTGATATTTAGGCAGACTGTTACACTCGTACGACTGGGTGAGTTGGCCGTGTGGTTAGAGGCGCGCAGCTGTGAGCTTGCATCCAGGAGATAGTGGATTCGAAACCCACTCTTGGCAGTCTTGAAGATGTTATTCTGTGGATTCCCATTTTCACACCAGGCAAATGCTGGGGCTATACCTTAATTAAGGCCTTTTCCTATCCCATCGTCACCATAAGACCTAACTGTGTCAGTGCGACGTAAGGCAAATTAAAAAAAAATACTCGGTACGCAGCAGTAATCCTATCTATCGTAGATGAGTGGCAACAGAAGACAATGCACATCACAACAAACAATGGTCAATCTAATGTTATTGTTGATCATTTTTATGAGCTTTCTATATTGTAGGCCTTCACATTTACCGGGCAAGTTGGCCATGCGGTTAGGGGCGCGTGGCTGTGAACTTGCATCCGGGAGATAGTGGATTCGAAACCCACTCTTGGGAGTCTTGAAGATGTTATTCTGTGGTTTCCCATTTTCACATGGGGCAAATGCTGGGGATGTACCTTAATTAAGGCCATGGTCGCTTCATTCCAACTCCGAGGCCTTTCCTATCCCATCATCGCCATAAGACCTATCTGTGTCAGTGCGACGTAAAGCCAATATCAAAAAAAAAAACCTTCACATTTAGTTTTCTTTTGACTCTGTGATCTTAGGGTGTTTTATAAAATTATTTATAGCGTAGACTGTAGTTCCTTATTCTCCGACTTTACATACCGATTTTCATTAAATCCTGTCTACCCATTTTCTCGTGACTCGTCACTGATAAGGACTTAGTAACAAAAGTCCAAATTCATGAATATCTCTGATCATAGCTGGTATGGTAACATTGTATAAGACATAAATGATTGGAAATATAATACTATACAACTTTAGTTATGTAGTATTTATTGATATGACCACTAATAACATACTTATTTGGGAATTAAATTTTAGGCCTACCCCTAAACTACCATTTCATTCAACGTGAATAAAATTATTTACAGCCTAGATTATAGCGACTTATTCATCAACTATGTATACCGATCTTCATTAAGATATGTCCACTAATAAAATAAATATTTGAGAATTAAATTTTAGGCCTTCCCCTAAACTACCATTTCAGTCAGCGTTAAAAAAATTATTTATGGTCTAGATTGTAGCGACTTATTCCTCAACTTACCCTACTGATTTTCGTTTAGATACGACCATTAATAACAAATATTTGAGAATTAAATTTTAGGCCTTCCCCTTAATTACCATTTTACTCAGCGTGAGTAAAGTTATTTATGACCTAGATTATAGCGACTTAATCCCCGACTTTATGTATTGATTTTCATTTAGATATGACCACTAATAATATAAATATTTGAGAATTAAATTTTAGGGCTTCCCCTAAACTACCATTTCAGTCAGTGTGAATAAAATTATTTAAGCGCTAGATTGTAGCGACTTTGTATACCGATTTTCAATAAATTCTCTTCAGCCGTTTTCTCGTGATGCGTGTACATGCTGACAGACAGAAATTACAGAAAAGTAAAAAGGGCATTTCCTTGTTCTGTGGGCACGACTTTTTTAACTTTGCGGTCATAATAGCTTGATTTGATTCATGTTTACTCATTCTCAGAACTTCATTTCTCTCGATAATTCATATTTTTTTCATTCTTAAATGATGTTTCTGTTCACACTTCCCTTATTTATTAATCTCTATAATTGCAAATTATTCTCTTAATTATTTAACGATAGCATTGTCAAAATATTTATCAAGTAAATATAATATTCTCATCTTCCTTTCGCTGATAGCCTTTTTTTTTTTTTTTTTTGTAAATCTTTGACTGATTCATTTTAAAATGTGTCTAAATTATTCAGGCCTTTTCGTTGTATGATTTAGACAGTGACATGGTAACCACTTAATGATCCAACGTCTTTGGGGTATATTATGGGTAGATGCTATTATCTTCAGCTGTTTCCATGTTATATTATTTTGATTGAGTAAGTGTTTTGTCTCGGTGATTAATTTATTAACTAATTAATAGTGCACCGGGCGAATTGGCCGTGTAGTTAGGGGCGTGCAATTGTGAGCTTGCATCCGGGAGATAGTGGGTTCGAGCCCCACTGAGCCCCGAAGATGGTTTCCTGTGGTTTCCCATTTTGACACCAAGCAAATGCTCGGGCTTTACCTTAATTAAGGCCACAGTTGCTTCCTTCCGACTCCCAGGCCTCTCCAATCCCATCGTCGCCATAAGACCTATCTGTGTTGGTGTAACTTAAAACAAATGGTAAAACAATATTAATAGTGCCGTTACAGGTTCATTCAGAAAACTGGTTGTATATGCTGATCTGATTTGTTCTGGGAAGGGACGTTTTATAAGAGCTTGAACTAGTTTGCATATTGTGTTTTTGAGCGATATGATGCCCTAGAATAATATATTTAACTGGCAGTTTATTGTATTATAGGTCTTGTCTTGCTGGTAATTCACAGCATCTGTCCATTACTTGCATCCGCGCACGAGTCACAGCAGCCAGAATGTTCTGGAGAATTTGCTGCTGTCTATCGTGGCTTATATTGTACACTTGCAATTTCTTGTTGAAGATTCTCAAGAGTGCTGATGATTGTTCCTGGACACTTTTCTGTTTCAGAGTACTGCAAAGTTTGTGATCACAAGATATTAAGCTTGGTAAAATGTTGGGGGTTTGGGGTTGGAGGGGTGAAAGTCATCAGCCAGTTATTATTCATTCATTACAAAGCTCCTGAACAGCTTCTAATGAGCAAACAGACATTTGGTCTGTAAAAATTATATAAGCATTTTTCTTATGACTACTGTGCCGCACCTCATTCATTACCTTCATATCTTACTTTACTGATATCGTATTCTTTACAATGTCATAGATCAGTCAGTTGTGACTGGTTAGTATTCTCTATACCTAACTTGATGTGTAGTTCATCCCGATTAGACAGATGGCACCTCGTGTAACAGAGGATTGCCAAAGCATTTCTTTCTAGCTTATCTTTGATTTGTGTGATCTCTGATCTGGAGACAATAATGGCTTGGATAAAAAAGATGTAGATGTTAGTCTATGAGATGATTTGCATGTCATATAAATGGTATTTCGAAAAGATTCATACTTTACCTTGTATGGCTCTGTGAGTTCAAAGTCAGTGAATATGATTATTTAGAATCAGTGCAATTGATTTCTTCACTCTCCAGTTATATATCCTATTTATCCTTCCTTGGCTTGCCATAGTTATGCTGGTTTTGTTTACTGAGAGATCCCTGTTCTCCATATTATTCTTTGATTTATTTGCTGCAGAATTATTTCATTGTCTTTCCTTTTTCTTCATGTCTGCTTATTATGTTATCGTGCCTATGTTGAGCGAAAGGTAGCACTGATCCGATGGTTTTGTGGGTGTGATGAGTTTGTTTGTGGTTTTTGATTGGAGACCTTTTAATTTCTCTTCGGCTTTGAAGTCTGGCTTGAGCTTATGTTCTGTAATATGGTTTAACGCTGATGCTGTACGATTCTTGTTCGCCTTGATGTGCAATATGAATTCGTGTCATGCGGCATGGAAGTTATTTTGATTATGGTGTCGACTGGGTGAGCCAGGCCTATTTGCAGCGACCCAGATATCTGATTTGTGCTCTCAGATCAAGCTCATGAGCCATTGACTGATTCTTGTCAAGCTGTTACCATTCTTATCATAATGTGTTGTACCGGTTACGACCTGCACATGTGTATTTTTTTGATAATTAATTGTATTCAATCATCACAAAAGATATTCAGAGCGAACTTGGTTTGTTTACGTTTGGAGGAACGAGCAGGCGAGCCGAGGACAGCTGTGTGTGTGACGTAGCTGCAGGGACAAGATAGACTACCCGCCTGATGCGCCACGTGTAGCCTGCCTGACCTGGTATGTTCTGGATATGAACGTCACACCTTCGCGAACATTCGATTGAAAAAAATTCAAAACTTCTCTAATAATTATCGCAGCGACTTCAGCGATACGTCATTTTGAAGAGAATAACATAAACATCTCAAATAGTGAATCTCAAGTAAATCCGTCGAGGGATTAGTGAGATAACCAGCCTCAAGGGATCACGTTATATGATGACGTAGGAGCCTCCAAACTGAATATAACGGTAGCTCACTTTACCCAGATCAGACAGTCATAGCTGAGTGTTCACCCTGACTCTCCACGCTGCCGTATTCGTCAGAGGCTATCTTCGAATATTTAAAGTCTTCATGTGGGACTTAAACTCCGACAGTCGTGTTGAACTTATCAATTGTGCGCGTGTAAACTCTAATGTATAACAAAGTCTTTATAATGGACACTGAGTCTATCAGTCAAGTTGAACTTGTAATTTTTGCGAGTGATGAAGAACAAATTATTCAAAGTCTTTAAAAATTTGTGTGTGTGGGAACTCTGATTATGACAAGTCATGTATTGGACTTAAGTGACAACAGTTCAGTTGAACTTATGTTCTATGCGCTTATAGAAACTTCTCGATATAACTTACTTTCATTCTTGTAGAACTGAGTTCGTTACCACGTTGCCTGTGTGAAACTTAATCTCCGAACCAATATTAATTTAAATGTGACACTACAGCAATATTCTAGGAACTGTGATATTTTTTCTTTACATCTCAGTCAGCATAATTTCTTTAATAGATACGAGTATTCATGAAAGTGTTTGAACTTTCCCATGAATATTACTGCAAATGATTACCGTGATAAAAGTATAATCGTGTGCTGCGACACAAGTGTTTCACTGTGAATTCTAACTGTGTTTTTTTATCCAATTCAAGTAGAATTGTGTATTATTCTTCTGAACAGTGTGGAAATTATTTGTGTGTGACTGACAGCAGTATCTTTGATAAACTCTCGAGCAGTCACCTATTTTATTCAATGTCAAGTGCGCCTAACAACGAACTGTGCTTTTCATTTCAACCTTATTTCTTCGTCAATGTGTTTAGTATTATTGCATGACTGACGGCAGTGTCTGATAAACTGTAGAGCAGTCATACATTTCTTTCAATGTCAAGTGCTAATTTATTTAGTGGAAAATTACCACGAACTGTGCCATGTGCGTGAACAATTTTCATTTTCATTATTTCTATTCATGAACTGTGCTTTATTTTCTTCCAATTTCGATGCTACTCGCATCTACATCTTTAGTGAACTTTTGGATTGTATCTACAAGATTAAGAGTGAATTCGACGGCATATCCCAACCATATTAAATGAAACAGTGCTGTTAAACCAAAGTGTCGGGGGACTGTGTAATTCTGACGAGTGATTACCCCACAACATCGTCGGAGAACGTCGTAGAACGTCGGAGATCGTCCAGAACATCGAAAGTTCGAGACTCACTCATATCCAACCAACCTGGGTGTTCCAGCCTTATCTCAATGAACTATTGGCAACTTCCAGAACGTGTTCCAGCCCCGTTCAGCCTGGGGAACTGGGAGCACGGATCATCAAGCGGCGATGTTGAAGACAGCGACTAACAACAGTAAGGTGATGTGCACTTTGAAATGGATTTCCTGAATAAAAACTATTATTCAATCTAATTAAAATTTTTCTTGTAGATAGGACCCTGGCTCCTGTACCAAGCCCTAGCTAGTAACCACCCAGTATTGCCCTGAGGACTGTTTCATGCTAACTTTAAAGTTAAATCATAAAGTCGGGCTCTTTTACCGGTACAGTGTCTTGATATATTATTTATTCATTCTGCTTTGCATATTTGGTCTCTCTGTGTGTGTGTGTGTGTGTGTGCGCATGCATGCGTGCGCGCGCAGTATGGTTATCGGACCTGTGGTTTTTTCAGTATCTTATCGATATTTGCTTTTATCAAGTTTCCGGCTTGCTCAGCCGATTTACATGCTTATTTCGAGATTTCACTCTCATTTTAATTATTTCATTTGAGTCATGTTTATTTGTTTCTGTAACTATAACAACTCTTTTTTATCCTCCTTGTTTTCCATACTTGTTTTCTTTTCTGCCACCATTGCTTCACTGCCTTTCTTGATTTCTGGGGATACAATCTCAATGGAAATTGTTGGGAGCCATGTTTCTTTTTATAAAGCCTCAACTTTACCTGGCGAGCCGTTATAATATTTTCTTGTGTGAAAGCTGCTATTTTCACCTCTTTATGACATCTGGTCCCTAAGAAAGAAATTCTTTTGATCACATTTGAATTACCAGTCTGGTAATGTTTGAATGTAATTGTATCACTTTCCACGATACCTCTGTTGCAACAGTGTAAAATTTCATGAGATCCAGTTTGATGAGTCAAACGACTCGAGTGCGATTGATATATCTTCACAAACTATGTGTGTATGTGGGCATTCGAATCCCTGTGTTTACCCATTTTGCTTGTTCTATGCTCATCTCTTAATCTTTTCTTGCTTTGTTATAGTCATAAACCTTATTTGTTTTAATTGACCTCTGCTCTACGTTATTTTCTTTCTGCTTTGGGGATATGCCTTCTACACTTTGTTTCCTTAGTCTAAGAGCCCGGATTCAGCTCCTGGTAGTTTATAGCCAGTTTCAACCGATCCACAGTAAATAGGTAGGTAGGTGGTGTACTAGTTCTTTGAAAGTTGCTTCGGAATGAGCTCATGTGTAATGCAATTTCACTGTACCATGCCTAAATTGTTCAGATACAAGTAGCAAGTTGAAAGTGCCTTGCAGATGTCATACTGGTCCTCTTTCAGCCTATCAACTCCCTGGTGCATTAGTTTTGCCACATTCTATATATATCTTGCATGTTGATTTTGATGGTTATTAAGATTCATGATCAGACATTTACTCTGTATTCAAAGATCGATTGTGGTTTCTTTCTGCATTATTCTTTCACATTCTTCCTTTATTGAACTTTATATTCTTGAATCAGGCAAAAAAGAAAGTAACCTGACTTTTGAATGGTTTCTACAAAGTTATATTTTGTATTTTGGTCTGTTATGAAATTTGTGAATATTATTACTGTGTTTCTCTTACCAGGAAACTTACCTCAGGGTTACTTCTGATAATGTTTGTGATATTGAATTGAAACCAGATATGAAACATTTTGTGCTTAAGGAAGAAAATACTTGCACTGGATCGTATGAAAATGAAGAGGTGAGTTTTAAAATACCTTTATAGACAACAAATGAAAAGAATGAAGAACTGAAACATTGTTATGTGTGACACTTTCATTTTAACAGTCGAAAACATCTTTCTGTAAATTATTTACTGCATATACAACGTCCTGTCTGAATTAATCAGAACAAAGTTAATTTTCCACAATTTTCCCTTCTGTTTCGTAACTGTGCTCTACATGTTCTGTATTCACACACCTCTGCTTTCTATGCATTGAGTGTTCATTGATTGAACAGAAGTGTTCTGTGGCATGAATTTTTTTAGGGTAGGAGTGCATTTATTTGTATTTGTATGTATTGTATTTTTGAGGAATTTTGAGGTTACCTTCTGAGATTTACAGTATATCTTCGATAAATGACTCCTAGCAAGAGCAGTGCATTTACAGAATAATCAAAGAATAGTTGTATGACATAAAGATTTTATTTATTCTCAACAAAAGATACATCCGGCTGCAGTTGCGGGTACGACAAACACCTGGAAAACAATACAAATTTTTAAATGTATAATAAAAATGTAATGAATCATTGTTATGTAATGACAAGAATATATATGGTGTTTTAGCATTGTCAATGAATTAAAAATATTTCATGAAAGCTTCTTGAGATGTGAACTCATGTGCATAAACGAAGTTCCCCTGGTTCTGAAGAGAAGTCCCCTTACTTCCCATATGTAACCAATTGTGTTATAGCACTCCCTTAAGTAAGGTACAATAGGCAGTACATGGCTCTCTTTTCTACATTTATCACCAATGCCTGATCCGAGTTGACCTGAAAGTGTTACGGTGGGACCCAGTACGAGGTATTTCTTTTCCTTATGGTTGATGACCCTCATTAGGCTAACTCGACTTCCTGTGTCAACTAAAGCGCTGATTGTTGCTCCACATAAGTGAACATCTTTATACATCTTGTTTTCACTGCATATATCTGTAAACATCAATATGTCTGGTACATCTGTCCTTGCGTTTGCACAATTTTAAGCGAGATATCCGAACTTGTTACATTTGAAGCATTTTGTTCCTAAATTCTTCGAGCGGCATTCAGATGATTTATGTCCTTTTGCTCCACAGTTGTAGCACCGGATGTCGGTTGTCTGTTTCCTTGGTGTCGATTCAGTCTTGTTGGATGACGATGTTGGAGCATTTCTTGCAGGAGATTCCTTAATGATGCTTCTTGCTCTTTTCATGTCCTGGTAGATCCTGAGCTTTTCCATAAATTCCTTCATGTTCCTTTAGTTGTATAAGATAACTTTGTTCGCTTCATCCTGTATGCCATCATTCACGTATTGGATCAGTGACTGTTCATCAACAGAACCTCTACTGGCAATTTCTTTCATCACTAGTATGTACTCTTGGCATGACTTTTCCTTCTTCATTATCCTCTTGGTGAGCATCTCGTGGATGTCTTTGGTGCTAACTTCAGCGAGAATTCATCTTTGAGTCCAGAAGCTAATTTTCCCCATGAAGATTTCTTTTGTTCTCCTTGAATGAACAGCTTTGCGAGACCTGATAGGGATTTCTTTACAAATAGAAACTTCTGGACCCCGTTCCTACTGAAGAGTGAGGCTATGTCTAAGAATTCTGCAATCCACTTCTCAACAGGATATCCTCCACTGCCATAAAATGGGTGTATACAGCTTTCAACATCATTGAATGTTAGGGAGAACCCTCTGCTTGACTGTTGCAAGTGAGATCGGGTAGGCTTAAAACTCCGAGGTTCATCAAGTCCACTGCAGTCATCCTTGCTCCCTTTAGATGAATATCAATGCATGTAACCTTGTGATTCTTCTGTCTGTGCTTCTTCTTGGTTTTAAGTCTGTTCTTAAATTCCGCTGAATTATTGCCATCATAGGCATAATCATCCCCCTCATGATCTTCTTTCTTTACAAGCTATGTTAAGTCGCTCAGATGGGTTATAATCTGTGATATTAATTGATTCTTGTCTCGTTCATAGCTTAAGTACAATACATTACTCACTGCAATCAAATCGCGTTCACCAAAATTATCCTGTACGAATCTAACCTTCTGATCGTATTCTGCATCACCATGCGAGAACTGGAAACCTCCAAATTATCTTAGGATTCATTTATTCATGTCCATACACAAACTTATGCAGGGTCCTAATAATGCTCACTGACTGCGTCAAAATATTGCTTCCAATCCTTCTATGTCACTTAAGGTTGACATTGTAATAAGTTATGATTCGCTTTGCCACAAATTAGCAGCATGCATTCGACTTAAATATTTATGTCTTATCATAGAGAAGTACAGTATATTGTACTAACAATTCGAGATTTCTTCACTACCCACGTCTTACCATACATCTTTAAATATCTGCGGCGTAATTTGTCTTCTCTTTGTTGGCGTGTTTACAACTGCATCATATATTCAGATATCAGCTTCGTAATTTTCTCTGTCTTCCTTATTTCACATTGTTCCCCATCCATCCTGGATGAGCCCTCAGAGTTTGTAGAAAACTAAATAGGTATATTTGGATAGAAGAATAATACAAAAATAACATATTAACATTAACAAAATTCAGGGTCCAAACTCATCACCTGAAAAGTCTATAACACCGGACGAGTTGGCCGTGCTTGCATCTGGGAGATAGTGTGTTCAAACCCCACTGTCAACAGCCCTGATGATGGTTTTCCATGGTTTCCCATCTTCACATCAGGCAGATGCTGGGGCTGTACCTTAATTAAGGCTACGGCTGCTTCCTTCCCAGTCCTAGGCCTTTCCTATCCCTTCATTGCTATAAGACCTATCTGTGTCGGTGTGACGTAAAGATAATCGCAAAGAGTCTATATCATCATCATCTTGTTTTTCATCCTCATTTTTCTATTGTCCTTTTTCATACTGCCAACACCAACATTACATTATTATCTCAAGAGGAATAAAACAAAAGTTATGATCGTTGATAGAACTAATCAAGCATGCTCGTAGATGCTGCGAGCTTGTTGTAGATTTCGTCTCTCTTAGTTTTAAAATTAGTAACGACAATACTAAAATAGCAACAACGCTGGAGATGAAACAAAAAGTAGTTTGGCAATAGCGAGAATGTTAGTAATTAACGTATATGGTATATGGAAAAATTCAACCTTCTGGGAGAACTAGTAGCCCGAAACAGAGAAACCTGGAGAATTGTGGCCAAGGCAGTGACATTAACTCTACAGGGACCAAGGTTTGGTTGTTACTCAGAAGACCAAGTAGGACTTCTGAGGCCCATTCTAAAAAATATGTCATAATTGCAGTTTATACTGGAGTAAATTATAAAACGACATTTCATGAATAATTTTTTTGAATACTTCAGTAGAAAATACTAAATTCAAATTAAATTCACCCATATATTAATTACAAACATGAATCAAACACAAACATCTTTCTAGTTAGTTTTGGTGTCATTTCCAGGCTCACATTGTAAACAGATTACAGTTTTTTTGCTATGTTTGTCAGAAACATGTTTCAAACACTTTTTTCACAACCAGCCTTGGACTTATCACTTTTCACTTTTTTTTTTCACAACTTTGACACAGGAGTAGCATCCTCTTCGCTTGATATCACTTGGCAGAGCTGCCATAACTTTTGGTGCACTTTCCGGCTTCCTGCCCAGTACGTCTTCCATAGCACTAATAACTGTTTTATTGACACCCGTAAGGTTCCTGGCTCATTCTTCAATCTGAGGTGTTATTAGATTCAGTGATAGCTGTCACAAAAATTGAAGCCCGCAATTAGGATACTTCTGTTTCCATTGTGGGAAGATCAAAATGAATGCAAAAAAAGTCAATTATTGTGAATAAAAGAGACAGCAACCATCTTGTTGTTACTCTTTTCACAGAGTGGTTCCTAGCCATCTGGTCAATATTATCAACCCCTCCTTTGGTGCAGTTGTAAAATAAGACCATATCAGGCGTGTGTTTTTCATCACCACTTACATCTTCTCCTGTGTGTTGGGTTGAAAGCATGATGAGGTTACGTTTAGCTTTTTCCTTCACAGTATAGGAAACAGTTGTCACTGGTGGACTGTTAGAATCACTGTCAGTGAAACAAACATAGTTGAATGAAGCAGTCTATTTTCCTTAGGTATATGCTTCCAATTTGCCTGTAAAGTTCCTACTAAAGTGAGGTGAAAGTAATTTCATAATGTCTCAGCAAGTTCAACAGATTTGCAGTACCTATCTGTTGTCACATTTCTACTAGACTTTGGTATAGGCTCTACAAGCCTAGTGACCAATGCCATAGGACCCCTTTCATTTGTTGTTTAATTTTCCTTTTTCCCAGCATGCATTTCCATTTTCAGAATGTTGCTTATTTTTGCATCATACAAATTTCTTATCAAAATACCATATTTACATGCTTGTCCTTCATAAAAACTTGAAGTGGACATCTCCCCCAAAACAAAGACAATATTTCATCACTGGTCACATTCACTCCAGGGGATTAAAATTTCAGCAACAGTGTATTCACTTTTTCAAATAGTTCTTGTAGAAATGCAAATTTCTCGATGGCTCTACGTTCTTCCCTTGTTGATTTATCATCAGATCTGAGTAGTTTGGTCATTTCTATGAATCTACTACTACTCATGGTACCAGATTTAACTGGACTGCCATAGTGGAGACTACATATCATGGTAATCAACCTTATTGTATTTGTTATTCCCCATAATAATAAGAAGCCCTATATAAGCTAACAATTCCTTCTCAGTAACTGGTGACAAATTTCTGATGACAGCTTCTTCACTAGTATGCTGTAGAATAATGTGTATTATTTCTGGAGTAAAACATTTGTCAAATAATTCTTTAGCACCGTTTGCTGTACCATCTCTTCTTAGACCTTGTCTTTCTCTAACTATGTTTGCCACATGTCTCCTAATAGCACGTCCAGGGTTTGCTATATAATACTTTCCACTTTACGTATATACCTAGGGCTACTAGAATGATGAGACACGGTGTTATTACTTGACTCTTGGGAAATAAATGTAGACTGGTTCTTGTCACTGTCACAATCAGATGCAATTTGTTCCACATTGTCTCCACTTTTACTTTCTTCATATGGAGAATCAAAAATGTTTAGCTGAACATCGTCCTCCTCTTCCAACTTTCTGTTTATTTCTTCATCACTAAATTAATGTTGACTCATATTGATTCACTGTATTGCACCCGCCCCCTACCCATTGGGTCTCCAGTGATAATTATACAGGGTCGCTAATGGGGTTTAAAATCTAGTGGGCATAATAAACATTTATAACTTATTTATAACTTAGGATAGGACAATATGAGTGTCATATAACTAAAAATGAATGAGAACAATCAAAGGATTTATTATACTCCTGATGATTGTTGAATCTGATGCAAAATAACTGTATTGAATACAGTAAAACCTTGATTATCCGTCCCTTGGTTTACCGTTCTGCAGATTATCCGTTGCCCAAAAAATCTTGATTTTTTAAAAGCAATGTACAGTCGCTCCAAAACCAAATGAGCGTACTCTTGATGTCAATAATAATAACAATAATAATATTATTGGTTTTAGGCCCCACTAACCACTTTGACTGTTTTCGGAGAAATTTTGTCTCACAGGAGTTCTTTTACATGCCAGTAAATCTGCTGACACGAGGCTGACGTATTTGATCACCTTCAAATACCACCGGACTGAGCTAGGTTCAACCTACGAAGTTGTGGTCTCAACCGTCTGAGCCACTCAGCCCAGCTCTTGACAAGATATCTTGATGCAGTATTCTGTTTTGGAGTGACTGTACATTAACTCTCTGACTCCTGAGACCACGATCATAACTTACAGTAACTACTGCACGTACATGCTCATAGACCAGCAGTTGGCATTGGAGACATGACTTTATACACATTTTTACTACGTAATTTTATTTTGTATAAAATTATTTAACTTTGAACTGTTACAAAAGAAGAGGGATGCTATTCAAATTCAAGTGTCACAAACTTTATTATCCATTCCATTGTTGATGAATAATGTACTGTAATGTGCCCTCTCTTAGCCCACGGAGCATAGAGTATGATATGCTGGTTATTTCTTACTTCAGAATGATACCGACGACCTATTTGGTAGCATGTAACATCTCTGAGTACCATACATAGATCTTTCATATCGTTCTCTCTCAAGGTTAAATATTTTCACCACAGGCTACTGCATCGTAGATATTTCACAATGCACAGGAATTGGAAACCAGGCTAGCGGTCCGTCATAGTCAACCTCCGCTATTAGTAGACAAGTAGGCTACATTCTGTACTGTAGTGCGAAGTAAGGAAATGTGAGAGTGACTGATAATGTTGAACATTTATTTTCCATTCTAACAGCCGAGAAATGTTGAGATGAAGTCTGCATTGAAAAGAAAACGTGCAGTCTTAATCAAACAAAATAAATATAATCGAACGGTTAAAGAAAGGTGAACTAGTCTCAAATTTAGCATCAGAGTTCAGTGTGCGTGTGACAACATTGCGGGACCTAATGAAGAATAAAGACAAAGTATTGCAGTTTCCGGCGAATTCTGACAGTTCGCATGGACTCGCTAAAAGAAAACCAATGAAAATATCATCTTTAAAAGAATTGGATGTTGCATTATTCACGTGGTTTCAGCAAAAGAGAGGCAAAGGTGTACCTATTAGTGGTCCTATGATAACAAGGCAGGCACAAATTTTTCACCAAAAGATGGGGCTCTCAGGGTCCTCACCAGCGTCCAGTGGTTGGCTACAGAGATTTGACAACAGACATGGCATTCAAAAATTAAACATCGAAGAAGAAAAACTAAGTGGTGACAGCAATGCACCAGAAAACTTTAGATATGAGTTTGAATGCATAATTGGGAGATACAGTTTTGTTCCAAGTCAAGTGTACCATGCCGATGAAACTGGACTTTATTGGGAGCGCTTACCCTGTAAAACTAACAGCTGCTGAAGAGAAATCAGCTGCTGGTCACAAATCTAGTAAAGAGCGCACTACCATCTTGTGCTGTGCGAATGCTAGTGGCGACCATAAATTAAAATTAGCTATTTTTGGTAAATGATATAGATGTTGATTCCTATAGGGAATCTGAAATATTTGTCCCGAATGAGTAAATTTATAATACCAATATAAATGGTCCGTTATTGGACATTATATATTTTCCAGCTAACTCATTCCTGGTTGCCAGCGTTTCGCCCCAGTGTGCTAGGCTGGGCTCATCAGTTGGTACCTAGCACACCCACCAAGACGCATGGCTAGTGCATATCATGGAGGCCACTGCGTAGGCTAATTGGAGCTACCGGCAGTGCCAATGCACTATGAGAGACTTTGTCTCACTACTAAAAATTGATGCCTGCTTGGCCATCAGATGATATAGATGTTGATTCCCATAGGGAATCTGAAATATTTGTCCTGAATGAGTAAATTTATAATACCATTATAAATGGTCCATTATTGGACATTATATATTTTCCAGTTAACTCATTCCTGGTTGCCAGCATTTCACCCCAGTGTGCTAGGCTGGGCTCATCAGTTGGTACCTAGCACACCCACCAAGACGCATGGCTAGTGCATATCATGGAGGCCACTGCGTAGGCTAATTGGAGCTACCGGCAGTGCCAATGCACTATGAGAGACTTTGTCTCACTACTAAAAATTGATGCCTGCTTGGCCATCAGATGATATAGATGTTGATTCCCATAGGGAATCTGAAATATTTGTCCCGAATGAGTAAATTTATAATACCATTATAAATGGTCCATTATTGGACATTATAAATTTTCCAGCTAACTCACGGGGTGAAACGCTGGCAACCAGGAATGAATTGAGGATTGTTGAAATATAATTTGAGGACAAGACTAAGTACAACTGTCATATATTGTCTTTTCCATGATCTTGCATATACGGAATAATAAACGAATGAACTCACTCAAACTATCCCCGGGCCGATGACCTTCGATGTTAGGCCCCTTAAAACAACAAGCATCATCATCAACATCAAACTATCCCCATTAACACTCGGCTATATTTACACAACTTACACACAAGTCTGAGTGAATCCTAACCTAGATTTAAATTGATACCCTACAGAATAATATACACTGTCGTATAGAAATAGACATCACCATCAAAAATGCCACGAGTCAACAATAAATCTATGACTCTGGACACATAATATTAATGCACCATTGGGTCAGAACCAACCTCATTCCAGAACACAATCAACAAATAAAACACTCATACTCAAAGAAAAAACAATACACTGTAAACATCTGGTTACCATGCAAAACCTCACGAACTCTTGGCAGATGCCAATGAGAACCGGACTCACTTCCTGCGATGATTGAAGGTGGCACTGAAATCCCTAACAACTACTACCACTACTACTAATAATAATAATAATGCATTTCTAAAAAGGTTTACTGGCCTCTGTTGGTAACTAACTTAAGCTGAAATAGATTGGTGGTTTATATTCATAATGAAACAATTCCAAAAGTTCGCCATGGTACTTAATAAATGATACAATGCTGTCGTCATATGAACAGACTGGAACCAGCCTCTGTCCCTTGTAGCAAGCAAGCAAAACATATTTATGGTCACTCTCCAGTTAACAAGGGGTGTTCCTAGCCACATAATTCACAGCTTCTTTGTGGAATCTCACCACTCCCTCCTAAAAACATGTTGTCTCTTTTAAATCTTAAATGACACTTTCAAGACTTATATAACATAACTTCCTTCGCTCACTCATTTCAATGTGGCAACACATAATTCATTAATCAATTTGCTCACTCATTTCAATGTGGCATCACGTAACTCATCAATCACTTTATCTCATTAATATGGTCCTCATTATCTCAGTCAACCATATGGGTTTATGTTTTCTTTGAGGAATCCCGGCTTCACTGCCTTCTACCATCGTGAACTAATTCATGATACTTTCTCTTCACCTCTCTCATACCACAGCAACTAAGTAACCCCAAAAGGAATAAAATAAACTGTAGCAAATCCCATCATGATATTCATTATTTAAAAGTGGCCTAACATCTACATAATCAGCCATCATGAGACTACTCCTACGTGATAATCCATATCCATCTCTACAATTAATTCAACAGAAACACAGAACCAAATATTACTGTATAAACACACACAAATGTGTGGCCACCTCTAAAATCCAAATTATCAAGGCCTAGTTGTTATACAGTGGAGGACGATGGTTCAGATCTCTGATGATTCACTCCGGTACTTCTTCAATCCGAGATGACTAACCTACATCAAAATAATACTTGCTTGCATGATAATACAACTGGTTGAATACCAATCAACTTAAAAGAACAATCCAATGGACACTACTGGCACTAACCATTCTACACAATTCCCAAAAATAAAATAAAGAATAAAATAAAAATAAGAAATACCCGTATATACAAAAATCTAATTCACTCAGACTTGACACTACTAATTGAACACCGTGCCCTTCATTAGCACATTTACCTTTTAAAGAAAGGAAACCCTATCAATTATTATTTACAAATTAATTTAAATGGATATACCGTTGTGATACGAGTCATGCTAGTAAAATATAAAACTACAGGACCTTCATTGGTCGATTTATTCTTTCATGGCCTCCAGGTAGACTGCTATGATGACTAGGTCTGGACTGGAACTCATAGGATGAAACTCCATAATCTTTAGCACTGGAATCTCCATAGTAACTCCAGCACGAAACACACACGTTTAAGCCATTTTGTACGTCTGCTTCAAGCGCATACTTTATGGCCCGATGTTTTATCCGATGTCCCAGGATCAGAAATACCAATCGAGAGTTATTAATTAAAGATCCACATTTAGTTTAGTAATGACATCTTAGTATTTTGCTACTTGCTTTACATTGCACCGACACAGATGGGTCTTATGGTGACGATGGGGTAGGAAAGGCCTAGGAGTGGGAAGGAGGCAGCCGTAGCCTTAATTGAGGTGCAGCCCCAGCTTTTGCCTGGTGTGAAAATGGTAAACCAGGGAAAACCATCTTCAGGGCTGCGGACAGTGGGATTCAAACCCACTATCTTCTGGATGCAAGCTCACAGCTGCACGCTCCTAACCGCATGGCTAACTCGCCCGGTGACTTCTTTGTGTCAAGCCCTGTGTCTCTGCTCACTATAACTATTATTAAGAGGGTTCAAGTAGTCCCTTCATTGTTTTAGCTTATAATAATAATAATAATAATAATAATAATAATAATAATATCAGTTCAGGTTCGTGCTCTAAATTATGATCAAATAACCTGAACACACACTCTCGTACAAAACCAATATCACTTCTTCTCGTACTCCAGTTGTTTTAAGTCATTCGCACTATTCTTTGAAATAAAAGTTCGCATACAAAGGAAACGGTTGCTCGGCACAGTCACACATCTGTCATTCATGAGATAAAAGAGCAGAATGCCCCTGGGCTATGCTTCCCACATCTTATATCAGCAAGGAAGTTTCCCCTTCTCAGAGTTCCTATACACTATAATCTTGGTGTATTAGAGGCACAATAGTGTGATAATCAGGTGACCAGTGATCTTATAATATGATTAAGACTCGCCTGGATGAAATCTGATCCCAAAATCCGCAGTAATGAATAAATCTCTTTCTTCATTTTTCAGCTCACTCAAGGGACTTACCCTGTCAAGTGGATGTCAAGACATTTTACACATGGCCTTTTTAACTTTCCACTGTTGTATAATCATATGAAAATGAAAACCTACAACCTGTTTTCCAGTCATTGACTGGGTCAGGGATGGAAGAATGAAGCAGATATAGGCTATTAGTATGATGGGGTCGCCACTCCCAAAAGAGATTTATTAATGACTGATGGATGCTATGAAATGAGAATGGGGACTGTTGCTGGAATGAAAGATGACAGGGAAAACCAGAGTACCCGGAGAAAAACCTGTCCCACCTCCACTTTGTCCAGTACAAATCTCACATGGAACGACCGGGATTTGAACCACGGTATCCAGCAGTGAGAGGCCGACACGCTGTCGTCTGAGCCACGGAGGCTCCCTGTATAATCATATATCCCTCCTTTTAACAGGAGATTATCACCGTAAAGGACGTCCCAAACCCTAAATACATTCCCAGATGATGAACAGCTCTTTTGGATCCTTGTACTGTGCAGTATTATTAAAATCGTTAATTCCTTTGATATAGAAAATGAAGTTGGCCAAGCTGTTTTAAAGATGGTTCTGATATTATGATGCTGAAAAGGTTACCTCTCCTACTCACAAACAACTGGTGGTTGGGATAACCCCTCCCTTCTTTTCATCCTAGAGTTCCTTAGTTCTGCTTGGGGGAATACTCTCTATCCTCGAGCTTGGCATTCCATGCTGTCAGTTTCTGTGAATGCACTCCCATACAAAGAAATGCGCTTTCACTTGATCCCTAGTCCTTGCTTCATGTCTCTGTCTGGTACAGTATACATATTGCCTAATGACATGTGTAAAAGGACTATTTTATCTGTAACATTACAAGCGCACTCAAAGCTAAAATATTACCATTCTCCTTGCTTCAACAATCCAATTGTTGTTTTTACTGATTTCATTTCCTTTGTTATGCATTATTTCCATTATCTGTGCATTATTGGAACCTATATGGGAAAGGCTGATGTGAACATCCATAGTATTTACAAGTAGACTAATTGGTCTTCACTTGGACCAACGGAGGGCCTCACAGGCCCATAGCAGTTTTGATTACCTTCGTAAGATAAGAAAATTGTTTTAAAATATATATTTTTTATTATGATAGTTAACTTATGACTCAAATAAGAGTATCATGTATTCTCAACAATTTAAAACCATATACTCCATTACTAAAAAGCAATTTATTCTGACTGTGGGCCTCTGAGGCCCTCCTTGGACCTTGTAGGGTTAAAATGCCATTATATATTCATGAGGGTGAGCGGAAAGTGGGAGGAATTGGAATTAACTTTGAAATTTATATCTGTGAAGGAAGATTTCAGATATCTATAAAATTAACTTAGTTATGAATTAAAATATACTGTCATGTGTCCAGTTTGGTTGACATTTAAACTAACCCCAGCCCACTTCATCTTCATTTATGCATGTTTTCTTGGACCTGTATTTTTCAAACCATTGACCTCATAACTTCTACAGTTTGCAAGGTAATTGCATGAAATTTGACATGACCATCTTTCCCGGTGCTTCGTCATTAACAGACAATTTATTTTTAAATACTTTCTGAAAACAAATTTCAGCCAAATTTGTTAGCTTTATGGTTTAGATCTGTAGCATTGAGCTGCATTCAGAAGGTAGTGGGTTAGAAACCCATTGTTGGCAGTCTTCAATATGATTTTTCATGGTTTCCCATTTTCATACAGTATAAATGTTGGGGTTACCTTAATAAAGGCCACTCACTTCTTTTCCAAACCTAGAACTGTCTTATCCCATCATAACCATAGGACACATCTGATTCAGAGGGGCATTAAACAAATAGCAAAAGTATGTCATAATTTCAATTTTGTAATAAGGAATCCATCTTCTTCTTACAGTCTTTACCATTGGGGTTGTTTGTTAGTCTGACCATTGCATTTAGAACAAAATAGGAAGAAATCATTTCAGAATGTTAAAAATCTTGGAATTAATTTTGAAAATTGTGGTTTAGCTAAATTTTACTTAGAGAATTTTGGAAATCCAGCTATCCAAAACTAAATATAATATTTAATAATACAGTCTGTGTTCTTTCAGGTAACAGAAGGTAGAGGTATAGTGGATAGCACGCAGAGCAATGCTGAGTAAGTTGAATTCTGCCTGTCTCTTTATGTTAGCCATTTTCTTCTACTAAGGAATACGTCTGTTATACTAACTGTTCATCCTGTTCCTTGGCAGCACAGTTCACATAACTTTTGCATTCTGTTGAGCTGCATTCTGAGTGTGATCTGCATTCTATGATTGTCATTCCCCACTTTTGAAATATGCAGGTTTGAATTTTATTACTACAGTGTCTATGAACCCAATACATTTTTCACTTTCACCCCATTTTCCCAAACTTTGTTTTCTATGCACCACAAAATGAGATGATTTAGTAGTCTAGTGGTTCCCATCTTGCTTTTTCCTTTTGGAAAATTTGTCTATGGCTTCTTTGTAATACCATAATAGATGTGAATCTTAGCATAGCAAGAAGGGCCTTGTACTGTTTAGTTTGATATGATAGCAATCAGGCGCGACTCCATAATACGATCTGCAGAGCTGCAGAACCACCACTATGAAAGATAATAGTAATATAAATGAGTAATATATAGCGATTAGCAATCCCGTCCCTCATACTGAGTGTTTATATTGAGCCAAAGATTGATACCATACAGTTGCTGGTGATCTGGCAACCCTGTTTAGAACTGTGAATGACAGAACATTAGGAGAGCACACTTAATTACAGCTCTCTTCCGATAGGTGGCTAAGGGTCGCCCATAAGGTTCTGTATGAACTGCACGCCTTGCAGTACGTCTGACCTATTCCCGTGGCCATAGAGTTAGTAAATAATACACTAGACAGCGCCACCGTCCGTGAGAGAATCACTGCAGCGATATAATCTCAGCTGTTTGGGAAAAGCTCCCTCCATTGTACTCATCAGTGTAAATAGAGAACTTATATAACTGTGTGGATATTGATATGGTTTAAAATTCTTACATGTCAACATTCTCAGATACTACAGTATAGTTGTGATGCTTCTGTTCAGTAGAAAGAAAGCCCAAATAGCTTAAATACAGGATCAATGCGTGATAAAAGAGGATGGTTGTGATTAAGTAACACAAAATCAATTTACTATCCATGTTAAGTCTTCAAACAACGTGTCTTATGAGTGGGGTATGCATATTTTTCTGTCTTTGGTGTAAATGACCAGAACTTCAGCATAAATTCTATCCAACGACCGAAAACATTCTCTCGTACGAAGCGAATGAGCGAGTTCTTAGGACTACAAGTATATACAGTAATAATGACTATGTTTCTCCGTAATGGTAGTGAATTCTTCCAAGTTAGGTAGTCATGAAAATGAAAACAGAAACGCTAGTACCATCAGATGATGTTCCCCCTCCATTAAGAAAGCCGGCTGCCAAAGATGTATGCAGGTCTCGGAATGTTTGTAAATATGAATGTGTCGATAGGTCAACATTTTTTTTCGATAAGCGGAAGAGGGGCTTTATTTTTTTGTAACTTTTTAATTGTTTTTTTACAAGTCAGTTATTTATATTGTTGATGTCCCTCGAAATTGGGGTCTTACAAATTGAGACGAACATCTACCGGTATTATTTCAGTACATTTTCGAGAACTTCACACTGGTAAGATATGGAGTAAAGCGTTTCCGCGGGGTTGGAGGACGGATTCACACGAGCTCAGCTGACACTTTCTGTATACAGTACGAATTTAGATTTGTCTATAACACTTCCTGCAATGGACTTGGCGTCACAGAGCAAAACCACCAACATTATTCAGCATGAGCCGCCACTGACAGCAATTAATTTTTAATATTTGCAAGGTTCGAAAACAATCTGTGAGCTAAGCAGTTTGAAATAGGGTACATAAATACATTGAAATACGCAAGGATGGAAATACAAAACCTGTCAAATAAACAGAAACTAATCCATAGTTTGATACCATTCTAAATGATGTGGTAAAACAGGTGATGCAATGTTATCCGAAACATTTTCCTGAAAACCGAAATAGTTAACATTGTGACTAACAGTGCTCAGAGCAGTATGGCACTCTGCTCATTTACATTATATGATATCCTTCTTGTTATGAATTCAAGACTTTTTAAAAAAGTTTTATGGACATGGCCAGTTATTTGCCTCCTGTATTCTCCCTGCTTCCCTAAAAACAGCTCTGGCAATAACTATGTGTTTCAGTAATCAGAATAATAACTCCCATGGCACAGTTGATTTTTCATTGGCTACTGTATTGTTAGATTACAGCTTTAAGTATGCATGAGATGTTTAGCATTTATGGATGTGTTAAAGAAATAATTCCATTTTGAACTTATGGTAGAAGTCTTAACATGGATTCTTTCTTGCTAATTTTTGTACATGACATATATTACGTGATCCCAAGTCAAGTTGCATTACCTACTTTATATTTCTCTACTTCTTGAATAAATGTAACTAATTTTTTGAAGGGCATTTCCATTTTCTGCCTCTCATGGATGTTGTACACATATTGATAATTCAGTTGAAATTGATAAACTTTAATTCTCCCATTATGTAGTGTATGCAAAATGTAGGCTTACTGTATTCAAGTCACCTCTCAGTATTTGCTGTGTATACCTGTACTTATAGTGCTTGTTATTGGAGTAAAATGGAAAATGTTGCACGATTTCTGATTATTTTCCTAGGGGCAGATTATATGATTAAAATTTATTTGATTTTTGAAATTTATGTGGAGGGCACTATACCAAACATTTACCAACACTTCATTTAACTAACTCACCAAAAAATATATGGTAAAATTCTTTAAAAACTGCTAGGCAGAGTGACATAGACAATAGAAGCACTAGCCTTCTG